>NC_090371.1:95089805-95398629 GCF_036365525.1 Heterodontus francisci
GAACTGTACGAAATCAGTTTAAGTAGGGAAATGGTGTTAGGGAAATAGATGGGATTGAAGGCCAATAAATCCTCAGGGCCTGATAATCTACATCCCAGAGTACTTAAGGAAGTGGCCCTTGAAATAGTAGATGTATTGCTGGTCATTTTTCAAAATTCTATAGACTCTGGAACAGTTCCAACGGATTGGAGGGTAGCTAATGTAACTCCACTATTTAAAAAAGGAGGCAGAGAGAAAACAGGGAATTATAGACCGGTTAGCCTGGCATCAGTAGTAGGGAAAATGCTGCAGTCCATTATAAAAGATGTAATTGCAGAGCACTTGGAAAACAATAGCAGGATCGGACAACGTCAACATGGTTTTACCAAAGGGAAATCATGCTTGACAAATTAGAATTAGAATTAGAACATTACAGCGCAGTACAGGCCCTTCGGCCCTCGATGTTGCGCTGACCTGTGAAACCATCTGACCTACACTATTCCATTTTCATCCATATGTCTATCCAATGACCACTTAAATGCCCTTAAAGTTGGCGAGTCTACTACTGCTGCAGGCAGGGCGTTCCACGCCCCTACTACTCTCTGAGTAAAGAAACTACTGGAATGTTTTGAGGATGTGGCTAGTAGAATAGATAAGGGAGAACCAGTGGATGTGGTGTATTTGGACTTTCAGAAGGCTTTCGATAAGGTCCCACATAAGAGATTAGCGTGCAAAATTAAAGCACATGGGATTGGGGGGAAGGTGCTGACATGGATAGAGAACTAGTTGGCAGACAGGAAACAGAGAGTAGAAATAAACTGGTCTTTTTCCAAGTGGCAGGCAGTGACCAGTGGGGTACCTCAGGGATCAGTGCTAGGACCCCAGCTATTCACAATATATATTAATGATATAGATGAGGGAATTAAATGTATTCTATCCAAGTTTGCAGATGACACAAAGCTGGGTGGGAGTGTGAGCTGTGAGGAGGATGCAGAGAAGCTCCAGTGTGATTTGGACAAGTTGAGTGAATAGGCAAATACGTGGCAGATGCAGTATAATGTGGACAAATGTGAGGTTATCCACTTTGGTGGCAAAAACAGAAAGGCAGATTATTATCTGAATGGCAATAGATTGGAAAAGGGTGCAGCGAGACCTGGGTGTCCTTGTGCACCAGTCACTGTAAGTAAGCATGCAGGTGCATCAGACATTTAAGAAGGCAAATGGTATGTTGTCCTTCGTAGTGAGAGGCTTCGAGTACAGGAGCAAGGATGTCTTGCTGCAATTATACAAGGCCTTGGTGAGACCACATCAGGAGTATTGTGTGTAGTCTTGATCTCCTTATCTGAGGAAGAATGTTCTTGCTATGGAGGGAATGCAGCGAAGGTTCACCAGACTGATTCCTGGGATGGCAGGAATGACGTATGAAGAGAGATTGGGTCGATTAGGCTTGTATTCGCTAGAGTTTAGAAGAATGAAAGGGGATTTCATAGAAACCTACAAAATTCTAACAGGACTGGACAGACTAGATGCAGGAAGGATGTTCCCAATGGCAGGAGAGTCCAGGACCAGGGGTCACAGTCTAAGGATAAGGGGTAAGCCATTTAGGACTGAGATGAGGAGGGATTTCTTCACCCAGAGAGTGGTGAACCTGTGGAATTCTCTACCCCAGAAAGCAGTTGAGGCCAAATCATTAAATATATTCAAGAAAGAGTTAGATATAATTAGATTAGATTAGATTAGAGATACAGCACTGAAACAGGCCCTTCGGCCCACCGAGTCTGTGCCGAACATCAACCACCCATTTATACTAATCCTACACTAATCCCATATTCCTACCAAACATCCCCACCTGTCCCTATATTTTCCTACCACCTACCTATACTAGTGACAATTTATAATGGCCAATTTACCTATCAACCTGCAAGTCTTTTGGCTTGTGGGAGGAAACCGGAGCACCCGGCTCCGTTCTTAGGGCTCAAGTTCTTAGGGCTCAAGGAATCAAGGGATACGGAGAGAAAGCTGGAACTGCATACTGAGTTTGGACGATCAGCCATGATCGTATTGAATGGCGGTGCAGGCTCGAAGGTCCAAATGCCCTACTCCTGCTCCTACTTTCTATGTTTTTATGTTGAATCATTGCTAAGTAACTAGGAAATTTGGTAGTGTATGTTGGGAAATTAGGTTGGAAGGCCACAGAACAAAGGAAAGTGTCCCTTTTTCTCTTCTAGACGACATCCCATTACCTAATATTGCTATATTCAAAATTATTAACTTACAGCAAAAAATGGGTCGATGTAAACAAAGCAAGACTTACATTTGTAGGAAGTGTTATTGACTCCGAAATGGCTCAAAATGCTTCACACAGTAAATTATTTTGAAGTGCAGAGATTGTGATGTAGGGATTTGGGCGGCGCAGTGGTTAGCACCGCAGCCTCACAGCTCCAGGGACCCGGGTTCGATTCCTGGTACTGCCTGTGTGGAGTTTGCAAGTTCTCCCTGTGTCTGCGTGGGTTTTCTCCGGGTGCTCCGGTTTCCTCCCACAAGCCAAAAGACTTGCAGGTTGATAGGTAAATTGGCCATTATAAATTGTCACTAGTATAGGTAGGGAAATATCGGAACAGGTGGGGATGTTTGGTAGGAATATGGAATTAGTGTAGGATTAGTATAAATGGGTGGCTGATGTTCGGCACAGATTCGGTGGGCCGAAGGGCCTGTTTCAGTGCTGTATCTCTAATCTAATCGAAACATGAAATTAAAGTTGATATCTTATACTTAAACTTGAATTGAAGTCTCTGGCTATTTAACTGTGCACTTAGCTAAGTTGTGCAAGTGTATTGAAGTATACACTTGGGTGGCGCAGTGGTTAGCACTGCAGCCTCACAGCTCCAGCGACCCGGGTTCAGTTCTGGGTGCTGCCTGTGCGGAGTTTGCAAGTTCTCCCTTTGACCGCGTGGTTTTTCGTCGGGTGCTCTGGTTTCCTCCCACAGCCACAGACTTGCAGGTTGATAGGTAAATTGGCTATTATAAATTGCCCGTAGTATAGGTAGGTGGTAGGGGAATTGTGGGGATGTAAGAGGGTAATGGGGTTAATGTAGGATTAGTATAAATGGGTGGTTGATGGTCGGCACAGACTCGGTGGGCCAAAGGGCCTGTTTCAGTGCTGTATCTCTAAATAAATAAAATAAAAAAATAAATATATCTTGGCTGCTAAAGAAATTACAGTTGAGTGCAAACTACGTAGTTTTTTTTTATTAGTGTGGGAGGCAAGAACCTTCATGCAAGTTTCTTTACATTCCACTGAATGTCTTGGTTAAAGCAAGAACAACTTCATTATAATATAAACGTTCCAAAGAACTATGTGCATTTCTATGTATGTATGTGTGTCCTAAAATTGAGGTAATAGTAACACCGGATCAAAGGGAGAAAAAAACAGTATGCGATAAAAAGCAGTAACGCATTAACATTCCTTCTTGGTGCTTTCCTCCTTTAGCACTGCAAAATTTGCTGTTCCATCACCTTCATCATTCTCCATCTGCTGACAATTTAAAATAACAAGCTGAATGTTTTCCTTCCCTTGTTATAATGCAAATGCCATCAATAAACATAACTGTGCACAACATTATTGTGTAATTATGAAATATGTTTAAAATTTCCAGCAGTGGAGTTATTGACCTCTGGAGACACAAATTAGTGATTTAAAAAAAAATCATTCATGGGATGTGGGCGTCGCTGGCTAGGCCAGCATTTATTCCCATCCCTAATTGCCCTTGAGAAGGTGGTGGTGAGCTGCCTTCTTGAACCGCTGCAGTCCAGGTGAGGTGGGTACACTCATAGTGCTGTTAGGAAGGGAGTTCCAGGATTTTGACCCAGTGACAGTGAAGGAACGGCGAAATAGTTCCAAGTCAGAATGGTTTGTGACTTGCAGGGGAACTTGCATTTGGTGGTCCCAAACATTTGCTGTCATTGTCCTTCTAGTTGGTAGAGGTCGCGGGTTTGGAAGGTGCTATCTAAGGAGCCTTGGTGCGTTGCTGCACTGCATCTTGTAGATGGTACACACTGCTGCCACTGTGCGCTGGTGGTGGAGGGAATGAATGTTTGTGGATGGTGTGCCAATCAAGCGGGCTGCTTTGTGCTGGATGGTGTCGAGTTTCTTGAGTGTTGTTGGAGCTGCACCCATCCAGGCAAGTGGAGAGTATTCCATCACACTCCTGACTTGTGCCTACAGGCTGTGGGGAGTCAGGAGGTGAGTTCCTTGCCACAAGATTCCTAGTTTCTGACCTCTTGTAGCCATGGTATTTATATGGCTCTTCCAGTTCAGTTTCTGGTCAATGGTAGCCCCTTGGATGTTGATAGTGGGGGATTCAGCGATGATAATGCCATTGAATGTCAAGGGGAAATGGTTAGATTCTCTCTTTTTGGAGATGGTCATTGCCTGGCACTTGTGTTGCGCAAATGTTACTTGCCACTTGTCAGCCCAAGCTGTCCAGGTCTTGCTGCATTTCTACATGGACAGCTTCGCTATCTGAGGAGTCACGAATGGTGCTAACATTGTGCAATCATCAGCGAACATCCCCACTTCTGACCTTATGGTTGAAGGAAGGTCATTGATGAAGCAGCTGAAGATGGTTGGGCCTAGGACACTACCCTGAGGAACTCCTGCAGTGATGTCCTGGAGCTGAGATGATTGACCTCCAACAACCACAACCATCTTCCTTTGCGCTATTTATGACTCCAACCAGTGGAGAGTTTTCCCCCTGATTCTCATTGACTTCAGTTTTGCTAGGGCTCCTTGATGTCAAGGGCAGTCACTCTCACCTCGCCTCTTGAGTTCAGTTCTTTTGTCTATGTTTGAACCAAGGCTGTAATGAGGTCAGGAGCTGAGTGGCCTTGGTAAAACCCAAACCGAACGTCACTGACAGGTTATTGTTGGGCAAGTGCCGCTTTATGGGACTGTTGACGCCTTCCATCACTTTACTGATGATTGAGAGTAGGCTGATGGGGTGGTAATTGGCCGGGTTAGACCTGTCCTCCTTTTTGTGGACAGGACATATCTGGGCAATTTTCCACATTGCAGGGTAGATGCCAGTGTTGTAGCTAATACATGGAACAGCTTGGCTAGGGGCATGGCAAGTTCTGGAGCACAGGTCTTCAGTACTATTGCCGGAATATTATCAGGGCCAATAGCCTTTGCAGTATCCAGTGCCTTCAGTTGTTTCTTAATGTCATGCGGAGCGAATCGAATTGGCTGAAGTCTGGCATCTGTGATGCTGGGGGCTTGAGGAGGAGGCCGAGATGGATCATCTACAGGCACTTCTGGCTGAAGATTGTTGCAAATGCTTCAGCCTCACATAGAAAGAATTTTGTTATCATTACGCTGTCAAAAATGATGTTTCAATTCTCTGGTTCCAATGCTGATACTGCACTCAGAAGTACAGAAATGTTTTCTTCCCTACTCATTTTCATTTTTTCTTTCTTTCAATTTCTGTGTTTGATTTTGGAGGAAGTTGAGAAGGATGCAAATTACATGGCTTAAAAGATCACTGAATTTTAGATATGTTTGGCACATAACTTCAGTATGCCCAGTTCTCTCTCTCATATATTCATCCATCAAACCCTCCGGCCACACCCCGCCTCTCAAATATGAGTATCCTGAATATCCAGCAGTACAGTTACAGATTTTGTACAAATTTGTGTTGGCTCGAGAGAGCAATTGAGCTGTGCAGCTGCTGTCGGGTGAAGTACTGTTGATTATAGGTCTGTTACTGGTGGTGAGAGCAATTTGAGGTGATGAATTATGAGTGTGACACAAGAGAAGCTGTTCACTGGGATTAATACAAGAAAATTGCAGAAACACATTACAAGCAATGTGTGGGACAATGGTAGACCTGGGGGAAAAAGCATAGCGAAGGCTAAGCACAATAATAAAAAATAATCTTTTAATACCACAACAGTAAAAGGGCAGTCAGTTTTCACCTCTGCTCTATCAACGATGCAAACTGGCTCAAGACTGAAGATGAGCACAAAATAGTAAATATTCTGAATGACTACTTCCTCCAAGTATTCACATGGGAAGATATAAGCAACATACTCTCTCCAAAGATTTCCTAAGTAAAATCAAGGACTTTGTTAATCAATGGGATGGGCGTTTTAGGCAGACTCAGTGGGTTCAAAACAAATAAGTTACTCTGGAATAGATGGTATATATCTCATGTTGCTGAGAGAGAATAGTGAGGTGACTACTGAGGCACTAACAATTGGTATGAGCGAGTTGGTAGATATTGATGAGGTACCAGTACATTAGAAATGGCTGATATCGTGACCAAATACAAAGGGTAGCAAAATGGAAGCAGCCAACCACAGACCCATTAGTCTTCCATTTCAGGCAAAATAGGAGAATTTTTTATTAGGAATCAACTTGAGGACTATCAATAACGATCTAGTAAATGATAGTCAACTTGGATTCAGAAAGAGAAAATCCTGTCACTTTACTGAAATGAAAACCCAAGTGAACTGTGGCAAGCTCTACAATGTGATGCATCTTGATTTTCAAAGGCCTTTGTCAATTGCAAAGTGGTACATTTAGGAAGGAAAATTAAATGGAACCCCCACTTTATGAATGATATTGAAATAGCTAAGGTTGAAGTTGAAAGCAGTGTAGGAGTCTTGATAGATTCCACGCTATCATGTCCAACCATTGCACAGCAGTAATGAACAAAGTCAATAGAATGTTGAACTACATAGATAAAATGGTAGGATACAAATCAGAGGAGAAGGTGAGAAAACTTTGCAGTGCTGTGGTCAAACCTCAACTTTAATACATTCACATCCTGTCACCAAAAAACGGAAGAGAGATTCCAGTGGTTGTGCAGAGAAAAGCCACACAGCTGATTATCAGTGTCAATGCTGAGTTGTGCGGGAAGACTAAAGAAACTAGGGCTTTTCAGTCTAGAAAGTAAGCAGTTGAGGTCTGATCTTAGAGGTATATAAGATTCCTAAAGGTACAGAAAATGTTAGCATCAAGACTTACTTCAAATTAAACTAAAGGTGTAGAACTAGTAGGTGATTTTAGGACTAATGTCGGGAAATTCTTCACACTGTGATGAACATATGGATTAAACTTTCAAATATTGCAGTGAAGGCAAAAACCCTGGGAGCATTTAAAATACAATTGGATGTTTTGAATGGGTATGGGCTGAATGGCCTCTGTCTTCTATAATTATTTTGTGATCTATACAATTCAGTGGGTATCAGTTTGAGCATTTGTCCGTGAGCCATTCACTGTGGAACAGTGTATTCCCTGATCAAGTATCTCCAACAAGTTTTGGACTTGGATATACAGGGCATAATTTCAGATAATAAGCTTAAAAATGCAGTGAACAATGAGGATGATAGTAACAGACTTCAGGGGGACATAGACAGGTGAAATGGGCGAATACATTGCAGCTGAAATTTAATGCAGCGAAGTGTGAATTGATACATTTTAGTAGGAAGAATGAGGAGTCATTGTTGTTTACGGCACAAAAGGAGGCCATTTGCTCATTGAGTCCATACCGACTCTGCAAAGAGCTATTGTCAGTCCCACTCCCCTGCTCAATCCCCGTAGCCCTGCAAGTCTATTTCTTTCAAATGGTCATTCAGTTTCCTTTTGAAGTCATTGATTGTTTCCGCTTCTACCACCCTTGTGGGCAGCGAGTTCCAGGTCATTACGACCTGCTGCATTCCTCATATACCACCTGCATCTCTTGTGCAAAACCTTCAATGTGCATCTCCTAGTACATGTATCATTAGTTAATGGGAACAGATTTTCCTTGTCTAACTCATTTTGTGCTATGCATGTGCAATTTAGTTGATATTCTATAAAGTATCAAATCTTTCAGTGTGGGTAACTGCATAATCATGTAGAGCAACACCTGGTCCTCAATTTGTGTTGAATTAGCTAATCTCAGCCAGGGTATAAGTAGGGGATCTACAACTGTTCTTGGCAACCCAGTCATCCCAATGTCATGGTGAAGCGGCCATTATGTTAACCTAAATAGTAAGGAGAAGCAATCTCAACTAAACAATGCATTTTTAAAAGGGATGCAGCAAAAGAGATAACTGGGGTTGTAGGTACACCAATCTTGAAGGTAATAGGACAAGTTGAGAAGGCTGTTAAAAGCATATGAGATCCTTGGTTTTATTAATCAAGCAGTAGAGTAGAGGCCTGCTACCCGACCCGAACCCGATGGGATCCGACGACGTGTCAGGTTTGGGTCGGGTCACTGGTCCGGGTCCGGCCTTTGGGGTCGTGTCGGTCCGGGTCAGACACACAAACTAAGTATGGCTGGTAAGTGTTAAAAGTAAAAAACCTACCTGAGCTGGGAGTCCGGGACGTCAAGGAGGGAAGCTCTGAGTCTGCGCAGTAAGTGTCTCTATGATGTCATCATGCTCATGCTGCAGCTTCCTGCAGATTCGGAGTCGCAAGGTAGGTAAAGGGAACATTCCGGTGGTCAGGTCGGGTTGGGCGCGGGAAAAAATGGAGGGACTCGGGCAGGGTTGGGGATCGGATCCGATGTGGTTCTGTTGGGTTCGGGTCGGTTTTTTTCCCCTGACCTGAGCAGGCCTTTACAGTAGAGTACAAAAGGAACTTATGTCAAATCTTTCTAAAACACTGGTTAGGACTCAGCTGGAGTATTGTGTTCAATTCTGGGCAGAACACTTTATGGAGGTTGTCGGTGGGCTTTAGAGAGGGTGCAGACTTACTAGAATGCTGCCGGGCATGAGGGACTTCAGTTTATGTAAAAGTGGAGAAGCTGGTGGTGTTCTCCTTAGAGCAGCGAAGATTAAGAGCAGATTTTATTACAGATATTTAAATCATTAAGGGTTTTGATATAGTAAATAAGGAAAAGCTGTTTCCAGTGGCTATAATGTCAGTAAACTGAGGACACAGATTTAAGGTGATTGGAAAATGAACTACATGCGACATGAGGAAGCATTTTTGTTTTACACAGAGCTGTTATGATCTGGAATGCGCTGCCTGAAAGGGTAGTGGAAGCAGATTTATAAAACATTTACAGGTCTATGGGGAAAGAGCAGGGAGTTGGATTAATTGGATAGCTTTACCAATGAGCCAGAACAGGCACACTGGGCTGCATGGCCATCTTCTGTGGGAATACCATCACCGTCAAATTCCATGCCAAATCACATGCTATCCTGACATGGACATACATCAATATTCCTTTATTATTGTAAAGTCAATATCGTGGCATTTCCTACCGAACATAATTGTGAGAGTATCATCACCACTAGGGCTGCAGCAGTTCAAGGGCAGGGCAACTAAAGATGGGCCACAAAAGTGGCCTTGGCAGCAATATCCACATTCCAAGAACAAATAATAATTTGTATTGATGAAATGTTGTTTTCCTGTTTACTTTAGTTTAGAGATACAGCACTGAAACAGGCCCTTCGGCCCAGCGAGTCTGTGCCGACCATCAACCACCCATTTATACTAATCCTACACTAATCCCATATTTCTACCACATCCCCACCTTGTCCCTATATTCCCCTAGCACCTACCTATACTAGTGGCAATTTATAATGGCCAGTTTACCTACCGACCTGCAAGTCTTTTGGCTTGTGGGAGGAAACCGGAGCACCCGGAGGAAACCCACGCAGACACAGGGAGAACTTGCAAACTCCACACAGGCAGTACCCAGAATTGAACCCGGGTCGCTGGAGCTGTGAGGCTGCGGTGCTAACCACTGCGCCACTGTGCCGCCCCAAAGTAGGAAAGAAAATTCCCCACTTCTCTTCAAAAACAATGTAATCCCAAACTGTTAAGGTTATTGCCCTAATTCATACTGGAATTCCTGATACAGAATGTGAGAACGATTGATAACCTGATTACAAGGCCCAGTATTGTAGCAACATCACAGGTATTGCTAATATGTAAGCTATGTGTTTGCTAGAGGTAAATATGAGCTACTGGAACTGGTTTTGTGAAAGGGAAGTTGTGTTTGACTAATTTATTAGAGTTCTTTGAGGAAGTAACAAGCAACATGGATAAAGGGGAACTTCTGGATGTGTTGTACTTGGATTTCCAGAAGGCAATTGACAAGGTGCCACCTCAAAGGATACGAAACAAAACAAGAACCCATGGGATAGGGGTAACATATTAGCGTGGCTAGAGGATTGGTTAGCTAATAGAAAATGGAGAGTAGGCATAAATGGGTCTTTTTTCAGGTTGGCAAGCTGTGGAGTGCCACAAGGATTAGTGCTGGGGCCTCAACTATTTACAGTCTATATCAATGACTTGGATGAAGGGACAGAATGTATCATTGCTAAATTTTCTGATGACACAAAGATAGGTGGGAGAGTAAGTTGTGAAGAGGACATAAGGAGTCTGCAAGGGATGTAGATAGGTTAAGTGGACAAAGATTTGGGAGATGGAGTTTTTATTATTCGTTCATGGGATGTGGGCGTCACTAGCTGGGCCAACATTTATTGCCCATCCCTAATTGCCCTTGAGAAGGTGGCGGTGAGCTGCCTTCTTGAACTGCTGCAGTCCTTGGGGTGTAGGTACACCCACAGTGCTGTTAGGAAGGGAGTTCCAGGATTTTGACCCAGCGATAGTGAAGGAATGGCGCGATATTTCCAAGTCAGGATGGTGTGTGGCTTGAAGGGGAACTTGCAGGTAGTGGTGTTCCTATTCATCTGCTGCCCTTTTCCTTCTAGGTGGTAGAGGTCGCGGGTTTGGAAGGTGCTATCAAAGGAGCCTTGGTGTGTTGCTGCATTTTATCTTGTAGATGGTACACATTGCTGCCACTGTGCATCGGTGGTGGGGTGAGTGAATGTTGAAGGTGGTAGATGGGGTGTCAATCAAGCAGGCTGCTTTGTCCTGGATGATGTTGAGCTTTTTGAGTGTTGTTGGAGCTGCACCCATCCAGGAAAGTGGAGAGTATTCCATCACACTCCTGACATGTGCCTTGGAGTATAATGTGGGAAAATGTAAACTTGTCCACTTTGGCCAGAAGAATAGAAAAAAGCAACATATTATTTAAATGGAGAGAGATTGCAGATCTCTGAGATGCAGAGGGACCTGGGTGTCCTACTACACGAAACACAAGAAGTTAGTATGTAGGTACAGCAAGTGATTAAGAAGGCAAATGCAATGTTGTCGTTTATTACAAGGGGAATGGAATATAAAAGTCAAAATGTTTTGCTATAGTTGTACAGAGCATTGGTGAGACCACACCTCGAGTATTGTGTACAGTTTTAGTCTCCTTACTTAAGAAAGGATATAATTGCATTGGAAGCAGTTCAGAGAAGGTTCACTCGACTGATTCCTGGGATGAGAGAGTGATCTTATGAGGGAAGGTTGGGACTGTATTCATTGAAGTTTAGAAGGATGAGAGGTGATCTTATTGAAACATATAAGATCCTGAAGGGACTTGACAGGGTGGACGTTGAAAGAATGTTTCCTCTTGTGGGAGAGACGAAAACTAGGGGGCACAGTTTAAAAATAAGGGGTCTCCCATTTAAGACACAGATGAGAAGAAATTTTTTCTCTGAGGGTTGTGAGTCTATGGAACTCTGTTCCTGGAGAGCGGTGGAGGCAGGGCCTTTGAATCTTTTTAAGGTAGAGGTAGACAGATTCTTGACAAACAAGGGAGTCAAAGGGTATCAGAGGACAGCAGGAAAGTGGAGTTGAGTCCAAAAACAGATCAGTCATGATATAGAATGGTGGAGCAGGCTTGAGGGGCTAAATAGCCTACTCCTGCTCCTAGTTCATATGTTAGATTTATGTACCTCAATATTACCACTCCCTCTTGCCTTGCACCATCATCCCTTTTGTCATTTAATCATTCCTGCCTTCCACCCTTTCACAAACCTTCTCTTTTGTTCTTTCCACCCCTCTCTCTCCCTCCATCTCTGCCTCTGTACTTGCTTAAAACCTGTTGCATCTCTATCCTTTTTCAGTTTTGATAGGTAATTGACCTGAAATGTTAACACTTTGTTTCTCCACAGATACTCCCTGACCTGCTGGATATTTCCAGCATTTTCTTTTTACTTCAATATTAGGTAGCTCTCCAAAACAATCTGTGTTCACGTTCTAATGGTGAATTGTTGCAGATAATTTCTGTCTGAGATGTTTTTCCTTGCATGTAAAGTTAACCATGACTGCTAATGCAGAGGAATTTTTTTGTATCTTTCTCCCTCAACCCATCACTACCACCCTCAACCTCCAGACCATCACTCACTCCTCTTCTCCATAAGTAAATTACTGCAGGTGCTGGGAATCTGAAATAAAAACAGTAAATGCTGGAAATACTCAGCAGGTCAGGCTGCATCTGTGGAGAGAAAAACAGAGTTAATGGACAGGATTTTTGCCCCCAGTGGGTGGGCTCAAAAATTCACACTGCTGCCAGCATGCCGGTTTGCCAGCCTGGGCCATTTTCCCAGAGGTAGGATCGGAGTTGGCAGGGCTACCCACCACTCAAGAATTGTTAAAAGCCTATTAAGGCCTATTTTCAGAGGAATTTTCCAGTCGGCCTGCAGGTCCCCCCGAGATGTCGGGAGCTAGGTGAGCTACCTGAAGGCGGCAGACCTGGGGGCTAGTGCTCCAGGCAGGCTTTGAGGCTGTCCCCGCCAGCCTGGCCACAGCTGTGATTTCCCCCTCCACAATGAAGGTGCCCCTTCTCTCTCTTACCAAACCTACAGCTTCTTCCGAGCTGGAGGGCCTCTTATTAGCCTTCCGCTTCGAGAGCCCGTCTGTGAGCTCACCTTCAGGTCACTAATTTGTCAATTCGGGGAAACTCATTGCCGGTGACTGTTCCCACACACTGCAGGGTTATGACCCCAATTTGACTCTGACATCGGGGTCCACACCCAAAGGGCAAAATCTTGCCCAATGTTTCAGACTGAAGAAAGGATGCAAGTTACCAATCTGAAATGTTAACTCTGCTTCTCTCTCCATAGATGCTGCCAGACCTGCAGAGTTTTTCCAGCATTCTCTGTTTTTATTTAAGGGATTCTGCTCTTCTGTTAAAACATAAGCCAAGGTTCTACAAACTGAGTACTCCTTGTTTTTGCCTGATGGCAGAATTCCAAGGTGCAGAGGGATCTAGGTGTTCCAGTGCAGGAGTCACATAAAGTTAGTATGCAGGTACAGCAAGTAATAACGAAGGCTAATGGAATTCTACCCTTTATTACGAGAGGAATTGAAAATAAAAGTAAGGATGTTATGCTTCAGTTATACAGGCATTGGTGAGACCGCATCTCGAATACTCTGTGCAGTTTTGGTCTCTTATTTAAAGAGGGATGTAAATGCGTTGGAGATGGTTCAGAGGAGGTTTACTAGATTGATACCTGGAATGAGCGGGTTATCTTATGAGGAAAGGTTGGACAGATTGGGCTTGTTTTCACTGGAGGTTGGAAGAGTGAGGGGGGACTTATTTGAAGTATATAAGATCCTGAACGGTCTTGACAAGGTGGATGTGGAAAGGATGTTTCCTCTAGTGGGTGAGTCCAGAACTAGGGGATACTGTTTTAAAATTGGAGGTTGCCCTTTTAGGGCAGTGACGAGCAGAATTTTTTTCTTTGAGGGTGGGGGACTTTGGAATTCTCTGCCTCAGAAAGTGGCGGAAGCGGGGTCATTGAATATTTTTAAGGTGGAGGTAGATAGATTCTTGTTACACAAAGGAATCAAAGATTATCAGGTGTTTATTGGGAGTGTGGAATTCGAAACACAAACAGATCAGCCATGATATTGAATGGTGGAGCAGGCTCGATGGGGCGACTGGCCTACTTCTGCTCCTAATTCGTATGGTTGTATCATCTGCGAATGATAAGCTGCAAGTGGAGAGGGAGGAAGGCATTGTCCCCATGGCATTGTTCTTCACCTTGCAGACCAAAAGGGAGTTGAACGCTTGGGAAAATGAGAGGGCACTTCTGGACGGTGGAGTATCCCAGCTCACAGTACAGATGCAATTTGAGGAGCAGGCCCTCGATGTGGCCAGAGCATCCAGCCACAGGGATTCTGGGGACAGAGAAGTGGGAGTCCACTGTAGAGAAGGGAAAAGATCTCAACATCTCCATGTTCAGGGGATGCATGGCAATGCTCCACATGTCGCGAACCATCAATGCATAAGATGTTATTTTAAGCAGCAGTAACATCTGTTGACTGTCCCAATCTCTCATCACCATCTTCTCTTATGTCTCTCATAAGACCAATTGCAGAGGGACAGGAGTCCATGCTCAGAGAACAAGTTCCCAACAAGTCAAAGGCGGTAGAGACCTTGGACCCTGCAGAGTCACATTTTACCAGCACATGCTCCACCAGCATAGATGGTGGGTCTTCACGCCTTATTAGAGAATCTGGTATAGGGTGAAGCACACGTCACTTCAGAGCAGGAGAATTTGGGGGAGGCAGAGTCAACTGTGGCCAGCACCCCTTGGAGGATGGAAGACAGGCGCAGCCCTGCTCATCAGGGCGGTGATGCATTGCATCGGGTGTCACCAAACAGATGGCTGCACCTGGAGAACCAGTGTGAAATATTTGCCCACGTGTCGGAGCTTTGTGGAGCCATGGGGTGAGAATGGAGGAGTCTATTCATCTCGTGCTTCGCAATGACTCAGTGCTTTAAGCACATGAGAGAGTGGCCAAGCTCTTGGAGAGCCATGTGCAGCATCACTCAGTGTATGCAGGAACAGCACACTGACCTGCACAGGAGGCATGCCCGACTCAGCAACATTGACCTGTCAGTGGCACAAATGGCGCAGAGAAGCATGGAGTAGATGCCAGCTGCGCCTAGCTGGTTGGCCCCTCTAGTGAATCAAGGGTGCCATGAAAGTACTGAGGAGGTGACAGGTGGTGATGAAGGGGCCACCCCTCACCTGGCTTTGTTGTCATCCTCCTCCTCTATGGCCCCTCTGACAGAGGAAGCATCTTTGGAATCACGTCCTATGACAGTGGCTGCCCCTGCAGAGTTGCTGGCGCACCAGCCTTTGGAGGTGGCACCCCCCCCACCCCCACCCCCACCCCAGCAGCTCCATGATGAGGACGGTATCTCAGGTATCTCAGTCTCAGATAGGCACGAGCGAGCAGTCTGCCTCCACATCATCAGGCACAAAGGAAGCACCTCATAGGAGTAGCTGTCATCGGAGGCCACTGCATTGATAATGTCACTTGGTGGGTCAGTTGGGTGTTTATGATGTAAATATTTGGTAACTGTTAAGCAATAAAACACAGGGACTGTTACACCAAGGCTGACTTGTGTGTTCCCATTTCATGTTGGCGAAACGCAGGTGAATGGGAAGTGAGAGTTGGCAGAGCAATGGGGTCTGCTTGTGAAAATTGTATTAGGTGTAGCACCTGGAGCCTTCCTGCCCCTCCTTCCTCATCACTGCTGCCCAGGGGTCTGCCTCTGCTCTAGCAGATGATGCTCCTCAACACTAGTCAGACCATGCTCAGAGAAACTTGAGCCCATTTCTTCTTAAGCCCTTTCTTCATTTGCATTGGACTGTGGAATCTGCCTTAACCTCCCCTAACACCCCATCCTGCCCCCCGTCCCCCATGACTCCTTCCTTAAAAAGCTCTTGTCAAGAGTGCAAAGATATGCTGAATATTTCTTATCACTGAGCACAACCGCTTGCCTATGAATAAGGGCCATCTCTCAGCCTCCTCCTTCAATGCTGTCTCTTGCCCCTGTCCCGCTGTTCCATATTGCTCCCTGCTATGTCACTGTCTCCTCCCCTTCCTCCATGTGGTTCTGACAACACGTCGAACCTTCCCCTGAGAACCAAAATCCAAGTCTGGCCCTTGCACGAGCTGCCAATGAGCTCATTGATGTGCTTAATTGGCCAATTACACAGACAGGGTGGGTTGCTTTTTCGGTGTCTTTCAAAATCTGAGCCTGCCAGTTTCACATTGGGAAACCGGCACACCTACCCGAAGGGCAGGTTTTAGAAGCCGCCCACTCCCGTTCCTGCCCTCACTGATGATTTGAAATCTTGCCCAGAGTATGGGGTTTGGCACCTGTAAGTGTTATGCCACTCACCTGTCAGGTCCTCCTGAGGTCCTGGATCCTCTTAGTGTACTGTTTCTAGGTTGAAGGGACTACATTTCTGCTGCTGACCTCCTTGTCACTTCCATCCACTCCTGCTTGTTTGGAGAGGCTGTCTTCTTCCTCCTGTCCTTGGGAAAGATCACCTCACTGCAACCCCTCAGATCTTGCAGCAGGACCTCCAGGTAAGAGTGAGACACCTGGGGAGCAGCCTTCTCAGATCGTCTCTCCATTACTGTGGTTGCTGCAGAGTCAAAAATCCAAGTGCTGGTGAGCCCTTGTAATCCACGTTTTGGTCCCTTTAATTTGAAATCTATCATTGACAGAATGGACACATCATCCCACCTGCCTCCCGAATTGGTCAGGCAACCAGAAGGGGGTTGCTAATGCTGCGGCTCAGTGAAAGTTTTGGCAAAGCCCAGTCCTTCACCATTCGTGGTCCCACCATGCAGTAGGGCCTAAGTTGATCCGTCCAACATTTCAAGTCAATGATCAGAACTTCTGAATTTTCAGTTAAAACCCTCATGCATTTTCATTCTGGTAAGGCCTTCTCTTACAGGACTGGAAGACTGAAATCTACCTCTCGGTTTTTTTTCCAGATTCCAGTTGACTATTCAAATAAAAATTGACTCATAAAGGAGTAAAATTTAAAATATTGATTTGCAAGGTCTGCTGCTGATTAAGTATCCTAAATAACTGTGGTGTGACTTGACCATTATTTATTAATGATGCACCTCAGATTGGCCACTGGTTTTACAGCCATGCAGTAAGCCCAACAGTTGGTGGGATTGGACAAGGTTGTAGCTGATTTCATTGTTGTTTCATGTTGTTACGACCCGGTGAGAAAGAGGTCTAGAGTTCCCTTTCAGCCTTCACCTGGTCTTACCGTAACAGGCTTTAATTTTAAACACAGTGTTTTTAGCTTGCCCTTGGTGAATCCTTGTTCACAGCTTTCCAATTATAGGGCAAAGAAATCAGCACAAACAGGTTTTCTTAGGTTTAAAGAAAAGAAGGTTGAAATTTCTTAAACTCTAATTCAATTAACGCCTACGGATACACGACGGGCCCATGCTAGCATGCATACGCGATACACACATGCAAATAGAGACAGAAAAGAGCAGAAGAATAATAAAGTGGAAAAGGTTTGAGGCAATATCTGAAGAGATTTTGTTACGGTTCTTTGAGCTCACTGTAGAGTCCTTGATTGTAGGTAGGTCTTGCTTTTCATTGGGGCCCAGTATTATTCTTAAGCCTTGTTTACTAGGAGACTTTTCTCTCTTGGGGTTCATGTGTCTTCAGTGGATTCAGAGGCTTGTGAGAAAGAGTTGGGAGCACACAGGAGAGATCTTCTCAGTCCAGGAGCAAACAGTCTTTGAGTTCAAACTCTCTGGGGCTAGTTCAAAAGACCCTGGAGCAGCCAGTTAGTCATGTAACCAGCTGGTCTTGCCAGTCCTGGATTGTATCACCTTGGCAGTCTCTGGAATGCTCCTGTTACGCACAATACCTGGTGATCAAGGTTCATTGTGGGTTGAATGTGTCAGGGAATGATCCTTTGTCCTTCCAAGCACTGTCTGTTACTATGCAAATGTCTTTTTCCAACCACGGCTCATCTGTTTAACAAGTCATTTTCGCGCTCCAGCAAAGTTTAAAATCAATGTTCATGACAAAATTAATGTGCCTCATTCTTGGCAGGTGGGGGCCTAGCATGACAATGTAAATAATTCTATTCAGATATGCCCAGCCTTAAATTCAAGGAATGGGCAATATTAGAGTGGTTCATTTTACCTTTTTTCAAAAACAGTAGGCTCCTAAAATTCTGATCCACAAACCAGTATCACAGCACAGACTCTAAATAGTTTGCCATTTTCAGGATTGGGGGCTTATTCCTCTGCCTCACTACTCTGTGATCTGTCACTCCCAAGCTTCTCTGAAGTGCCTAACTGTAGGGCCAGAATGATACCAGCAGGTGTGTTTCTCCAACATTCTGTGCTTCAGCGTCAGGGCAATGATTTGATCTGTTTCGCTTGAGATTTTTTTTACAGCTTGGGAACCAAATCCGCTACACAACTTCGAGGAGTCCTGTCTTTAGCAACCATCCTGTTCTGCGAGAGACCACAGGCACAAGGTTTAATGTCTACAGTGTTGCTACAATCTCCAGAGGGCTCTTTTAGAAAATTTACGAATAAACCCTGTAACACCAAGTAGAGAAAATGCATTGTAGTGCTCAAATCATTTTCTCACATAGTATTCATCCCTCATGAACTTGAGATGAGATGTCACCACGTTTTCAGATCATATCGCAGTTATAATGGCCTTTCATGTTCCCATGAAAAATTCTTCAGAGAAAGAAATATGGAAATTGAATCATCTTTGAATACTGTTTGATTTGATTTATAAAAACTAAACTGCTTTGCTCCTGTGATTTTAAATTTCTCATAGGATATCACTATACTTTTAGGTTTAGTTTTGGGCAGAATGAACTCCAGTTCACAGTTGTGCACCAATCACAATTTGTCTGATGTGAAAACAGGGCCATTCTAAAGCTTAGTACCAGGTTTCTCCCCAAGGTTGTCTGATACTTTGCAAAAAAAATTGCAGTTTCTTTGTTCACCTCTTCATATGTCACAGATTGAATGGCGCTTTCAGTATATGGGTGCTAAATGCACTCTTTGTTGCACTCTAGACAGAACAAAGCCTTTTCGCAAGTCTAGACAGCTGTTTGTCTCATCCTTGAACTTTGGTAAACCTATTTCAAACAGTGAATTGCAGACTGGTTAGTGGAGTGCATTTTGCATTGTTTTATTAATTTGGCATGGAGACAACATTCTGGGAATATCAGAGGTCATTCTGTTAGAGCAGTGACTGCATCTTTAGCGATATCAAGGGTGTAACATTAGATGACACCTACAAAGCTGCTACTTGTAACCTCATACTTTTACAAAATTAGTGTTTGGATTTATCTGCTAAACAGGATTTTTAAAATTCTCAGCACAGGGTTAGATCCTCTGGAAAACTTGCATCATTTACGTCTTAAGACTACTGCAGAGTTATAATCCATGTGAGAGAAAAGCTACTTTTTATAATCTTCAGTCTTCCTTTTACCTGAAGAAAATCGTCATTTGCATACCCGCAAATAAAACAACTCTCCAATTTAAACAATTTGAGACTGGTAAATAGATTTTGTGTGTTTTTTTAAAAAAAAGAGTTTGCTTTTTGGGCAAAAACCAAATGAAAAATATATTAAAACAAGTGTTTTTGAATACAATACAAGAAATTGATTTCAATTAGCTATGTAAATTGCCAAAGAACAGGAGTAGGCCATTTAGCCCCCCTCAAGCCTGCTGTGCCATTCAATCATGTCATGGCTGCTCTGTATCTCAACTCTATTTACCTGACTTGGTTCCATATTCCTTAAGACTGTTACCTAATGAAAATCTTATCCACCAGTGTATTGAATATTTAAATTGATCTAGCCTCAACAGCATTTATGGGGAGAGAGCTCCAAATTATCACTACTCCTTGTGTGACGTGCTTCCTGACATCACCTCTGAATGGCCAAGCTCTAATTTTAAGGTTATGCTTCCTAATTCTGGACTTCCCACTGGAGGAAATAGTTTCTCTCTATTGATCCTGTCAACTCTTTTTTTTAATCGTCTTAATCACCGCAATTAGATTATCTCTTACTCTTCTAAACGCAAGGGAATAAAGACCTAGTTGATAGTTGTCCTCATAATTTAACTCCTTTAGCCCCAGTTATCATTCCTGTGAATCTGCACTCCCTCGTCCTCCAAAGTCAATATATCTATCCTAAGGTACAGTGCCCAGAACTGAAAGCAGTACGCCAGATGTGGTCTCACCTGAGTCTGTTATGTCAGGCAAGCGCCCCACCTGCCAGGAATGAGATGCGCATTTCGCCACATGAACATTAAAACCTAAAGTTGCTGCTGGGAAGAAAAGCGGGCCTATCGCAAGGAATTGCCAGGCCCCTCCCTGGAAAGACCTTTTTGCATGCTGACAGACGGTGTTGGAACAAAGGACCCAGTCCCTGCTTCTCCAATACACACAAGACCTGGTCAGACAAGTTTAGTCCCATGACTAACAGGCTGTTTGAATTTGAACTTGCCACAGAGTTTTTGAAACTCTGAAAGCTTTTGCTCCTGGACTGAAAAGACTTCTATCCTGTATGCTCTCATCTTGCTCGCACCAGCTTCGGAAACCATTGATGACACATGAACCCCAAGAAACAAAAGTCTCCTACAATGAACAAGGTTTAAGAAGAAATAAAAACAAGAAATGCTGGAAATATTCAGCAGGTCTGGCAGCATCTGTGCAGAGAGAAGCAGAGTTAACGTTTCTGGTCAGAGACCCTTATTTCCAGCATCTGCAGTATCTTGCTTTTATTTAAGGTTTGAGAAGAATACTGGGCCTCAGTGAAAAGCAAGACTACTTACAAAAGAACCAGAGTGAGCTCAAAGCACAGTAAACAAGAAGCTCTTCCGATAATACCTCTAACCTCTCCATTTTCTTTTTCTTCTCGTTTCTGTCCCTATTTCCATGTGCGTATCGCATATGCATGCTAGCTTGGGGCGCGGCGTTTATCCATAGGTGTTAACCGAATTAGAGTTTAAATTTAACTTTTCTTATTTAAACTTAAGCCTGTTAATGCTCATTTCTTTGCCTTATAATTGGAAGGTGGTGAACAAGGATTCACCAGCCTGTTACAGTAAGACCAGGTGAAGACAGTAAAAGACCCCTAGACACCTTGCTCATCAGGTCGTAACAGTTATAACTGCACCATAACTTTCACCCCTTTGTATTCCAGCCCCCTTGAGATGAAGGCATTTCTTCAGCCATGTTAATTATTTTTTGTACCTGCCCATGACACCAGATTAAACATAAGAATATAAAGGCCAATAGGCCCAATAAATCTGCACCTGTTTGGTAGACCTTGTCATACCTGCCTTCTCATCTACCCCTCTCTCCAGAAATAGGGACGTAGGAGCAGGAGTAGGCCATTCAGCCCATCGTGCCTGCTCCGCCATTCAATACGATTATGGCTGATCATCCACTTCAATGCCTTTTTCCCACACTATCCCCATATCCCTTTATGTCATTGGTGTTTAGAAATCTGTCAATTTCTGCTTTAAACATACTCCATGACTGAGCTTCCACAGCCCTCTCGGGTAGAGAATTCCAAAGATTCACAACTCTCTGAGTAGAGAAATCTTTCTGCATCTCTGTCCTAAGTGGCTTCCCCCTTATTTTGAAATTGTGTCCCCTGGTTCTAGACTCCCCAACCAGGGGAAACATCTTGCCTGCATCTACTCTTTGTTTCCCTGTAAGTATTTTGTAGATTTAAATGAGATCAGCTCTCCTGCTTCAAAACTCTAGAGGATACAGGCCCAGTTTCCCCAATCTCTCTTCTTAGGGCAGTCCTGCCATCCTAGGAAAAGGTCTGATGATCCTTTGTTGCACTCCCTCTATGGCAGTAATATCCATCCTAAGGTAAGGGGACCAAAACTGCACACAGTACTCCAGCTGCGGTCTAACCAAGGTTCTACACAATTGAAGCAAGACTTTGCCACTCTTGTACGCAAATCCTTTTGCGATAAAGGCTAACATAACATTAGCCTTCCTAATTGCTTGCTGCACCTGCATGTTGGCTTTCAGCGACTTATTGACGAGGACACCCAGGTCCCTTTGTACATCTACACTTTCTAATCTCCTACCATTTAAGAAATACTCTGCACATCTATTCCTCCTACCAAAGTGGATAACCTCACATTTTTCCACGCTACATTCCATCTGCCATGTTCTTGCCCACTCACTAAGTCAGTCTAATCCCCTTGAAGCCACTTTGCAACTTCCTCACAACCCACATTCCCACCTAGTTTTATGTCATTCGCGAACTTGGAAATATTACATTTGTCCCCACATCCAAATCATTGATATATATTGTGAACAGCAGGACCCCAACTACTGATCCTTGTGGTACCCCACTAGTCTCAGCCTGCCAACGCGAGAATGACCCGTTTATTCTACTCTCTGTTTTCTGCCCATTAACCAATCCTTAAACCATGCCAGTCTATTACCTCCTATCCCATTTGCTTTAATTTTGCTAACCAACCTTCTGCGGGGCACTTTATCAAAAGCCTTCTGAAAATCCCAGGATACTGAGTCCACCGATTGCCCTTTATCAATTCTGTCAGTAACATCCTCAAAAAACTCCAACAGGTTCATCAAACATGATTTCCATTCATAATTCCATGTTGACTATGCCTAATGAGATCATTATTATCCAAGTGTCCATTTGTCACATCCTTTAGAATAGATTCTAGCATTTTCCCAACGACTGATGTAAGGCTAACAGATATGTAGTTCCCTGTTTTCTCTATCCCTCCCTTCCTAAATAGTGGTTTGACATTTGCGATCTACCAATCTGTAGGAACTGTTCCAAAATTCTATAGATTCTGGAAGATGATCACTAATGCATCCACTATCTCCATAGCTACTTCTTTCAACACTCTGGGATGCAGAACATCAGGTCCGGGTGACTTATCAACCTTCAGCCCCATTAATTTCTCCAATACAACCTTCTTACTAATACTAATTTCCTTCAATTCCTCATTCCCCCTAATCCCTTGGATCTCTAATGCTGGGAGATTGCTTGTATCTTCCTTAGTGAAGACAGATACAAAGTAATCATTTAGCTTCTCTGCCATTTCTCAATTCACCATTATAAATTCTCTTGACTCTGCCTGTAATGAACCCACATTTGTCTCAGCCAAACGTTTCCTTTTTACGTACCTATAAAAGCTTTTCCAGTCCATTTTTATGTTTTTTGTTAGTTTACAATCGTATTCTATTCTCCCTTTCTTGGTCCTCCTTTCCAGTATACCCTCCCAATCCTCAGGTTTACTACTATTTCTAGCCACTTTATAGGCCTTTTCTTTTAATCTTATACAATCCTTAACTTTCTTTGTTCACCACGGTTGACTGCCTTTACTTTTGGGGTTTTTGTGCCTTGAAGAAATCTATAGTTGCTGTAAATTATATAGTAATTCTTCAAAGAATATCCATTGCCTATATACTGTCATACCTTTAATGTATTTTCCCAGTCCACTTCAGCCAATTTGCCCCTCATACTTTCACAATTCCTTCGTTCAAATTTAACACCCTGGCTTCAGATTGAACTAAATAAAAGCAAAATACTGCAGATGCTGGTTCTGATGAAGGGTCACTGACCTGAAACGTTAGTTCCGCTCTCCACAGATGCTGCCAGACCTGCTGAGTATTTCCAGCATTTCTTGTTTTTACTTCAGATTGAGCTACCTCATTTTCAAACATAATGTAAAATTCTATCATATTATGGTCACTCATCCCTAAAGGTGCTTTTACAACAAGATTATTAATTAACCCTTTCTCATTACATAATATTAGATCTAAAATAACCTGTTCTCTAGTTGGTTCCTCAACATACTGCTCTAGAAAACCATCCCTAACATACTCCAGAAACTCATCCTCCACAGCATTAGTGCTCAGTAGGTTTACCCCATCTATATGCAGATTGAAGTCACCCATGATTACTGTGTTACCCATGCTTCATGCTTCTCTAACCTCCTGATTAATACCATGCCCCACACTACCACTACTGTTTTGTAGCCTGCAAACAACTCCTGCCAATGTTTGCTGCCCCTTGCTGCTTTCGTAGCTCCACCCAAACAGATTCCAGATTTTGTTCTTCTGATCTGAGATCCTCCCTTACTAATGTACTAATCCCATCCCTTGTCAGTGCGACACCACCTCCTTTTCCTTTTTTTTCCTGTCCTTCCTAAATGTTGAATATCCTTAAATATTCAGTTCCCAGTCTTGGTCACCCTGTAGTCACATTTCTGTAATGGCAATTAGATCAGACCCATTTACCTCTGTGCCTTTTAAATCATCTGCCTTGTTCCAAATACTGCATGCATTCAGGTGGAGTGCCCTTAACCTTGTCGTCTTAACATTATTCTGCATTCTAAGCCTAGTTGGTGTCCGCCTTTGTTTCGCCTGCCTTCTAACATCACTTGCTACTTTTCTACCTCCTGTTAGCTATTTTACTTCCTTCCATTTTGAGCTACCCCTCAGGTTCCCATCCCCCTGACAAGCTGGTTTAACCCTCCTCTCCACCCCACAGCACTAGCAAATCTCCCTGCGAGGATATTAGTTCTGGTCTTGTTAAGGTGTAGCCCATCCATCTTGCACAGGTCCCATCTGCCCCAGAAGCGGTCCCAATGTCTCAGAAATCTGCTGCCCTCCCTCCTACACCAATTCTCCAGCCTCGTAATCAATCAATCCTCCTATTCCTATGCTCACTAGCACATGGCACTGGGAGTAATCCTGAGATTACTGCTCTTGAGGTCCTGCTTTTTAATTTCCTTCCTAACTCGTAAAATCTGCTTTCAGGACCTCATCCCTCTTCTTACCCATGTCATTGGTACCAATGTGGACTGTGACTTCTGGCTATTTACCCTCCCCCAGAAGAATGTCCTGAAGCCGCTCCATGACAAATGTATCTAATGACTCCTTGAACTAACTTACTTTTCACATCAAAGACCCGTGAAAATCTACACTTTTTCTTCTTCCTAACTTCCCAAATTTTAATTGCATTTAATTTTAATTGCGTCTCCTGGTATTTGAACACTTTTCCATACTAAACCTGGATCAACTTGGTCAATTCCTTTATAATCTTGAAAGTTACAATCAGCTCACCTCAAAGTCAGTCTTAATTTAAAAAAAAAATTATTTTGAAAAGGAAACAAGCGAACTTCTTTTAAATAAAAACAAGAAATGCTGGAATCACTCAGCAGGTCTGGCAGCATCTGTGGAAAGAGAAGCAGAGTTAACGTTTCGGGTCAGTGACCCTTCTTCGGAACTGACAAATATAAGAAAAGTCACAGATTATAAACAAGTGAGGTGGGGGTGGGGCAAGAGATAACAAAGGAGAAGGTGTAGATTGGACCAGGCCACATAGCTGACCAAAAGGTCACGGAGCAAAGGCAAACAATATGTTAATGGTGTGTTGAAAGACAAAGCATTAGTACAGATTAGGTGTAAATACACTGAATATTGAACAGCAGCAAGTGCAAACCTGAAAAAAACAGTGGGTAAGCAAACTGAACAAACTAAGATGAAATGAAATAAATGCAAAAAAAGATTGTAAAAAATGTAAAAAAGAATGTAGAAAAAAGGAAGAAAAAATAACTAAAAATGAAAGTAAAATGGGGGGCTGTCATGCTCTGAAATTATTGAACTCAATGTTCAGTCCGGCAGGCTGTAGTGTGCCTAATCGGTAGATGAGATGCTGTTCCTCGAGCTTGCGTTGATGTTCACTGGAACACTGCAGCAATCCCAGGACAGAGATGTGAGCATGAGAGCAGGGGGGAGTGTTGAAATGGCAAGCAACCGGAAGCTCAGGGTCCTGCTTGCGGACTGAGCGGAGATGTTCCGCAAAGCGGTCACCCAGTCTGCGCTTGGTCTCCCCAATGTAGAGGAGACCACACTGTGAGCAATGAATACAGTATACTACATTGAAAGAAGTACAAGTAAATCGCTGCTTCACCTGAAAGGAGTGTTTGGGGCCTGGGATAGTGAGGAGAGAGGAGGTAAATGGGCAGGTATTACACCTCCTGCGATTGCAGGGGAAGGTGCCCTGGGACGGGGACGAGGTGGTGGGGGTAATGGAGGAGTGGACCAGGGTGTCGCGGAGGGAACGATCCCTTCGGAATGCTGACAGGGGAAGGGAGGGGAAGATGCGACTGGTAGTGGCATCACGCTGGAGGTGGCGAAAATGGCGGAGGATGATCCTTTGGATATGGAGGCTGGTGGGATGAAAAGTGAGGATAAGGGGAACCCTGTCACGGTTCTGGGAGGGAGGGGAAGGGGTGAGGGTAGAGGTGCGGGATATGGGTTGGACACGGTTGAGGGCCCTGTCAACCACAGTGGGGGGAAATCCTCGGTTGAGGAAAAAGGAGGTCATATCAGAAGCACCGTCATGGAAGGTAGCATCATCAGAGCAGATGCGTCGGAGACGGAGAAACTGGGAGAATGGAGTGGAGTTCTGATAGGAGGCAAGGTGTGAAGAAGTGTATTCGAGGTAGCTGTGGGAGTCGGTGGGCTTATAATGGATATTGGTAGACAACCTATCCCCAGAGATGGAGACAGAGAAGTCGAGGAAGGGAAGGGAAGTGTCAGAGATGAACCATGTAAAGGTGAGAGAAGGGTGGAAATTGGAAACAAAGTTGATGAAGTTTTCTAGTTCGGGGCTGGAGCACGAAATGGCACCGATACAGTCATCAATGTACCGGAAAAAGAGCTGGGGGAGGGGGCCTGAGTAGGACTGGAACAAAGAATGCTCGACATATCCCACAAAAAGACAGGCATAACTAGGACCCATGCGGGTACCCATAGCGACACCTTTTACTTGAAGGAAGTGCGTGGAGTTGAAGGAGAAGTTGTTCAATGTGAGAACAAGTTCAGCCAGGCGGAGGAGGGTGGTGGTGGATGGAGACTAGTTGGGCCTCTGTTCCAGGAAGAAGCGGAGAGCCCTCAAACCATCCTAGTGGGGGATGGAGGTGTAGAGCGATTGGACGTCCATAGTGAAGAGGAGGCGGTTGGGACCAGGAAACTGGAAATTGTCAAAATGACGTAGGGCGTCAGAAGAGTCACGGATGTAGGTGGGAAGAGACTGGACCAGCGGAGAAAAGATAGAGTCTAGATAGGAAGAAATAAGTTCAGTGGGGCAGGAGCAGGCTGACACAATGGGTCTGCCGGGACAGTCCCGTTTGTGGATTTTGGGAAGGAGGTAGAAGCGGGCTGTCCGGGGTTGTGGGACTCTGAGGTTGGAAGCTGTAGAGGGAAGATCTCCAGAGGAGATGAGGTCAGTGACAGTCCTTTGGACGGTGGCTTGATGTTCGGTGGTGGGGTCATGGTCCAGAGGGAGGTAGGAAGAGGTGTCTGTGAGTTGGCGTTGAGCTTCTGCAAGGTAGAGGTCAGTACGCCACACAACAACAGCACCACCCTTGTCTGCAGGTTTGATGACCATGTCGGGGTTAGACCTGAGAGAACGGAGTGCCTCAAGTTCAGAGGGGGACAGGTTCGAGTGAGTGAGGGGGGCAGAGAAATTGAGACCAATGTCTCGCCGACAGTTTTCAATGAAGAGATCAAGAGCGGGTAAGAGGCCAGGGGGAGGGGTCCAGGTAGAGGGAGAATGCTGAAGGCGGGTGAATGGGTCTGCTGGTCGGGGGGAGGACTCCTGGTTGAAGAAGTGAGCCCGGAGGCGGAGGCGATGGAAGAAGAGCTCAACGTCCTGCCGAGCGCGAAATTCATTGACTTCCTTCAAGTAAAAGGTGTCGCTATGGGTACCCGCATGGGTCCTAGTTATGCCTGTCTTTTTGTGGGATATGTCGAGCATTCTTTGTTCCAGTCCTACTCAGGCCCCCCTCCCCCAGCTCTTTTTCCGGTACATTGATGACTGTATCGGTGCCATTTCCTGCTCCAGCCCCGAACTAGAAAACTTCATCAACTTTGTTTCCAATTTCCACCCTTCTCTCACCTTTACATGGTCCATCTCTGACACTTCCCTTCCCTTCCTCGACTTCTCTGTCTCCATCTCTGGGGATAGGTTGTCTACCAATATCCATTATAAGCCCACCGACTCCCACAGCTACCTCGAATACACTTCTTCACACCCTACCTCCTGTAAGGACTCCATTCCATTCTCCCAGTTTCTCCGTCTCCAACGCATCTGCTCTGATGATGCTACCTTCCATGACGGTGCTTCTGATATGACCTTTTTCCTCAACCGAGGATTTCCCCCCACTGTGGTTGACAGGGCCCTCAACCGTGTCCGACCCATTCCCCGCACCTCTACCCTCACCCCTTCCCCTCCCTCCCAGAACCATGACAGGGTTCCCCTTGTCCTCACTTTTCATCCCACCAGCCTCCATATCCAAAGGATCATCCTCCGCCATTTTCGCCACCTCCAGCGTGATGCCACTACCAGTCGCATCTTCCCCTCCCTTCCCCTGTCAGCATTCCGAAGGGATCGTTCCCTCCGCGACACCCTGGTCCACTCCTCCATTACCCCCACCACCTCGTCCCCGTCCCAGGGCACCTTCCCCTGCAATCGCAGGAGGTGTAATACCTGCCCATTTACCTCCTCTCTCCTCACTATCCCAGGCCCCAAACACTCCTTTCAGGTGAAGCAGCGATTTACTTGTACTTCTTTCAATGTAGTATACTGTATTCGCTGCTCACAGTGTGGTCTCCTCTACATTGGGGAGACCAAGCGCAGACTGGGTGACCGCTTTGCGGAACATCTCCGCTCAGTCCGCAAGCAGGACCCTGAGCTTCCGGTTGCTTGCCATTTCAACACTCCCCCCTGCTCTCATGCTCACATCTCTGTCCTGGGATTGCTGCAGTGTTCCAGTGAACATCAACGCAAGCTCGAGGAACAGCATCTCATCTACCGATTAGGCACACTACAGCCTGCCGGAGTGAACATTGAGTTCAATAATTTCAGAGCATGACAGCCCCCCATTTTACTTTCATTTTTAGTTATTTTTTCTTCCTTTTTTCTACATTCTTTTTTACATGTTTTACAATCTTTTTTTTTGCATTTATTTCATTTCATCTTAGTTTGTTCAGTTTGCTTACCCACTGTTTTTTTCAGGTTTGCACTTGCTGCTGTTCAATATTCAGTGTATTTACACCTAATCTGTACTAATGCTTTGTCTTTCAACACACCATTAACATATTGTTTGCCTTTGCTCTGTGACCTTTTGGTCAGCTATGTGGCCTGGTCCAATCTACACCTTCTCCTTTGTTATCTCTTGCCCCACCCCCACCTCACTTGTTTATAATCTGTGACTTTTCTTATATTTGTCAGTTCCGAAGAAGGGTCACTGACCCGAAACGTTAACTCTGCTTCTCTTTCCACAGATGCTGCCAGACCTGCTGAGTGATTCCAGCATTTCTTGTTTTTATTTCAGATTTCCAGCATCCGCAGTATTTTGCTTTTAGAACTTCTTTTAAAACTCCATTCACCCGTCCTAGATACATTTTTTGTTTCTTTACTTGTCTGTCCCATTACCACGCACTTTGGCCTTGCGCCACCAACCCTTTTGCCATTTAATCTCTCTTGTCTACCACCCTATCACAGACTTTCCATTTTGTTCTTTTTGCAACCCCCCAAACCCCTTTCACTTGCTTAAAACCTATTGCATTTCTAACTTTTCCCAGTTGTGATGAAAAGTCAAACCTGAAACATTAATTCCTTTTCTCTCTTTACAGATGTTGCCAGACCTGCTGAATCTTTCCAGCATTTTCTGTTTTTATTTCAGATTTCCAGCATCTGCAGTATTCCTTAAACCTAGGATCATCTTTGTAGCTTGTCTCTGCATTCTCTAGGTTATTATTGATTGACCAGTGCGCTAAGAAAGATCTGACCAGTGCCTTATACAGTAACTTTACAATCTAGTTCTTCCTCTTCTCACTTTCCTCCTTCCCCTGGCATTGGGATTACAGTTTCATAAATTATCCACAATAATTCCTGTATCTGTTAAGTGTCTCAATTGGTACCTTGTTCTTGTATTTTTTTTAAACCTTTAATCCAAGGTATAAATGTTCTCTTGAGTAGGGAAAATCAGCCCCATGGTGTCCTTCCATGTGCTTTTGCCTGGGTGTTATCTAGCGTACTGCCCCTTTGTACCTCTTGACCTCTTGATTCATACATTTGTTTAGGAGAGGAGATTGTATTTGATAAGTCTCACTCTAGATACTTATTCAATTTGTTTTTTGTCTATTGTTTTGGCTTTATAGTTCAGTGTTCCACTTCCTTTGTTGTTCACCCTGCAGCTCTGTTGATTTCTGTATTTTTGTCACTCCCTGTGCTCATCTGAAATAATTTATATAGTGTTGACTTGTTTGCCAATGTTAGTTCATCAGTACTGATACATATAGGCCTTGATGTTAATCATCCCCCACACGTGACAGGCGAGATGAGATCAGGGTTATGTTCACAGTGGCAGATTTTGCGGCATGTCAGTGTCCTACCTTGGAGAGTGAGGACATTTCATGAACATAGTAAATCAGGCTGCCATTGTGTAATTGGGAGCCTGATTTAAATTTAGCACGTGCTGTGAGTTTTCCAGTGTCTGGGAAACCTGGCAGTGAAAGGGAGGTGGGAGGTGCCAGCTCAAGAAGTTACTTGCCTTTTACAGCACTCCTTGTTGGCCAAGAGGAGCAGGACTGCTCTCCCCAATGCCTCAAGGAAGTCTTTCCTCTCACCCTCCACCCCACACCCCCACGCTGCATTGCTCGTTAAATGAAAAAAGAGTAACAAAAATTATAACTAGAAAGGTATTTGGTTATCCATTTTAGTTCTGTCTTATGGCTCACCTGTTGTATTTTATGACATTATAGTTTTAAAAATAATTGGACCAAATTGTTTAGAAGACTAATTTTCAAACTAAGTTCATATGGTTATTTGGTCAGTTGGATATCTGTAATACAAGTTTAAGGATTGTTCTTTGATTGGAAAATGTAGAGTGTAGAATCCCAATTTTAAAGCAGTGTGCCATTAGTGAAGAACTTCAGAATTTGCTAAAATACGTAAAATCATTGATGAACCTTTTTGATTTTACGAGCAAAATACCTCCAGTTTTTTTAAAGAGAAGTATTGGGTGGGATAGGTCTTAAAATATTTATTTTGAAGCTCTTTAAACTTGGATAAGCATTGAACTATGTTGCTACTTAACAAAAACTTGCTCTAAGAAATTTCTTCAAAGTTGCTGCCTCCTTGCTCTGTCTGTTTGCGACAAGCCAGCTGCATTCACACACTTTAGTGCAGTCACTGCTATTGGCAGTCTCTGAACGAAAGCCTGCAGGCTGATTTAAAGTGCAGCCTGTTGTGAACTGTTGAATGGGACTCTGACAGGAATTAAACAGACTGAATTAACTGGGAGAAATAGGATTTCTGCGCTGTTATATTTTCTGTCTGGATTTTTTTTTTGAAGACTAATATTAATAGCTAACTTGTTTATCTGAGGTTCATCTGTCTATGCCATGTAGTTGTATGAAACGCTTTCTACTTTTTTTTTGTCTTGCACTGCAGGTCATTGAGCACTTCCACATGGCAAATGGCACAGACTCAAACCCAGGACACACAACTCATCACAGTTGATGAAAAATTGGTAAGGGTTTTAAATTGCTACCATTTTGGTGCTTGGAGGCTGTGTTTGTTTAATAGCAGGCACTGCTATGCTATATACTTCGAGGAAAGGTACCAAAAAATAATTACTGTCAAACTTTTAAGGTTAGTTCTTGGAGCAGCTGTGATTTCCATACTGTTTATTGAGGCAAAAATCACCATTTAAAACCTTACTAAAATTGTAGTGTTTTGAAATTGCAATTGCATTGTGCATTGTATACCGAGAGATATCACAGAAATCAATCCACAAACTCTCCAAACAAAAAAAAAATTTGGAACAGTGCATAAATTATACAGTAAGTTTAATGTAAAACTTCTGGCATGTTCATTGTGTCCAGGCTTTGTTGATTTTCAGTTCATACACTGATACTATTGACCCCAATTTTCATTTATTGTGTGTTTATTGTTTTCTCTCTGTCCTACTTATTTTACGACCTTTTACCAATTCTAACCCTTTTACTCACTTTTCTTGTTTAAAAAAAGATGTTTTACTGACCTGTTTTCTTCTACATCTTGCTGCCACTGTCCACTGTTGCGACCAGATGCGAAAGAGGTCTAGGGTTCCATTTCAGCCTTCACCTGGTCTTACTGTAACAGGCTTTAATTTTAAACGCACTGTTTTTAGCTCCCCCTTGGTGAATCTGTGTTCGCCGCTTTCCAATTATAGGGCAAAGAAACCAGCACAAACAGACTTTTAGGTTTAAAGAATAAAAGTGAACTTTATTAAACTTAAACTCTAAATTGGTTAACGCCTACGGATACACGACGCGCCCATGCATGGGTGATACACACATGCAAATAGAGACAGAAAAGAGCAGAAGAAAAGTGAAGTGGAAAGGTTTGAGGCAATATCTGAAGAGTTGTTGTTACAGTTCTTCGAGCTCATTGTAGAGTCTTGATTGTAGGTAGTTCTTGCTTTTCGTTGGGGCCCAGTATTCTTCTTAAACCTTGTTTACTGTAGGAGACTTTTCTCTCTTGGGTTCATGTGTCTTCAGTGGATTCAGAGGCTTGTGAGAAAGAGATGGGAGGAAACAGACAGACAGGAGGTCTTCAGTCCAGGAGCATTCTGCTTTCTGCAGAATCTCAGTTCAAACTCTACAATTCAGAACCCCCCAGGTTGCCAAGCAAGCTAGTCATGCAACGAACTGGTCTGACCACGTCTTGGCTCTGTGTTTTGTATCATCTTATCAGGTAATGGAATGCATTTCCCTGCCTTCAATGTCTGTTAATGTGTAAATGTGGTTTTTCCAGCCAAGGTCTGGCAGACCATGTAACAGGCCTTCTCTTCTTCCCAACAACAATTTGAAATTTAATGTCCATGTGGCAAAATTAATAAGCCTTATTCTTGGCAGGTGGGGGCCTGCATGACACCATTTTGGAGCGGCATTCTGTTATGTGATTTCCAGTGACTGAAAACCACCTTGAAGGCTGGTTGTAGAGCCAGTGAAGAGTCCACACAATCTAGATTGGCAGCATAAATATGAGCAGGTCAATATTTGATAACATTATGTCAAATCAAGAGAGTGGTTGTGCATTCAGCTCCATGATACTAGATATGTTTTCTGGAATTTCTTTCTATATTTTTCCTGATTTTAATTGTGTGATAATATGAAAGTGATGGTTACCTAACATCTGTCAGTAGCTATATGATATTTGTAAAGAGCAGATGATTTAATCAATTTACTGTTGGAAGCACATTATCATGTACCTTTTATAAATGTCATTTGGGGATAAAAGTCACTATTTCTAGAACTTAAAAACAAATTTTGTTTGTTTTCAGCTCAGAAAAAGAAAATAACTCACCATAAAGTTCTAAGGTACACCCATGTGGTTTCAAAGGGAAATAGGCAGAATTACATCCACTGCCGTATTACCTAGTAAGCATTTGGTGCAGTTGTATCTGTAGCCGGAATTTTCCGAGCTGGGGGCTGGCTGTAAATTTGGAATGGAAGGCGTCTGACCAGAAGCCTGATGTCTCACCTCATTTCTGCATTTTCCTGATGGCAGCTGACATGGCGGGACGACATCGCACATGGACGGGGTGGGAAGGTAATTGAGGCAATTAATTGGCCAACTGAGAGCAATTTTATGGGGGATTTTAAATTTTGCAAACGGTGCATGGGAACCATGGGGCATCAGAGCCTTGCCCAGTAAAAGGAGGCAGCAAGCAAGCGGGAACTCAGTGCTGGCTTTCTCTGGCAGCCATCGAGAGAGCTAGCATGGTGTCAGGAAGGGTGGAGCACCTCGGGCAGCAGAAAATGAAGCCAGGTGGGGTGGGGAAGAAGGGGAGAATAAGGTGCCAGCACTATGGGGGCATGCTGCCAGAGTGCCATCTGAGCAGTGGACTTGAGCTGAAGAAACAGGTGGGAGTGCGTTTACATAAAATGCCTTGCACACTGAGAGAGGCCACCTGCCGTGGGCCTCATTCACCCAGGCTTCCGGGCCCCTTTGAGGAGGAGCAGCAAAGGGGGAAGGTGCTCCAGCCACAGGCAACCTCAGGGCCAACATGAGGGCCTGCCTCAGTGTGGGGATGCAGGAGAAGGGCTCAGAGGGGCACGTGACCAGCCTGCTGAGCGCAGAAGTGGGTACCCTCCAGAGAGAGTCTACCATTCAAGGCTCAGCTATCTGTAAATGTCTGAGTGACAGTGTCTCCGAAGACTGTGCCTCTCCAGGGAAGCCATCATTGATCTGTGTGCCATGATGCAGGATGAACTGAGCCCCATGGGAGTTGGTGGACACCCAATGCCAGTGGCAGTGAAGGCCACCGTGACACTGAACTTCGACACCTCCAAATCTTTCCAGGGATTCACTGGAGATATGTGTGGGATCTCAGAATCTGCGGCGCATTGATGTATCAAGGTATTCAAGAGGGCCAGCCAGTATGTGTGTTTCCACACTGATCCAGACAATCAAGAGGGGCCATTGCTGGATTCCCCCAGGTGCAGGGTCTGATTGATTGCATGCATGTGGCCGTCAAGACTCTCTCAGACCAACCACCGGCCTTCATCAACAGGAAGAGCTTCCACTCGCTCAATGTGCAACTGGTCTGAGACTACTGCAGACTGGTCCTTCAGGTGTGTACACAGTTTCCAGGAAGCTGCCACAACGCCGACGTACTTGAGCAGTCCCAGATGCCACAGCTTTCCCGGCTCCCCCGCATGCCTTCAGGGGTGGATACTGGGAGAAAAGGGCTATTCTCTGAGGACATAGCTGCTAATGCTTATGAGGAACCCATGCACAGAGACAGGAGAGATACAACACCTGCCACTGGACAACCTGAGCGATCGTCGAGCAGGCCATAGGCCACCTTAAGATGTGATTCAGGTGCCTTGATCGATATAGCGGAACCCTTCATTATGTCCCAGTGACAGTCTCACATTTCGCAGTGGTCTGCTGTGCATTGCACAACCTGGCACTGCAGAGGGAGGAGGTGTTGGGCAATGAGGATGTGGAGGAGGCTCCTGACCAGGTGATGCAAGATCACCTACTAGCCAGGCTACTAGCAAGGTGCAGTGAGATACGCGCAAGGGATCCTTGAGAGGTGCTAATGCACAGATGTTTCATATGGCCCTTAATACCTGTTGGATCCATACCAATAAAGCGTTACTTTTCTGCAGCCGTCATGTCGCCTCCTTCATTCAGCACACCATTGCCCAGCACGCAGGGGCACATCACACAGCGGCATGGGTGACATGTTGACGGCATGCAGCACTGTCTCTCTCATAAAGAGGTGAGGTGAGAGTGATTGCCCTAGATATCAAGGCTGCATTTGACCGAGTGTGGGATCAAGGAGCTCAAGCCAAGCTGAAGTCAATGGGAATCAAGGGGAAAACTCCGCTGGTTGGAATCATACCTAGCGCAAAGGAAGATGGTTGAGGTTGTTGGAGGTCAATCATCTCAGCCCCAGGACATTGCTGCAGGAGTTCCTCACGGTAGTGTCCTAGGCCCAACCATTTTCAGCTGCTTCATCAATGACTCTTCCTCCATCATAAGGTCAGAAGTGGGGATGTTCGCTGATGATTGGACAGTGTTCAGTACCATTCGCGACACCTCAGATACTGAAGCAGTTCGTGTCCAGATGCAGCAAGACCTGGACCACATTCAGGCTTGGGCTGATAAATGGAAAGTTACATTCGCACCACACAGGTGCCAGGCAATGACCATCCCCAACAAGAGAGAATCTAACCATCTTCACATGGTATTCAACAGCATTACCATTATTGAATCCACCACTATCAACATCCTGGGGATTACCATTGACCAGAAACTGAACTGGACCAGCCACATAAATGCTATGACTACAAGAGCAGGTCAAAGCCTGGGAATTCTGCAGTGAATAACCCACCTCCTGCTTCCCCAAAGCCTGTCCACCATCTACAAGGCACAAGTCAGGAGTATGATGGAATACTCTCCACTTGCCTGGATGTGTATGGCTCCAACAACACCATCCAGGACAAAGCAGCCTGCTTGATCGGCAGCCCATCCACCACCTTCAACGTTCACTCCCTCCATCGCCACCGCACAGTGGCAGCTGCGTGAACCAGCTACGGAATGCACTGGAGCAACTCAACACACCTTCTTCAACAGCACCTTCCAAACCCGCGACCTCTACCATCTAGAAGAACAAGGTCAGCAAACACATAGAAACCCCACCACCTGCAAGTTCCCCTCCAAGTTGCACACCATCATGACTTTGAAATATGTCGCTGTTCCTTCACTGTAGCTGAATCAAAATCCTGGAACTCCTTCCCTAACAGCACTGTGCATGTACTTGCACCAGATGGACTGCCAGCAGTTCAAGAAGGCAAAACCTTCACCACCTTCTCAAGAGAAATCGGGATGGACAACTAAAGCTAGCCTTGCCAGCGATGCCCATATCCCATGAAGGAATATAGAAAAAAAACAGCCTTTTGAGGGAACAAGGGTGTAAGTGACATCCAAGGGCAGCCAGAATTGGAAGGCAGTGTGGGGTGAAATACATTAATTCTTTATTCAGTGCCCCAACAAACACTGGCTGAACATTTTGACACTCTCTTCACCTATGAACCCCGAGTGCAGCTCTTGAATTTCTTGTATGTGCTCCTACATGATGCCCTCCCTGTTCTTGCTGCTGAGATGGAGCCAGGCTGTTGTCCTTGCTATCTTATTGCTTGGGACAACCTTGGCAGCTGTCCTCGCTGCCTGAGGCCTGTGGGCCATGGCATGCTGAGGTGTTGGTGTCACTCGCAGAAGGACTGAGGAGCTGCTTTCCACACGAGTGCCCTGAGAGGAGCCCCCAGCTGCTCTTCATCCCTTGCAAAACACACTTGTATCTCCCTGCTTACCTGAAGAGTGCAAGGACCTGATGAAGACTCCAAGCATCTTGCACCTCCCCACATCTCATGTTGCCACTGCTGCATAGAGCTCATGAATGAGGCGTTGGCATGCGTGTCTGTGCGCATCTCTGGCATCCACTGACTGGTCTGCTGGCACTGGCTCTCCATCAGGGTCGCCAGTCATAGAAACATAGAAAATAGAGGTAGGAGTAGGCCATTCGGCCCTTCGAGCCTGCTCCGCCATTCATTATGATCGTGGCTGATTATCCAACTCCGTAACCTGTTCCCGCTTTCGCCCCATACCCTTTGATCGCTTTAGACCCAAGAGCTATATCTAACTCCTTCTTGAAAACATACACTGTTATGGCCTCAACTGCTTTCTGTGGTAGTGAATTCCACAGGCTCACCACTCTCTGGGTGAAGAAATTCAAGACCTGTTAGAATTTTATAGGTTTCTATGAGATCCCCCCTCACTCTTCTGAACTCCAGCGAATATAATCCTAACCGACTCAATCTCTCCTCATACAGTCCCGCCATCCCAGGAATCAGTCTGGTAAACCTTCGCTGCACTCCCTCTATAGCAAGAACATCCTTCTTCAGATAAGGAGACCAAAACTGCACACAATATTCCAGGTGTGGCCTCACCAAGACCCTGTATAATTGCAGCAAGACATCCCTGCTTCTGTACTCGAACCCTCTCGCTATGAAGGCCAACATACCATTTGCCTTTTTTACCGCCTGTTGCACCTGCTGTCTCACCACGGAGGAAGGCAAGCGCGCACTGGTCAGAGATATGGCAGCACTTAAGGCCTGGATGGACTCCTCCATTGCCCACACTTCGTTCTTCATGGCCTCTGGAAGATCTGCCAAATATTCCCTTAACTCACGCTGCAGCTGCAGCATTCGCCTTGTTTGCTGATGACTCCAAAGGCACGTCATCAGTCTGGGGTTCAGCATCGTCCTGGCCTCCAGCGTTCCTCAGATTGTTAGCTGTCACAACCTCCGTTAGTTCCTCGGATGGGTCGTGCTGTGCTTACCAGGTTCTGTCTGTGAATCTAAGCGTGAATGATACCCACCGAAGTGAGAGTCTGCGCTGGTGGGGGGTGTGGGGGAATGATATGTATCCTCCTGAGGTTCCCTCCTCCTCCTCCAAGGTGGCTGCTGTGCCCGGTTTCTCCAGCTCTCTGCTCTTAGAATCAGAGAATAGTTACAGCACAGTGCGGCGCAGTGGTTAGCACCGCAGCCTCGCAGCTCCAGCGACCCGGGTTCAATTCTGGGTACTACCAGTGGAGTTTGCAAGTTCTCCCTGTGTCTGCGTGGGTTTTCTCCAGGTGCTCCGGTTTCCTCCCACAGCCAAAAGACTTGCAGGTTGGTAGGTTAATTGGCCATTATAAATTGTCCCTAGTATAGGTAGGTGGTAGGGAAATATCGGGACAGGTGGGGATGTGGTAGGAATATGGGATTAGTGTAGGATTAGTGTAAATGGGTGGTTGATGGTCGGCACAGACTTGGTGGGCCGAAGGGCCTGTTTCAGTGCTGTATCTCTAAAAATAAAAGTAAATTTATGAAGAATAATGGATAACTGAGTGAACATAAGAACAAAAGAGATAGGAGCAGGAGTAGATCATAGAGTAGATCACAGGAGGTGAGCTACTCGCTGCAGAATTCCCAGCCACTGACCTGCTCTTGTGGCCACAGTATTTATGTGGCTGCTCTAGTTCAGTTTCTGGTCAATGGTAACCCCCAGGCTTTGCAGGTCCACTGGGCATGGTGTGCCTAGGCCAATGACGGATGGTCTGTCATTTGACTTTTCTGTAGCGATTTGGTATAATTGAGTGGTTTGCTCGGCCATTTCAGTGGGCAGTTAAGAGACAACCACATTGCTGTGGGTCTGCAGTCACTTGTCGGCGAGACTGAGTAAGAATGGCAGATTTCACTTGTGAACCAGATGGGTTTTTATGACAATCTGGTAGTTTCAGGAACATTGTTACTGGTAAGTGGTAGGGAAATATAGGGACAGGTGGGGATGTGGTAGGAATATGGGATTAGTGTAGGATTAGTATAAATGGGTGGTTGATGGTCGGCACAGACTTGGGCCGAAGCGCCTGTTTCAGTGCTGTATCTCTAAACTAAACTAAACAGAAGGAGGCCATTTGGCCCATCATGTATGTGCTGGCTCTCTGGTAGGAGAAGCAAAAGTGACCTGAGGGAAAACTTTTTCATGCAGAGAGTGGTTAGGGTCTGGAATGTGCTGCTTGAGAGTGTGGTGGAGGCAGGAATTGAAGTGTTCAAAAGGGAATTAGACTGTCATATGAAAAGGAAGAATGTGCAGAGTTGCGGGGAGAAGGCAGAGAAATGGAACTGAGTGAATTGCTCTTCTGGAGAGCTGGTGCAGACACGCTGGGCGAAATGACCACTTCCTGCACTGTAACAATTCTGTGAAGAGCAACTCAGCTAGCCCCACTCCCCTGTCTTTTCTCCATAGCCCTGCAAATGTTTTCTCTTCAGATGATCAAATCCTTTTTATTTTTTGGGGGGATGTGGGTGTCACTGGCTAGGCCAGCATTTATTGCCCATTCCTAATTGCCTTTGAGATGGTGGTGGTGAACTGCCTTCTTGAACCACTACAGTCCTTGCACTGTAGGGACACCAACAGTGCTGTTAGGAAGGGAGTTCCAGGATTTTAACCCTTTTGAGAGCCACGATTGAATTTGCCTCCACCACACACTTAGGCGGTGCATTCCAGATCCTAACCACTCGCTGTGTACCAAAGTTTTTCTTTATGTCGCCATTGCTTCCTTTGCCAGTTACTTAAATCAGTGTCCTCTGGTTCTCGATCCTTCTGCCAACAGGAACAGTTTCTCCCTATCCACTGTGTCCAGACCGCTCATGAGTCTGAACATCTCTATCATTGCCTCTGAATGTTTTCTTCTCCAAGAACAGCCCCAGCTTCTCCAATCTATCCATGTAACTGAAGTTAATCATCCCTGGAACCATTCTCGTGAATCTTTTCTGCACCCTCTCTAATACCTTCACATCCTTCCTAAAGTGTGGTGCCCGGAACTGGACACAATACTCCAGTTGAGGCTGAACCAGTGTTTTAGGAACATAGGAACATATCATTAACTTCCGAAGAAGGGTCACTGACCCGAAACGTTAACTCTGCTTCTCTTTCCACAGATGCTGCCAGACCTGCTGAGTGGTTCCAGCATTTCTGGTTTTTATTTCATTAACTTCCTTGTTTTGTAATCTCTGCCCCTAATTATAAAGCCCAGAATCCTGCATGCTTTATTAACTGCTTTCTCAACCTACCCTGCCACCTTCAATGATTTGTGCACATATATCTCCAGGTTCCTCTGCTCCTGTACCCTCTTTAGAATTGTACCCTTTATTTTATATTGCCTCTCCTCATTCTTCCTACCAAAATGAATCATTTGACACATCTCTACATTAAATTTCATCTGCCACTTGTCCCCACATTCCACCAGCCTGTCTATTTCCTTTTGAAGTTGAACATCATTCTCCTCACAGTTCGCAATACTTCCATGTTTTGCGTCAACCGCAAATTTTGAAATTGTGCCCTGTGCACCCATGTCTACATCAACTCTTCAGCCTGACCTGCATGACAAAGCAGATAGATTGAAGGGTGATAGGCTTCCCATTGTAGCATTCCAATTATCCCTACTGTGGAGCTCCATATGTCCAGTGGTGCCCCTGCATTCGGCCACTCACACTCTCGGGCTGGCTCTTCTGTCTCATCGTCAGCGATGGAGCGGCTGCTGCACTGCCCTGCCAGTTCTAACCCCATGGAGGTCAGGATGGACAGGAATGGTTTGGCTCCGCTGATCTTTGTCCATTCCTTGAGGTTATAGGCTGTCTGCTCCTGCAAACAGAAAAATGAACACCGTTCGTCTCCTCACAGAGACAAGCACAACATCTATGCTGGTGGCAGCACACTGGTCCATAAAGGGGACACACACAAATGCCTCCTGCATACGGCCACTCTTGAGGGACCTTCTGGGGGTCAGCAATCACAGATGGGCACCTCTCACTGAGATGCAGCCATGCCTCTGATGGGATATTCTGTTGCCTGACCCCTTTGCCAATGACTGGGTGGTCACTCCCCCTCCACCAAATGCACCCTTTCAGGTTGCCACTTGCAAGCACCAAAGGGAAAAGAGGTATGGAGTACTGACCTTGGAAGACTGAATAAGGTCATTGATGCGCTTGTGGCACTGGATCCAGGTTTTGGGGGTGATCCCACGGCTGCTGACCTCTGCAATCTAAGTCCAGGCTTGCTTGGTGAGTCGGGCTGGTCTCCTCCTCCCCTCTCTGGGGAAGTAAACCTCCCGCCTTGCCCTTACAGCCTGGGGTAGAACCTGTTAGGAGACATCTTTGAACTGTGGGGCCACACGGGATCTTCCCTCTGCCATTCTGGCTGCAGGTATTCTTAAACATCTCAGCTTTCCACGCAGTCCCCATTACATACATACGAACATACGAATTAGGAGCAGGATTAGGCCACTTGGCCCTTCGAGCCTGCTCCGCCATTCAATAAGTTCATGGCTGAACTGATTACTCCACATTTCCACCTACCCCTGATAACCTTCCACCCCCTTGCTTATCAGGAATCTATCTACTCTGCCGTAAAAATATTCAAATACTCTGCTTCCACCGCCTTTTGACGTAAAGGATTCCAAAGACTCTCAATCCTCTGAGTGAATAAATTTCTCCTCATCTCTTATCTCATACAGTGATGGCAGCCCTTTAAAGATGGCACCAGCACCATCCTTGGCCTTACCTGACACTGCCTCTGCCGCCTCCCCTCCGGTCTCCGCACTCTCAATGGTCGGCCTCCACACCTCCCCCCTGTTAATTGGGCTATCGCCAGAAGATTTTGTGTGGCCAGCTGATCGCTGCCCAAATGCTTCTGGTCCTGACATTGAGATCTGCCACCAAGCTGCAAAATTCAATTTTAAACAAGATAATATAGAACATACAAAGCATCTTCTTTCTTAAAAAAAAAAAGGTGATAAATGTAATAGAGGAAAACAACCTTGCCCTTGCCAAAGACTTGCAGGTGGATAGGTTAATTGGCCATTATAAATTGCCCCTAGTATAGGTAGGTGGTAGGGAAATATAGGGACAGGTGGGGATGTGGTAGGAATATGGGATTAGTGTAGGATTAGTATAAATGGGTGGTTGATGGTCGGCACAGACTTGGTGGGCCGAAGGGTCTGTTTCAGTGCTGTATCTCTAAACTAAACTAAACTAAACTATAAAAGTGTAACTTATACTAACTTTAAGTTGCTGTTGCTTTTGAGTGGGCTTACCGATTAATGAATTAGCATCAACTGAAATATAATAGAAAATTAAATTTAGTTGTGGAAAAGATTGTCACTGTTACATTTTTTCCATATTTATTACAGTGTGTTCAATGCTATTGAAATTTGCATTCCCACCAACCACAAAGATGTTGATGTCAATTCATTGTTGGTGCAAAACTAATGAAAGACACCGAAGAAAATGTTTAATGGTATAAAGCTGTAATCTATAAACTGCCACACCTGCACAGTACTTCAAATAATCACAGTGGGATAGAAGGAATGTGATTTCTAAAGCTCCATGGCACTCTCGTTTTGAGTCTTGCTTTCAGGATTTCCCATAAAAATAACGAGTTCCTGAGAATAAAAACAGAATTCCACGTAGCTTTGAAAGTAACTTAATTTTAACCTCCTAAAGCTTTGTTGGATGGAAGTATACAGCAGACGCAATTCATCTAATGCCTAATGGTGGCATTTTTTATTCTTCCACAGGATGTGGGCGCTGCTGGCTAGGTCAGCATTTATTGCCCATCCCGAATTGCCCTTGAGAAGGTGGTGGTGAGCTGCCTTCTTGAACTGCTGCAGTCCACGTGGTGTAGGTACACCCACAGTGCTGTTAGGAAGGGAGTTCCAGGATTTTGACCCAGCAACAGTGAAAGAATGGCGGTATAGTTCCAAGTCAGAATGGTGTGTGTCTTGGAGGGGAACTTGCAGTTGGTGGTGTTCTCATGCATTTGCTGCCCTTGTCCTTCCAGGTGGTAGAGCTCGCAGGTCTGTAAGGTGCTGTCTAAGGAGCCTTGGTGAGTTGCTGCTGTGCATCTTGTAGATGGTACACACTGCTGCCACTGTGCGTCGGTGGTGGAGGGAGTGAATGTTTGTAGATGGGGTGCCAATCAAGCGGGCTGCTTTGTCCTGGATGGTGTCGAGCTTCTTGAGTGTTGTTGAAGCTACACCCATCCAGGCAAGTGGAGAGTATTCCATCACACTCTTGACTTGTTCCTTGTAGATGGTGGACAGACATTGTGGAGACAGGAGGTGAGTTACTCGCTGCAGAATTACCTGCCTCTTGCAGGCTGGTCCAGTTCAGTTCCAGGTCAATGGTAACCCCCAGCCTGTTGATAGTGGCAGATTCAGCAATGCTAATGCCTTTGAATGTCAAGTGGAGATGGTTAGATTCTCTCTTGTTGGAGATGGTCATTGCCTGGCACTTGTGTGGTGTGAATGTTACTTGCTGCTTATCAGCCCAAGCCTGAATGTTGTCCAGGTCTTGCTGCATTTGGACATGGACTGCTTCAGTATCTGAGGAGTCACGAATGGTGCTGAACATTGTGCAATCATCAGCGAACATCCCCACTTCTGGCTTTATGATTGAAGGAAGGTCATTGATGAAGCAGCTGAAGATGGTTGGGCCTAGGACACTACCCTGAGGAACTCATGCAGTGATGTCCTGGAGCTCAGATGTTTGACCTCCAAAAACCACAACCATCTTCCTTTGTGCTAGGTATGACTCGAACCAACGAAGAATTTTCTGCAGATTCCCATTGACTCCATTTTTGCGAGGGCTCCTTGATGCCACACTTAGTCAAATGTTGCCATGATGTCAAGGGCAGTCACTCTCACCTCACCTCTGGAGTTCAGCTCTTTTGTCTGTGTTTGAACCAAGTCTGTAATGAGGTCAGGAACTGAGTGGCCCTGGCGGAACCCAGCTGAACCTCACTGGGCAGGTTATTGCTGAATAAATGCCGCTTGATAGCACTGTTGATGACCCCTTCCATCGTTCTGCTCATGATTGAGAGAAGGCTGATAGGGCGGTAATTGGCCGTATTGGATTTGTCTTGCTTTTTCTGTACAGGGCATAGCTGGGCAATTTTCCACATTGTTGGGTAGATACCAGTGTTGTAGCTGTACTGGAACAGCTTGGCTAGGGGCGCAGCAAGTTCTGGAGCACAGGTCTTCAGTACTATTGCCGGAATATTGACCCGTTTATTCCTACTGTCTATTTTCTGCCTGTTAACCGATCCTTAATCCATGCCAGCCTCTCCGGCCGGCCCGCCCTCCTCTCTGGCCCGGCCGCCTCTCTAGCCCGCCTACCTGCCTGCCTCTCCGGCCCGCCCGAGCGGCCCTTCGGCCTGCCCGACCGCCTCTCTAGCACTGCCTGAGTCTGTGGTGGAGGCAGGTTCTATTGTGGTTTCCAAACAGAATTGGATAATTATGTGAAGAAAGAGAATTTGCAGGGCTACAGGGAAAAGGCTGGGGAGTGGAATTAGCTGACTTGCTCTTGCAGAGCCAGCATGGCAGCTATGCGATGAATGTAACCATTCTATATATTCTCATGCTTGCTTAGTCACTCCGTTATTCCAGATCCTAACCACTCTCGGCATCAAAAAAGTTTTTCCTCATGTTGCCACTGCTTCTTTTGCCAGTCACCTGAAATTGATGTCCTTCCATCAATGGGAACAGTTTCTCCCTAACTACTCTGTCTGACCCCTCATGATTTTGAACATCTCTATCAAATCTCCTCTTGACCTTCTCTTCTCCAAGGAGAGCAGCCTTAGCTTCTCCATTCTATCCATGTAACTGAAGTTCCTCTTCCCTGTATTCATTCTCGTGAATCTTTTCTGCACTCTCTCTAATGCTTTCACATCCTTCCTAAAGTGTGGTGCCCAGTGCTGGTGCCAACTGTTTCTAGCTGTCATGCATGGCCTGGCTATTTCCCTAACCTCCCTTTTAATTTTTTTGTGGATATTGTCATGGTCAAGTGAGGATGGGTTGAAGGGCTTCCCTCTTTTCCCTTTCCTTGTTTGACCACAATAGGTTTAATTCTTAAAGTGGATGTACTGGCCAATTCAGTAGGTGTTTGATTACATACTTGCTATGATCGTAACTAGAACCAATCGGACAGGTTTTCTTGAGTTAACAAAGAAAGAAGTTAGCTTTATTGTACCTAAACCGAACTTATAAAAATAATAAACAGCGTGCCAACTTTTAGTCACATGCACATTCTGGAGGTTTACATACACATAGGTTACAGAGTGGGGAAAGGTAGATTGTTTGAGTTAGAGTCCATAGGAAAAAAGAGGTATACAGTCTGTGAGGTTTGGTGATTCGGCTGGCTTCTAGCTGAATTTGGTGGTCCTGAGGTGTTTAGTTTGAAGAGGTAGATGACTGGTTCGGTGGGTCTCTTGGAGACAGCGATGCGGATGGTTCCAACGGGGTTTCTGATTGAAGCCGGAGTTTGCAAAGGTGGTCAGTCAACAGGCAGGATTTGAAAGCTTTCAAGCTGGAATGGAAAGAGAGAGAGAGAGAGACCCCACTTGGGTCTGCACATGTCAGAGTCCAGTTGCTTCTCTTTCTGCTGCAGAAAGACACAAGCTTTAAACCACAGATGGGGAGGAGCTTGTCACATGACAGTCACTCAGTCATTCAAACATAGCAGTTAGTAGTATTTCTCTCTTGCTGGAAACAAAACAGGTAATTCCTTTAAACTTCCTGGGTCTTGGTTCTGGGGCATGAGCAGACATTTCATCTCCCTCCTCACAAGCATTGCAGTGTAGGATGCAGTGTTGCAAATTAGGTAGCTATCTTAACCTGCCAGCAATGTCATCCTTTTAGCTGGTCTTTTTAAAATGTCTTTTAAAAAAAATATATATAAATTCTGATCTCCAGACAGTGGATTAAAGAAAATTAGCATTCAACAAAGCACATTGGTGTAACAATATTTAAAATTTGTGCTTTCTTATTAGTGTCCCACCAATCAAAAGCAGCAATTATTACTTTGTGTGTTATCATAACCCTTTGTGATCGTGCAGACCTTAACCTTAATTCTAGTGGGGCAAAAATCTCTCGACTTCTCTCATAACTACAAACCCTCATACCTGGTAACTTCCCAGTGAATCTGTTTGGTACCTTTTGACTTTGGAGTCTTGTTTTAAGAATTTCGGAAGTCTTCAATTTCATGTTTCTATTCCAGACATTGGTAAACTGCTGTTTATGGTGCTCATAGGTTATGAGTGTTCCACATTTGTGAAGGGGCTGTCATTACTCATCACCAGTGAGTTATCCTCTATAGATTTCATATTCCACAAATCATCATTAGTCACAAGCACTATTGAACCTTCGGCGCTTAGGTGTTGATTTGGTTTGCCCCTCAAAAACTAATTGTGAGAAATTAAAAGATTATGCCTCTGGGTGAGATTTCAATTAGAACATAGAACGTAACAGCGCAGTACAGGCCCTTCAGCCCTCGATGTTGCGCCGACCTGTGAAACCATCTGACCTACACTTATTCCATTTTCATCCATATGTCTATCCAATGACCACTTAAATGCCCTTAAAGTTGGCGAGTCTACTACTGTTGCAGGCAGGGCGTTCCACGCCCCTACTACTCTCTGTGTAAAGAAACTACCTCTGACATCTGTCCTATATCTATCACCCCTCAACTTAAAGCTATGTCCCCTCGTGTTTGCCATCACCATCCGAGGAAAAAGGCTCTCACTATCCACCCTGTCCAGCCCTCTGATTATCTTATATGTCTCTATTAAGTCACCTCTTCTCCTCCTTCTCTCTAACGAAAACAACCTCTAGTCCCTCAGCCATTCCTCGTAAGACCTTCCCTCCATACCAGGCAACATCCTAGTAAATCTCCTCTGCACCTTTTCCAAAGCTTCCACATCCTTCCTATAATGCGGTGACCAGAACTGCACGCAATACTCCAGGTGCGTCCGCACCAGAGTTCTGTACAGCTGCAGCATGACCTCGTGGCTCCTAAACTCGATCCCCCTACTAATAAAAGCTAACACACCAAATGCCTTCTTAACAGCTCTATTAACCTGGGTGGCAACTTTCAGGGATTTATGTACCTGGACACCAAGATATCTCTGCTCATCTACACTACCAAGAATCTTCCCATTAGCCCAGTATTCTGCAATCCTGTTACTCCTTCCGAAGTGAATCACCTCACACTTTTCCGCATTAAACTCCATTTGCCATCTCTCAGCCCAGCTCTGCAGCCTATCTATGTCCCTCTGTAACCTACAACATCCTTCGGCACTATCCACAACTCCACCGACCTTCGTGTCATCCGCAAATTTACTAACCCACCCTTCTACACCCTCATCCAGGTCATTTATAAAAATGACAAACAGCAGTGGCCCCAAAACAGATCCTTGCGGTACACCACTAGTAACTAAACTCCAGGATGAACATTTACCATCAACCACCACCCTCTGTCTTCTTTCAGCTAGCCAATTTCTGATCCAAAGCACTAATTCACCTTCAATCCCATACTTCTGTATTTTCTGCAATAGCCTACCGTGGGGAACTTTATCGAACGCCTTACTGAAATCCATATAGACCACATCCACGGCTTTACCCTCATCCACCTGTTTGGTCACCTTGTCAAAAAACTCAATAAGGTTTGTGAGGCACGACCTACCCTTCACAAAACCGTGCTGACTATCTCTAATGAACTTATTCTTTTCAAGATGATTATAAATCCTATCTCTTATAACCTTTTCCGACATTTTACCCACAACCGAAGTAAGGCTCACAGGTCTATAATTACCAGGGCTGTCTCTACTCCCCTTCTTGAACAAGGGGACAACATTTGCTATCCTCCAGTCTTCCGGCACTATTCCTGTCGACAATGACGACATAAAAATCAAGGACAAAGGCTCTGCAATCTCCTCCCTGGCTTCCCAGAGAATCCTAGGATAAATCCCATCTGGCCCAGGGGACTTATCTATTTTCACACTTTCCAAAATTGCTAACACCTCCTCCTTGTGAACCTCAATCCCATCTAGCCCAGTAGTCTGTATCTCAGTATTCTCCTCGACAACATTTTCTTTCTCCACTGTAAATACTGACGAAAAATATTCATTTAACACTTCCCCTATCTCCTCCGATTCCACACACAACTTCCCACTACTATCCTTGATTGGCCCTAACCTATCTCTAGTCATTCTTTTATTCCTGATATACCTATAGAAAGCCTTAGGGTTTTCTTTGATCCTATCCGCTAATGACTTCTCGTGTCCTCTCCTTGCTCTTCTTATCTCTCCCTTTAGATCCTTCCTGGCTAGCTTGTAACTCTCAAGCGCCCTGACTGAGCCCTCACGTCTCATCCTAACATAAGCCGCCTTCTTCCTCTTGACAAGCGTTTCAACTTCTTTAGTAAACCACGGCTCCCTCGCTCGACAACTTCCTCCCTGCCTCACAGGTACATACTTATCAAGGACACGCAGTAGGTGCTCCTTGAATAAGCTCCACATTTCGATTGTGCCCATCCCCTGCAGTTTCCTTCCCCATCCTACGCATCCTAAATCTTGCCTAATCGCATCATCATTTCCTTTCCCCCAGCTATAATTCTTGCCCTGCTGTATATGCCTGTCCCTGCCCATCGCTAAGGTAAACCTAACCGAATTGTGATCACTATCACCAAAGTGATCACCAACTTCTAAATCTAACACCTGGCCGGGTTCATTTCCCAGTACCAAATCCAATGTGGCATCGCCCCTGGTTGGCCTGTCTACATACTGTGTCAGAAAACCCTCCTGCACACACTGGACAAAAACAGACCCATCTAAAGTACTCGAACTATAGTATTTCCAGTCAATATTTGGAAAGTTAAAGTCCCCCATAACCACTACCCTGTTACTCACGCTCCTGTCAAGAATCACCTTTGCTATCCTTTCCTCTACATCTCTGGAACTATTCGGAGGTCTATAGAAAACTCCCAACAGGGTGACCTCACCTCTCCTGTTTCTAACCTCGGCCCAGACTACCTCAGTAGACGAGTCCTCAAACGTCCTTTCTGCCGCTGTAATACTTTCCTTGATTAACAATGCCACACCCCCCCCTCTTTTTCCCTCTTCTCTGTTCTTAGTGAAACATCTAAATCCCGGAACCCGCAACATCCATTCCTGTCCCTGCTCTACCCTTGTCTCTGAAATGGCCACAACATCGAGATCCCAGGTACCAACCCATGCTGCAAGCTCACCCACCTTATTCCGGATGCTCCTGGCGTTGAAGTATACACATTTTAAACAAAGCTCTTGCTTGCCAGTGCCCTCTTGTGTCCTTATAACCTTATCTCTGCCCTCACTACTCTCAACATCCTGCACACTGGAACTACAATTTAGGTTCCCATCCCCGTGCTGAATTAGTTTAAACCCCCCCGAAGAGCACTAGCAAATCTCCCCCCCAGGATATTGGTACCCCTCTGGTTCAGGTGAAGACCATCCTGTTTGTAGAGGTCCCACCTACCCCAGAAAGAGCCCCAATTATCCAGGAAACCAAAACCCTCCCTCCTACACCATCCCTGCAGCCACGTGTTCAACTCCTCTCTCTCCCTATTCCTCACTTCGCTAGCACGTGGCACGGGCAACAACCCAGAGATAACAACTCTGTTTGTTCTCGCTCTAAGCTTCCACCCTAGCTCCCTGAATTTCTGCCTTAAATCCCCATCTGTCTTCCTACCTATGTCGTTGGTGCCTATGTGTACCACGACTTGGGGCTGCTCCCCCTCCCCCTTGAGGATCCCAAAAACACGATCCGAGACATCACGTACCCTGGCACCTGGGAGGCAACACACCAACCGTGAGTCTCTCTCGTTCCCACAAAATTGTTTACATTTGATTGCCAGTTGCATTTGAACATGCTGAAAAACAGAATGTATGACAGTAGCTGGCATGCTTACATAATCAAGTGAACCATGAATAAAAAAAAAAGTCCGCTTTGTGATGCAAGAGCAGACTAGGCTGTGATGCTTTTCAGTCAGTAGATCTCATCCGTTTGATTTTTTTTCTATAGAATTTTCCTGTATCAGGAAAAAATTACGGGGTAGAAAATGGTCTCGGGCAGTACTGCAAAATGAGAAGTATCAGATTTGCCGCCTGTTACACACAGGGCCTGATGTTCAGTTCCACTGTAGTTAATGGATTAGCCGATCTGATATTGCCCAAGGCAAAGTTCTACCCCTTATGTCTTTACTTAAAAATGTAATACGTACTAAGGATTTTTAGTACATAGAAAATTGATACTGCCCAAACAAATTTCATTTATTCTTCAATGGTTAATGACGGCACAGCGGCGCAGTGGTTAGCACCGCAGCCTCACAGCTCCAGCAACCCGGGTTCAGTTCCGGGTACTGCCTGTGCGGAGTTTGCAAGTTCTCCCTGTGACCGTGTGGGTTTCCTCCGGGTGCTGCGGTTTCCTCCCACAGCCAAAGACTTGCAGGTTGATAGGTAAATTGGCCATTGTAAATTGCCCCTAGTGTAGGTAGGTGGTAGGAGAATGGTGGGGATGTAGTAGGGAATATGGGATTAATGTAGGATTAGTATAAATGGGTGGTTGTTGGTCGGCACAGACTCGGTGGGCCGAAGGGCCTGTTTCAGTGCTGTATCTCTAAATAAAAAATAAATAAATAAACACACAATCTTGTATCACTAGAAGTTGTAACTAACATCCTACAATTAACTAAACCCAGATGCTAAAGGAAGACTATACCAGTGCCAAAAATGGCATAGAGCGGAATTTTAACAGGAATGAGGGTCGCGGGCTTGGGTTTGGATGAGGGTGGGGGAGAGGTGAAGTTTAAGGAAAATGCAGGCGTCAGGATGCCTGCTCCAACCCACTGACTTACACATTTAACGGTAATGCTTTAGGCTGCGTGTGAACAACTCCCTCGGACGAGGCAGGTTGTCAATTTTAATGCGTTGATTGCTCAATTGCAGTGATATTAACACAGGTTTTGGAGTTTAATTTTGGCTCCAGGTGTTTCCTGGCCTTCCTGGAACTCGTGAAAACGAGGTGAGAGGAAAGCTACAGTTGAGGGGATTGAAGCCATGACAGGGAAATATGCCAATAAGTATTGAGTATGCACAGCTGCTTTCTTACCTGCTTGATTGAAAGAGTTTGTTCACAGTACTTTTGCTGAGAGGTTACTTCACATACTTTGGAAGGTCAGAGGTCATATCTGCTCTTCAGAGCTCTGATCTATCATATCGGCATGGGTGCTGCTTATGCTGTGTTACTTTGGCCCTCAGGTAAGGACCATGATGACCTCTAGCAGCAGCACCAGAAACAACTTGCAGTTCACAGAACTGCAGCTCCACAAGAGAAAGGGGATAAACAGGGAGTGATTCAGTTCCCAGGAGGCCATACCCAGCACACAGGGTCAACAGGCAGAGGACACCAGTGGCTCAGGAGGCTCAAGGTGTTGCATCCTTCTTGGGGTACAAGACCTACTGCCAGTTGGACCGGGTGCCCATGCTTTACCATCAATTGTCGAAGCCAACACTGCCCTCAACTTCTTTGCCTTTGGATCCTTCCAGGGCTTTGCTGTAGACATTTGCAGGATCTTTTAGTCGGTGCACAGAAATGCCCATGACAGGTGGCTGCTTCTTTGCCAGGGCCAGCAGTTATGTCAACTTTCCCTGCGATGACGCCAATCAAAATAAGCAGGCGGTCAGGTTGCGCCTCTGGCTGGGTTTCCACAGATACAGGGTGTTATCAACTGTACACATGTACACAATTAAGCTATCCATACATCACCCAGGAGCGTTCATCAACCACAAGGGCTTCCACCCCATCAATGTACAAGCGATGCGTAAACACAAAAAGATGATTATGCAGGTGTGCGCAAGATCCCTGGGCAGTTGCCATGATACACTTATCCTGCAGCAGTCCACCATCCCAAATGCCTTCACAGGGAAAAGCTGCATCCCCAGCACCAGTATCCCCAGCGCTAAAGTCAAAGACGGAGGAAGGGGGCCTTTTTAAACGAATCCTCAACCAGGTCGAGCAGGTCCCCGGGCTCTGTCAGCACGCGGCCAAGTGGGCTCCGCCTCATCGACCTTGCCTACCTCAGGCTCCAGAATGATTAACCTGGCGATGAGCGACTGGATTATACTAGGTGGAACCTCCTCCCCTCCCTTGGGTACGGGTTCCCTCCCATGCCTGGGAGGTACAGGCCAGACTGAGGGATGGATGACCCCTGTCTACAGTGCACGGTGTGGGGTGGGGGGGAATGGTGGTGGGGGTAGGATCCGCATTGGGCACCTGCTCCTCTTCCACGGAGTGACATTCCTTCTCTGTTTCTGAGGTGTGCTGCCTCCTTTTCTGGGAATGATATGGAGAGAGGGAGACCTCCATGTCTGTCAAGCCCTCTGGATCTGCACCCTCCCTCTCCCGCAGGGAGCCGCACAGAGCCTGGCTTGCTCCATCTGTTGTGGGGGGGAGGGGGAGCTCGGTTGGTTTTGTGCAGCGCCTTCTCTCCTCAGGGATGTGACCCCCTTACTCCCCCAACCACCCAATGGTGATACTGTCTGCCAATGTCGACTGCATGCCCGAGGGTTCAGATGCAGGAATGGGAGTGGGAAAAGGGTGGGTGGGGGGGGCCGGTGGCAATGCCAGCCTTGGCCTCCTGGGTTCTTTTGGCATCCTGGGAGGCAGGGCAGTTTTTTTGTACGTGCCCCACCTCCTTTGCAGGTGTGGCACCGCACATCATCTGATGTCCAGAAGACACAGTAGGTGGCTCCCTGGTATTGAATGCAGAACACCCCATCTGCGACCACCTCCTGCGGTATCTGCACTAAGACTTGGCACTAGAAGATGATGTGCCAGGTGGTGAAGGTGGGGGAGGAGGAGCTCACCCTGGACAAAAGGCAGCACGTTTGAGATGACTAATTGTTGCATGGTGGCCTCTAGAGAGTCCTCCAGCAGGAGGATCCCACCCACCATGAACCCCCTCTTGAGGGCCAGGTCAGGCCCAGGAACAGTCTCACAACGAGGTCCTCCAATCTGCCCGCTACCCACCACGCCAGCCAAAGATCAGGAGCGTGGGACTAAAGAGAGCTAGAGATTGAGGTGTAGCACAGTGATACCCAGTTTGGGTTCCGACAGGGCCACTCAGCACCTGTCCTCATTACAGCCTTGGTTCAAACATGGACAAAAGAGGTGAGGTGAGAGTGACTGCCATGACATCAAGGCAGCATTTGACCGAGTATGGCATCAAGGAGTCAATGGGAATCGGGGGGGAAAACTCTCTGCTGGTTAGTCATATCTAGCGCAAGGAAGATGGCTGTGGTTGTTGGAGGTCAAACATCTGAGCTCCAGGACATCACTGCATGAGTTCCTCAGGGTAGTGTCCTAGGGCCAACCATCTTCAGCTGCTTCATCAATAACCTTCCCTCCATCATAAAGTCAGAAGTGGGAATGTTCGCTGATGATTGCACGATGTTCAGCACCATTCGCGACTCCTCAAATGCTGAAGCAGTCCGTATAGAAATGCAGCAAGACCCGGACAATATCCAGGCTTGGGCTGATAAGCGGCAAGTAACATTTGTGCTACACAATTGCCAGGCAATGACCATCTCCAACAAGAGAGAATCTAACCATCTCCCCTTGACATTCAATGGCAGTACCATCGCTGAAACCCCCACTATCAACATCATAGGGGCTACCATTGACCAGAAACTGAACTGGAGTAGCCATATAAATACCGTGGCTACAAGAGCAAGTCAGAGGCTAGGAATCCTGAAGCGAGTAACTCACCTCCTGACTCCCCAAAGCCTGTCCACCATCTACAAGGAACAAGTCAGGAATGTGATGGAATAGTCTCCACTTGCCTGGATGGGTGCAGCTCCAACGACACTCAAGAAGCTCGACACCATCCAGGACAAAGCAGCCCGCTTGATTGGCAACCCATCTACAAACATTCACTCCCTCCACCACCGACGCACAGTGGCAGCAGTGTGTACCATCTACAAGATGCACTGCAGCAACGCACCAAGGCTCCTTAGACAGCACCTTACAAACTCGCGAGCTCTACCACCTCAAAGGACAAGAGCAGCAGATGCATGGGAACATCACCACTTGCAAGTTCTCATCTAAGTCACACACCATCCTGACTTGGAACTATATCACAGTTCCTTCACTGTCGCTGGGTCAAAATCCTGGAACTCCCTTCCTAACAGCACTGTGTACCTACCTCACATGGACTGCAGCGGTTCAAGAAGGCAGCTCACCACCACCTTCTCGAGGGCAATTAGGGATGGGCAATAAACGCTGGCGACGCCCACATCCCATGAATGAATTTAAAAAAGCCCCCTCAGATAATGAAAAAGGGGCTCTGTATGGATGTGAAACACTGAGTACTCCAGGCTGCAGAACTTATAGGCAGCTCAGGAATCCATGTATTGGCTTAACAGTCTATTGCTACATGTAACACCCTCCACGCCAAATCCCCGATTGACAAAGGACGGACTCCCAAGTAGGCAGCCTCGCACCGGGGACCCCCACCTCTTCTGCACAGCAGGATGGAACACCACGGTGTGTCTGGACGGCCGATGAGAGCGAGGAAGTGGAGGGTGTGCAAGAGCAGCCCATACAGGAAACCCCTCTATGCAGTGTGGAATGACAAGTGGACCTTCAGAGAGATGGCTTAGTTGTGGCGGCCATGGCTCCTGCGGGCAGTATTGGGGCTTGGCACTGATGAGAAATTCCAACCCAACAGATCTCAGCTCAGACGGGAATTCTGCACACACCTGAGTACTTCAACATCAAGTCTGTTGGGGCCGAGCACCACTTTAAGATTCTTGATGACTTTGGCCGCAAGCTGGACGCTCCCCAAGAACACTCATCATGCCAGCTCTTCCGGCGACATCCAGTACGTCCCCGAATCTGGTCACCTTGGCAGCCAGGATCCTCTCCACCGCTAGCCATATGAACCCGTACTAATGGTGCAGGTTTCTGAGCAGCGGTTCCCAGAGAATAGCTGCCACTCCTGAAGGAGGGGAGCTCTGGCCCATGTTCCAGACTGATTAGTTCCTGGTAAAAGGCAGGCAGCTCCCACAAGGAGGCATGGAGACTGGTATCTCTGCAGGGTCTGAAGGCAGAAAGTGGCAAAGGCACACCAGCGCCTGACCGCCCTCCCTAAGAGGGAGACTCATCACACCGGCAGAGGCCCAGTGCACCCTTTTGTCCCAGAAGAAGTCGACTCATTTCTTCTTTATCTTGATGGCAAAATCAGGGAGAGGGATCAAAGTGACTAACTGGTACCTCAGCATAGCGGCCACCAGTTGGTTTATGACCAGCGCTCGACCCCCTAATGGACAGCAATTGGAACAATCCTGTCCAGCACCCAAGGCAAGTGGTGACCTTGGCCTCCGGCTGTTGCCAGTTAGCTGGTCAGGCATCCTTGCCAGGGCTAAGATAGATTCCCAGGTATAAGAGGTGGATAGTGCTCCAGGCAAATGACCTTAGCTCCTCTGGCAGGGGGTCCCTCTGCCACTGACCCACCAGGAGTCCAGAAGAGTTCTCCCAATTAATCCTGGCAGAGGACGCCGCAGAGTAGACCTGCTGACACTCGCATATCCTAGCAGGTCAACGGGATCAATGACCAAGAGGAGCATGTCATCATTGTAAGCCGCGAAGATGACCTCCATGCCTGGCACCCACAGAGCCAATCCTGTCAGCCTCCTTCGCAATAGGCACAGAAAAGGTTCCATGCAGATGGCATATAACTGGCCGGACATGGGGCACTTCGACGCAATCCTATCCTGAAGTGAAGGGGTGCTGCCAAGGACTTGTTAACCATAATCAGACACTCCACGGTGGTATACAGAAGTTAGATCCGGGCGATAAAATGCGTCACAAAACCCGCAGAGTCCTGAAGAAGTATTTGTGATCCACCCTGTCGAATGCCTTCTCTTGATCCAGGAAAAAGGTGAACAACATACCAGCACTCAGGGAATGGTGGACCAAATCCCAGACCAAATGGATTTTTCATGGATTATTTAGCCTGGAACTGGTTAGGGCTGGTCAGAGTGAACCATGTGGATAGGTTGGTGCCAAGGCAAGCAGACATGGCCCTGGCAAAGATCCTGAAGGAGGGGAGCTCTGGCTGGAGATGCCCATGTTCCAGACCCTGATTAGTTCCTGGTAAAAGGCAGGCAGCTCCCACAAGGAGGCATGGAGACTGGTATCTCTGCAGGGTCTGAAGGCAGAAAGTGGCAAAGGCACACCAGCGCCTGACCGCCCTCCCTAAGAGGGAGACTCATCACAGCGGCACAGGCCCAGTGCACCTTTTTGTCCCAGAAGAGGAGGGAGACTGGGCACCAGTTCTTAAGCAGGTAGAGATTGCCCCTCTTGGGAAGCATGACAATGATGGCCCTGCGCCAAGAGAGGGGCATTTCCTTGGTCGCCAGACTTTTCCCCAGGACCTACGTGTAGTCGCCACCCCGCACCCCCCCCCCCCACTCCCCAGGACATCCAAAAACGTCCTGTCGAACTCCATGGTCAGTCCATCCAGTCCCAGGGAGCTGCCCCTTGAGAGCCAGTCAGGGGCACTGGTTAGTTCCGCCAGGCTGTGGAGCATCGAGCCACCCGGCGCCCTCCAGGCTGACCTTCAGATCCTCCCATAAAACAGATCCAGAGAGAACAGAGCACTGTAACAGGCTTGGGCGTGGGCACTGATGCCCTTCGGATCCGAGAATAGTGATCCGTTGTCGGCCAGCAGCCCCAAGAGATGATTATGGACCCCCTGCCTTTTTTCCAGCAAATAGAAGAAGGGGGAACCATGGTATAGGTCCTGGAGGAACTGGATCTGCGACCTCATGATTGCATCTTGGAACCCGACAAGCTGCAGGTCCTTCAGCCCACCCTCTTTTTTTTATATCTTCTGCAGGGCCAGGTCTTCGATGGCCTAATTGAGATGACACTTCAGGTCGAGCACCCCCTATTCCAACTGCTTAACCCTCGGCCTTCCACCTCCTGTTTGATCCCCTCCTGAAAGAAGACACGGACGTGAGCTTTGCTTCAAGGAGGGGAAGGCTCCCTCCAGCTTCCTGCTCCAGCCGACTGAGAATCATGGAATGGTTACAGCACAGAAGGAGGCTGTTTAGCCCATCGTGTCCATGCTGACTCCCTGCAAGAGCTACTCAGCTAGTCCCACTTGCCCACCCTTTCTCCTCAGCCCTGCAAATTTTTTTCTCTTTCGGTGCTTATACAACTCCCTTTTGAAAGCCCTGACTCTATCTGCCTCCACCACATTGTCAGACAGTGCACTCCAGATCCCAATCACTCGCTGCATGAAAAGGTTTTTCCTCATGTTGTTGTTGGTTCTTTTGCCAATCACCTTAAATCAGTGTCCTCTGGTTCTGTGTCCCCTTCTGCCAATTGGAACAGTTTCTGACTATCTACTCTGTCTAGACCCCTCATGATTTTGATCACTTCTATCAAATCTCCTCTCAACCTTTTCTCTAAGAACAACCCCAGCTTCTCTAATCTATCTATTTAACTAAAGTCCCTTAATGAGGGTACTGTTGAAATCCCCTCACTCGCTGGTATGAATGAAGCCAAGATGAGTGGACACTCCAAGCTTGCCTGAAGATCTCCAGCTGAAAGTACGGGATCAACAAGATTGTCACCCTACCTGAATTGGCGGTGAGGTGACTCATGTAGACCCCTGTTTGCCACTCCAGGAGCCATGTACCCTTGCCTCCTGAAATGGTGTGGCTTTCCTTCAGGAAGCACACTTCATTCTCTCCCCCCCCCCCCTTTCTACAGGATGTTCCGCACGGAGGGTAACCGTAAACAGATAACTTTGGTCAAAGAAAAAAGCGTGTTAGCATATTTTTGGGAATGCGGCTGTGATAATTGATTTGACAATGATTTTGTTGCAATGAATATCAATACAGCATAATCCCTCATTGTGCTAGATCTAGTTTAGATACCTTCATCATTTACTTGGGCTGTGGCTGTGTTTCACTTGGCAAGTCAAGTGTTTGAGATTTCTTTTGCTATGTAATCTATAGTGGGATCTGGTGGTTGTAAAAAAAGGGGCCTTTTCAATATTTTTAGGAAGAAATTGTGAGGACAGAAAACATTAGCAACAGCTGTCTTCCTTGATTTCTTAAAGTAGACTTGAATTAATTGTGACTGACGTTACACTAACTAATCACTGTTCTTTGATTTGCTATATACTGGACTGCAAAATTATTTTTTTATTAAGCCATATTTTCAATTTACGTTCCTCTTCCTAAAATACTTATGATGTCCTCCCTTTAAAAGGGGAAGCAATGATATGTTTCCTTTGATGGAAGTACTCTCACTCAAAAGCTGGCAAGTGTTGCCATGGCTTTTAGGTGTATCAAATGTAATCTGTAGATGAATTTCGTAAAATGTTTTTTAGTTAAAACTGAAGTATGAATGAGCCCCGTAAGCCAATGCCCTTCACAGTGTATCTTACTGTCATGGACTATCTATCACAGACTATCTATAAAATATTAAAAACCTTGTATCTGCATGCACTTCTTGTCAACATTTTTAATTATAGATTTCTGTGTCTACATTTATAATATAAATTTTTCATGTTGTAATTGCACCCTCATAGAATTAGGGGCAGCATTGGCCGGTAGAGTTTAATTACAAAGTGAGAAGTGTCATGCAGGCCCCCACCTGCCAAGGATGAAGCTTTATTAATTTCGCCACATGGACATTAAATTTCAAATTGTTGCTGGGAAGAAGAGAAGGCCTGTGACAAGGGGTTGCCAGGCCTCTGGCTGGAAAGACATTTTTGCATTTAACAGACTGCTTGGAACAAAGGAGCTATCCCCTGCTCCAATACAATCCACAAAAAGACTTGGTCATACCATTTAGTCACATGACTAACTGGCTGTTGTAGAGTTTGAACTGGGAGTTTTAAATTGGGGAGACAGTGTTTGAACTGGCAGAAAGCAGAATGCTCCTGGACTGAAGAAGACCTCCTGTCAGTCAGCCTGCTCCCATCTCTTTCTCACCAGCTTCTGAATCCTTTGAAGACACACGAACCCGAAGAAAGAAAAGTTTCCTACAATGAACAAGGTTTAAGAAGAATACTGGGCCCCAACAAAAAGCAAGATCTACCTACAAACAAGGAATCTACAGTGAGCGCGAAGACCTGTAACAAAAACTCTTCACATATTGCCTCAAACTTTTCCACTTTATTCTTTTTTCTGTCCCTATCTGTATGTGTGTATCGCATGTGAATGCTAGCATGGGCGCGTCGTGTATCCGCAGGCATTAACCGAATTAGAGTTTAATTTTAATAAAATTTAACTTTTCTTTAAACCTGAGAGAGCCTGTTGCGCTGGTTTCTTTGCCTTATAATTGGAAAGTGGTGAACAAGGATTCACCAAGGGGGAGCGAAAAACATGGTGTGTTTAAAATTTAAACCCTGTTAGTAAGACCAGGTGAAGGCTGAAAGGAAACCCTAGAACTCTTCCTCACCTGGTCGTAACAGAAATTTGGGACCTCATCTGGGATTTGACCCACAGACAAATGAAGAAATTGGAATTGGGAAGCCAAATTGATGCCAATCAACAAGATTTCAATACAGGTTTTCTTGTGGTTGGGTGTGTCCGAATGCTAACGCGTCTGCGACTGAAGTGAGTAGCTCCCCAAGCCAGGGTGAAGTAACTTGGGATAAGTTAAAAGCACTGTCTATGGAGGAGTTGAGGAAAATGGCTGAGCAGTGTGAGATCACTGTACGTGGCAAGGCTAGGAAGTCTAAACTCCTAAGACTAATGGCCAACCATTTTTCCCTTGAATCTGAAGAAGCAGAAATGGGGTTAGAAGTAGGTTCTGACAGGGTATTGCTAGCAAAGATTTGAACAGAGGAAACTTGAATTTGAAGAAAGAGAGAGAGAGAGACAGGAGAAAGAAAGAGAGCGGAGAAAGAGAATGAAAGAGCCTTCCAGAAGGAACATGAGGAAAGAGAAAGAGACAGACAGGAGAAAGAAAAGGCAAGACAGAGGAAAAAAAAGAACCTTTCAGAAGGAACGTGAAGCAAAACAGCGAGAAACTTTTCCTAGTCACCCCCACAAATTGGAAAAGGACAAAGGGTGGGAAGGTGAAAGGAGCCCAAGCAGTCCTGGGAGGGAAAGAAATTCCCAACTGATCCCAAAGTTCAATGAGCGAGACCCGGAAGGGTTTTTTGTGCCCTTTGAAAAACTGGCAAAGCAATTAAAGTGGCCAGCTGAGGCTTGGACTCTGCTGATACAAAGCAAACTAACCGGAAAAGCCCATGAAGTTTATTCCATGTTGCCAGATGAGAATTCATCAGATTATGAGCTGACAAAATTGCTATCCTCTGGGTATATGAGTTAGGACGGAACCCTCAAGAAGCTAGCTGATCAAACTTACCTGGAGTTTGAGAGAAATAAGCAGCTGGCTTCTGCCAGTACTGCCTGTGTGGAGTTTGCAAGTTCTCCCTGTGTCTGCGTGGGTTTCCTCCGGGTGCTCCGGTTTCCTCCCACATGCCAAAGACTTGCAGGTTGGTAGGTTAATTGGCCATTATAAATTGCCCCTAGTATAGGTAGGTGGTAGGGAAATAAAGGGACAGGTGGGGATGTGGTAGGAATATGGGATTAGTGTAGGATTAGTATAAATGGGTGGTTGATGGTCGGCACAGACTCGGTGGGCCGAAGGGCCTGTTTCAGTGCTGTATCTCTAAACTAAAAGTGCAGCTCAGCTATGAAGATCTCAGAAGTAATTTTACTAGAAGAATTTAAGAACGCTCTCCCACTCCATAAAGACACATGTAGGGGAACAGAAGGTTCACAGATACCGGCAGGCAGCAGTTCTGGCCGATGAGTTTGCTCTCGTTTATAAGTTGGTTTCCCAGGGGAAAACTTTCCCTAGTCACCCCCACAAATTGGAAAAGAACAAAGGGTGGGAAGGTGAAAGGAGCCCAAGCAGTCCTGGGAGGGAAAGAAAAGAAGGAGCCACAGGGGGCAGCCCTCCAGACAAAAAGGAAGGTGCTGTAAGTTGGATAGAGACCCAGAGACCTGTGTGCTTCCATTGTAATAAAACAGGGCATCTAAGAACTGACTGCTGGAAACCTAAGGGAAAACCTGTAGGGTTAATCAGGGCACGCCCGCTCGGTGAAGGAGAAGGGACCCTGATGGAAAGCACAGCAGAACAAGCTGTGACTTTAACTGCAGTAAGAGTCAGACCCAGGAAGCTTACTGCTGCAAGTGCAGGAAAATTTAATGGAATTCCTGTAGGTTATCAAGGTTTTGTATCTGAAGGGAGAGTAATCCCACACCCCTCGAGTGGGGCAAGTAAGCCCATAGTAATCCTCAGGGACACAGGGGCCACTAGATCCCTATTACTGAGAAAAGGCCTGACCTTTCCCCCAGAGAGTGCAGTGAACTCCAGAGTGGTGGTGAATGGTATTGGAGGGCAGAGTATGCGTGTACCTTTACACCGGGTACACTTGGAGTGCAACTTAGTTTCGGGACCTCTTTCTCACCTGGTCGTAATAGAAGTCTATATTACCAATTTTCATTATAAATGCAAATATAGATATTTTTATAATGGAAGTATAATAATAAGGACTGGATATATGACTTTAAAATGGAAACTTGGAAACTGAATTATGTCTGCATGCCCCAGCGCAGTCATTTCTCCCACCTTTTAATAATATAAAAGCAAAATACTACAGATGCTGGAAATCTGAAATAAAAACAGAAAGTGCTGGAAATAGTCAGGTTATGCAGCATCTATGGAGAGAGAAAAAGTTAATGTTTCATGTCTGTGACCCCCATCATTTAATACTGCTTCACCTGAACACTGCATTTAGCCTTGGCTCCCCATGTGCAAGGGGAAATGGTGGAGTAGTGGTAATGTTGCTGGACTAGTAATCCAGAGGCCCAAGCTAATGCCCTGGGAACACTGGTTCAAATCACACCACAGCAGCTGATGGAATTTAAATTCAATTAATTAATTAACAATTATCTGGATTTGAAAGCTGGTCTCAGTAATGGTGCCATGAATTGTCATATAAACCCATCTGGTTCACTAATGTCCTTTAGGGAAGAAAATTTGCTGTCCTTACCTGGTTTGGCCTACATGTGACTCCAAAACCAGAGCAATGTGCTTGACTCTTAACTGCCCTCTGAAATGGCCTAGCAAGCCACTAAGTTGTCAAAGGCAATTAGGGATGGCTTTGCCAGCGACACCCACATCATATGAAAGAATAAAAAAAATGGTTTTGGAGATAACTAGTATTTAAGTAATTTATTTAATATCCTAAGGGAAATTTCTTTGTAACCTGGAAGGTAATTGAGCAGACCTCCAGGATGTTAAACTAAGCTTGCAGCCTATGTGATTTAACCCTGTCTGTTTGGTTTCTGCCGCTGACGTTTTGTTTATCTGCACTGAAGCTGTGTTGTGTAATAGAACGTTCTATTATCTGTCCATATTCCCAAAATTCTGTTCTTAACCAGGTATTTATGCTGTTTTTTTATTGAAGGAATTAATTGAATTAGCAACAACTTGATCTTTTCAACAGATATGTGTGTAGCACAGAAATATATTCTGACCTCTGTTTTGCTTGACTTGTGTTGATTTTATATCTGTCATCCTGGTTCTGCACTCCAATCCAATCTGAATAACCCAGTATGATCTTTATTACTTATGCTTCTCAACATTTTAAAGACGAGTCCCGTCTCTCTAATGCTTCAGTGAAAACAGGTTTAATTCTAAGAGTATCTCTTATAAGTATGAGGTCAAACTCCTTGAATTACCCTTATTGCTCTTCTCTGAACCCTTTCTAATACACAAAGGTGCTTTTGAAAGTAGGTTATCCAAATATTGCATGCAGTATTCTAAGTGTAACATTTCCAGTGAATTATAGAGTTTGAATAACCTGTTTTAACTTGTAATCAAAATGCCTTTGCGACACATCCCACTGTTTGACAACTATGTTGATAACACATTCTTATTGAATAGATTCCTTATGAACAGTCAGTAATTGCACCATAATCCTTGCTCATTTCTAGATAATATGGTAAATAATACTATATCACCCTTAATATTGAATGTTTTATGAAGATGTTATATATGTTAGTGTGAATCATAGGTAATTGTGTTCCAGAAATACATTCACTATTGTATACAGGAACAAGTTACAGGAAAATGCATAAATCTAACTTTAATTGCTGGAAATGATCTTCAGCTACGAAATCTAATCCTATGTATCCATAGCCAAAGACGAACTGGTTTCTCAGTCAAAGCTATTTCATTTCATTATCAATATTTGTAATAGAATATTACTAGAATTGTGTACTTAAGGTAACCCAGCCCTTTGGCAGGTAATCAAATATGAAGTTATTTTTGATGGCGATTTCTGAACATTTCAGCTCATTAGCACTGGTTAGTGCCAATAGTATTTCAGTTTTATTGTGCAACACAAGAGCAACTCTGGTTTTGGCAGGCAACTGATGATAACTAATATGATGTCATTCAAATACTATTCTCAAAGTATGGAATATTTCTGGGATTTGGTTTTCCACCCTTTAAGTAAATTCACTTCTGGAAAGCACCTGGTAGATCTGGCAGCAAAAGGATATTTAGCAGTCTCTCAAGCCGATCACCCACAATGCTACCTTGCTTCCTCCTTCACCTCAAAAAACATAATTAATGTTGCATTGTTTGACTTTTAATAAACTTCTTTGAAATAAGGTGGAAAAATCAGATAATACAGTAACCATCCATCCACAGGAACGGTAGCATAGTGGTCATGTTACTGGACTAGTAATCCAGAGGCCAGGACTGAAGCTCTGGAGACATCAGTTCAAACCACACCATGATAGCTGGTGGAATTCAAATTCAATTTATTAATACATCTGGAATTAAGCTAGTATTTAGCTTAGAGATACAGCACTGAAACAGGCCCTTTAGCCCACTGAGTCTGTGCCGACCATCAATCACCCATTTATACTAATCCTACACTAATCCCATATCCCTACCACATCCCCACCTGTCCCTATATTTCCCTACCACTTACCAGTAACAATATTCCTGAAACTACCAGATTGTCATAAAAACCCATCTAGTTCACAAGTGAAATCTGCCATTCTTACTCAGTCTAGCCGACAAGTGACTGCAGACCCACAGCAATGTGGTTGTCTCTTAACTGCCCACTGAAATGGCCGAGCAAACCACTCAATTATACCAAACCGCTGCAGAAAAGTCAAATGACAAATGGCAGACCATCCGTCATTGGCCTAGGCACACCATGCCCAGTGGACCTGCAAAGCCTGGGGGTTACTATTGACCAGAAACTGAACTAGAGCAGCCACATAAATACTGTGGCCACAAGAGCAGGTCAGTGGCTGGGAATTCTGCAGCGAGTAGCTCACCTCCTGTCTCCCCATAGCCTGTCCATCATCTATAAGGCACAAGTCAGGAGTGTGATGGAATACTCTCCACTTGCGTGGATGACTACGGCTTCAAGAACACTCAAGAAGCTCGATCCCACCTAGAATAAAGCAGTCTGCTTTATCGGCACCCCATCCACCACATTAAACACTCACTCCCTCCAACCCACGATGCACAGTGGCAAGGGTTATAGAGTTATACAGCACAGAAACGGGCCCTTTGGCCCATTGTGTCCATGCTGGCTATCAAGGCTATTCTAATCCCATTTTCCAGCACTTGGCCTGTAGCCTTGTGTGCTACAGCGTTTCAAGCGCTCATCGAAATACTTCTTAAATGTTGTGAGGGTTCCTGCCTCTACCACCCTTTCAGGCAGTGTGTTGCAGATTCCAACCACCCTCTGGGTGACGTGGAAATGCCACCACTTGTAAGTTCCCCTCCAAGCTACACACCATCCCGACTTGGAAATATATCACCATTCCTTCAGTGTCACTGGATCAAAATCCTGGAACTCCATCCCTAACAGGTGTATGGGTGTACGGGTGTACCCGCAAACGATGGACTGCAGTGGTTCAATAAGGCAGCTCACCACCACCTTTTCAAGGCAATTAAGGATGGGCAACACTTGCTGGAGGCAGTGGGGGGGACAAACAAAATACCAAGGGCTGCTGCTCCCTTAAGTGGTCATGCCACTGCATGGAGACACCGCCAGGTCAGACCTGGTGGCCTCCTCGCGGGTTCAGGGGAGGGTCCCTCATTTGAGGGCAATCCATGGCCCCTGAAGGGCCCCTCAGCGGCGATGACCTCCTCCCCCCAATCCCATTGCTGGGGCCTGTCTGACTGGACTGGCGGCGCCAACCATGCTCACTTGTGCCAGGGTCTCTTCCATCTTAGGTACTACATACTTCCTGCAGTACTGCCAATGGCCACTTACCCTGATGGCACTGCCAGTACTGCAGAGCTGCCAGCCCTTAAAGGGACAACGTCCCCAGTGGCAGACAGGTAATAGGCTGCCTGCCGTTCAATTGCAACAGGGGTCCAACAGAGGGCTGAGGCTGGTGAGAGTCGTAGAGTTATACAGCACAGAAACAGGCCCTTTGGCCCATCGTGTCTGTGCCAGCCATCAAGCACCTATCTATGCTAATCCCATTTTCCAGCACTTGGCCCGTAGCCTTGTACGCTATGGTGTTTCAAGTGCTCATCTAAATACTTCTCAAATGTTGTGAGGGTTCCTGTCTCTACCACCCCTTCAGGCAGTGCGTTCTAGATTCCAACCATCCTCTGGGAGAAACCTTTTTTCCTCAAATCCCCTCTGAACCTCCTGCCCCTTACCTTAAATCTATGCCCCCTGGTTATTGACACCTCTGCTAAGGGGAAAAGTTTCTTCCTATCTACCCTATCTATACCCCTCATAATTCTGTATACCTCAATCAGGTCCCCGCTCAGCCTTCTCTGCTCTAAGGAAAACAACCCTAGCGTATCCAGTCTCTCTTCATAGCTGAAATGCTCCAGTGTGTACCAAATACAAGATGCACTGCAGCAACTCACTATGCCTCCTTCGACAGCACCTTCCAAACCTGAAACCTCTTTCACCTAGAAGGACAAGGGCAGCAGACATATGGAAACGCCACCATTTGTAAGTTCCCCTCCAAGCTACACACCATCCCAACTTGGAAATATATCACCATTCCTTCACTGTCACTGGATCAAAATCCTGGAACTCCCTCCCTAACAGGTGTATGGGTGTACCCGCAAACGATGGACTGCAGCGGTTCAATAAGGCAGCTCACCACCACCTTTTCAAGGCAATTAGGATGGGCAACACTTGCTGGCCTCATCATGAAGGTAAGCATGCAGGTGCAACAAGCGGTAAAAAAGGCAAATGGTATGTTGGCCTTCATAGCGAGAGGATTCGAATACAGGAGCAAGGATGTCTTGCTGCAATTATACAGGGCCTTGGTGAGTCCACACCTGGAATATTGTGTGCAGTTTTGGTCTCCTTATCTGAGGAAGGATGTTCTTGCTATAGAGGCAGTGCAGCGAAGGTTTACTCGACTGATTCCTGGGATGGTGGGACTGACGTATGAGGAGAGATTGAGTCGTTAGAATTATATTCGCTGGAGTTCAGAAGAGTGAGGGGGAATCTCATAGAAACCTATAAAATTCTAACGGGACTTGACAGGGTAGATGCAGGAAGGATGTTCCTGATGGTGGGGGAGTCCAGAAACAGGGGTCATAGTCTAAGGATACGGGGTAAACCTTTCAGGACTGAGATGAGGAGAGATTTCTTCACCCAGGAAGTGGTGAGCCTGTGAAATTTGCTACCACAGAAAGCAGTTGAGGCCAAAACATTGTATGTTTTCAAGAAGGAGTGGGTCTAAAGGGATCAAAGGGTATGGGGCGAAAGCGGGAACAGGCTAAAGAGTTGGGTGATCAGCCGTGATCCTAATGAATGGCGGAGCAGGTTCGAAGGGCCGAATGGCCTGCTCCTCCTATTTTCTATGTTTCTATCAGTGATGCTCACAACCATGAACGAATTAAAAAGAATCATTTTGTATGTCTCGTTTCCTCCACCCATTTAAGAGGAAATGTCATTTTATTTGTGTTATCAATTACAAATCAAGCTGCTGGAGATTTGTCTTCCATTTGATCTGGACAGAGTAAAATCACTTGGATAATACTTCAGGATCCATTTCAGTCCCCTTCCGTTACTGCAAACTTGATGGGAGTGGTGGGACCAACTTGCTTCCCAGTTCTATATGGAGATTCTGAGACAATTAAATTCACCATCCACCATGGCTCAGGTCCCGGACAGGATCAAACTTTTCAACCAAGTTGGTGCATTAGGATCAGGAAGTATGGCACTGTGTTTTTAAAAGGCAATCTGCCAATGGTTGACTCTCCAGTATGGATTGGAGGGAAGGAAGGGGATGGGTGGGAAAGGATGATCAATGATATCCCACCCATCTTTATGGGAGGTACGTAGCACTTATGATATTTCCTTGCCTTCTCTCCCATCCAACCCCCTCCCACATGAGGTTCCCCTTTAACTTTTTTCAGACTTTCAATCTTGTGTCTGAGACATCTGGTCAGAGAACGAAAGCTGTTTTGAATGCTTATTAAGTGGTAATGTGCTGTGTAGTTTGTGTAAAACATCAATTTTATTAAAATAGTTGTAGAACATGGAAATAAAGGTAACTTTCTGGAAAATATTCTTCCAGAAATTTTCTCTCATCTGACTGAGCCACATCTAAGCAAGCTTTAACAACCACAAGAAGAAACATGTTAAGTTCTGGTGGTGCTCCTGCCCCTGATGACCCGAGGTCGTTCACATTACTTGGAGGTCATGAAATATTTCACTGAGCATATCCAATCGCTTGGGAAACCATACGTGCAAGTCTGTCAAAGACTTGTTATTGAGATAGCAAGAAGCAATGTGGCTGAAGCAGGTATACATGCTTCATTGGAGCAGCTAAGATTGGCAAATTATTCTTGCCTGAACATTCAACATAACTCCTCACCCATATCAATTCTGTGTAAGATTCTGTGCAATCAGGATTTTGCCAGGAAAGTGTCTGAGCACCCTTTGTAAGACAAATCCTTAGTTTAAGCAATTGAAAGTGTAAGATAAGACACCAGAATGGTGTGGCACTTATTTCTGTGAACTTCCCACTATTTTTTCTGAGAAACCACATTTGCATTAACCATTGTGCTGCAACAATGAGTAACTTCCTGGGCTGATGGCATATCTATTTCAACATTGTTTAAAATATGCTCTTTTGAAATCTCTTCATGGGTTAATTTAAATCCTTTTGTTTCTCTTTTTTTTAAAGTCAAAATCCTTTGGTATCATTGTGAAATATGATCATCATAAATGTTCTTAAATTAGTTTCCTTTTGCATCAGTTTCTTGAGCAACCTGTTGAAATATAAATATTTGCCTGTGTAAATTTTAAATATATTTTCTTTGCCTTTAGTACATTGTTACATTTAATTTTTTTAAATGTAAAACACACCAGATCGAATGCTTGGGTAAAATATCATTTTTCATTCTTCTTCCCATCCAGAAACATACACCTGTCTGTCCATCATTCTACAGACAAAATTTATAAACTTTATTCATAAAACAAAATTTATAAACTTTATTCATAAATAAACCAAAATATATATAAAGCAAAGTCTAAAGGGCAGTTTGTATATTGTAAGTTTGTAATCACAGTTCAAAGATACTTTGGAGGTAGTGTACATCATTAGAAGAATTGTTGATTCACTTGTATTCAGACGTGGCACTTCAAAGATGCTACTTTTACATGGAGGTACACTATTAGTGTTGGCACGTTCGTTTCTGTCCACAACATTATACTTGAAAGAATGCCAAAATGTTTGGAAGGTGCTACATGTGCATGGGAGGTCTGCAATTCCCAAAGGCTTCTGGTAACTTTCAACGTTCAGTTGTTTTGTAAGTATTCAAACTGAGAGGATGTTACATTGGATTCAGGGGCTTAGTGCACAGGGTGTAGCGTTGTCCATTTTTCCTAGCTGCACTGAACATCAGTGCATCATTTAGCACATATTCCTGAAATATGTCAGTCTGCAACACTTGGGTCACAGGATTTTCTCCGCAGGCTTCAATGTCCTAGTCAAATGGAGATCAGAAACATGCCCCTGAGGACACGTTTGATTTTCCCCAAATTGGCCAATTAGTGGATAGAGGGCGAGCTTGCTGTCCAATTAAGGATGGCCAGTGGGCTCTCCAAGCTGGAGGACAAATAGGAAGCCCTCCATCACTAAAGAACTAGCAGACTGTCCTTTCAGGTAATTAAGAGCGAGGGTGTCACCATTTTGAGGTGCCTGCTCTCCAATTTTTTTTAAGTTTTAAATATTGATAAAAAGACTGGGCAGCCTGCAGCCACAGGTGAAGCCAGGCAAGTGGGGATGGCTCAAAGCCTGCCTGAAGCGCCGTTCTCACCGCGCTCCCCCTCCGCCCCACTCCCTCCAAGTCTGCCACCAGGAAGCCGCCTCCAGGCAGCTGCACCGTTCTCCAATGCCTCTAGATGCCTCTGACGATAGGCCTTTCAACAGCCTTAATATGCTACCCAGGGGCAGGATGGTGCCAGGGAACCGGCATGTCTGCCAGTGGCGTGATTCTCCACGCCCGTCCCCCCCTCCTCCACCTCCATTCTTGCCCCCATTGGGATCTAAAATTCCGGCCCTCGATTTCCCGTATCTCCTTGCTCTGGAAAAACAGCGAGTTTTGGGCAAACCAAGTTGATGGCCATCCAGCAGCAGTTGCTTTTTGCCCCTGGGAATACTGCAGAGAACAAAATTCTGTTATGGAGTTGCCTGGGATGAACCTTAACAATAAACAATACGCATCTCTCCAAGCTTTCTTTGCAAATGCACATTCCAGAGGAGGTGGATGACATACTGCTACTTCTCCAGGAACAAAAATAGACAACTTATGGAACCTCGTATTTTATTTTCCTTAACTTTTAACACCAATTTTCTCTGCTGTCCTTTCTTGAAACCTTTTCCAGTCACTGCAGAGCAGATCAGGTGCTAGCGTATTGAAAAATCTTGCTCAGATCTATATAGCTGGATCTGGTGCACTGTGGCACTGAATGAGGTTTTCAAAGGCCTTTTATACCAGCCCAAACTTGTCTTGCCAGAAATGACTCATAGCTTAATTTAAATATTACAGCATATTTAAATAAATCTTGGCTCCATTTTTCTGTATATTTAGGACAGGGTCACACTGGATACTCCTTTGCTCATCTGCTAACTAAGGGAAATGTCATAACCAATAGAATTCTATTTCAGAAGCTTTTTTAACCTCTTGTGTAATTTCTAGTTTTACAATACCTTTTTATTATTGACTGATATTAATTTTTTGCAATTTGAGAATTTTTCAGCTGTTTACAAAAATTGAAAATTTCCAATTAGTTATGTGCAGCCTAACATAGCCACATTGTCTGCTTATTCACCAGAAAGCCAACTATAATTGAAACATTTATGAGACTCGAGAATAGGCGAGCTAAAAAAGTAACAGAAATGAAAAAGGAGCTTTTAGACTGCAAACTTTCACAGGAGCTCAAGAAACAAAAAGACTCAAGTGAACAACCCACTGTCTGGCTGCTGGCAAGACAAGTTAAAATTAATGATCGGGGCTGGTTTTGAAACATGCTAAATAGAGCATTTCATCGTTCAATATGAAGAAGGATGGCAGGCAGATCAGCAGCACCAGAATGAGGCAGCCCATGCCTATCATTATACTACCAATCATATCTGCAGACCTTACTTGGCACACTCATCTGTCAGTGACCATGAGCAATGGCCCCACAGGTTAGCATGAACAGACAGCCTAGTCCCCGATGTCTCAGGGGGTCTGCAGGCCAACTGAAATTTTCTAGCCGGTTAAGGCCAATTAACCTACCTTAATTGGCTAGCCCCACTTGCGAGCGGGTAGGCCTTCCACCCCCTATCCTGCCTCCAGGAAAATGGAGGGCTGGATGGTGCCTGAAAACTGGTGCGAATTTGCATGCTTTCCTGCCTCTAATTTCAGCCCTAGAACTTTGATCTGAGCCGTTGGTTGTGGGATTGCTTAGCTCTGTCTACAGTGTCAAGCCAACCCCCCACCTGCCAAGACTGAGGCACACATTATTTCGCCACATGAGCATTAAAAGTTAAAATTGCAAGCCCCTGACTGGAAGGACACTTGTATAGTACTGGCAGTGTGGGAACAAAAGGGACCCAGTCGTTTTTCCCCAATACAGAGAAGAAGTAGTCAGACCAGTTTTAGTCACATGACTAGCTGGCTGTTGAGATTTGAACTGAGACAAAGCTGTGTGCTCATGGTGTAAAGATCTCTCCTGGAACTGAAGCAAGAATTACAGCCTTTCCTGTCTGCCTGCTTCCATCTCCTTCCCACGGAACTGAATCTTGTGAACACACATGAAACTCAGAGAAAGGTTTCCTACGTGAACAAGGTTTTAAGAAGACTACTGGGCCCCAAATAAAAGCAAGATTACTTACAAAAGGACTACAGTGAGCTCGAAGCACTATAACAAGATATTGCCTCAACCCCCTCGATACTATATTTTCCTCTTCTCTTTTCTGTCGCTATCTGCGTGTAACATTGCGTGTGGGTGCGCTGTATATCCACAGGCGTGAACCGTATTAAACTTTAAGGTTTAATAAATCTCACTTTTCTTCTTTAAACCACAGAAAGCCTGTTTGTGCTAATTTCTTTGCCTTATAATTGGAAAGCAGTGAACAAGGATTCATAAAAGTACAGCTCAAAACACAGTGTGTTTAAAATTAAACCCTGTTGTGGTAAGACCAGGTGAAGAGATTAACAGACCCCGAGACACCTTTCTCACCTGGTTGTAACAGAAATTGGGTGGTAGAGTCCGGATTGATACTCACAGACCAACGAGTGAAATTGGAAGTGGGAAGCCAAATTGTTCCCAATCAAAAAGAGCAAATCAATAGAGGTTTTCTTGTGAGTGTGTGTGATTGAATACTAACATGTCTACAACTGAAGTGAGTAGCTCTCCAAGCCAGGGTGAAGAAACTAGGAATAAGTTAAAAGCAGTGTCTACCGAGAAGTTGAGAAAAATGGCTTAGCTGTGTGGGATCACCGTACGTGGCAAGGCTAGGAAGTCTGAACTCCTAAGGCTAGTGGCCCACCATTTTTCCCTTGAATGTGAAGAAGTAGAAACAGGCTTAGAAGCTGAATCCGACATGGTAGTGTTAGCAAAGATACAATTGAAACAGAGGAAACTTGAATTAGATGAAAGAGAAAAAGAGAGAGAGAGGCAGGAATGGGAAGATGATGAATGGCAGGAGGGAGAAAGATAGGAGAAGGAAAGAGAGAGAGAGAGAAAGAAAGAAAGAAAGAAAGAATATTCTGGAAGGAATGCGAAGAAAGAGAGTTACGGCGGCTTGGGTTTACTAGGGGGTGACAGAGTAACCCCAGTGAAAGGATGGCCAATATGGAGGAGCACAATTCAGGACTGGGTACAAGACTGCTAAAACTTGCTCAATTAATTCCAAAATTCAACGAGGACGATGTGGAAGCATTTTTTGTGTCTTGTGAGAAACTGACAAGACAGTTAAAATGGACAGCTGAGACCTGGTCTCTTTTTACTGCAAAGCAAACTAACCGGCAAAGCCCATGAGGTTTATTCCTTGTTGCCAGATAAGAGTTCATTAAATTATGAACTGACCAAAAATGCTACCCTCGTGGCATATGAATTAATACCCAAAGCCTATCGTCAAAAATTTAGAACCCTCAAAAAAACAAGCCAATCAAACTTAACTGGAGTTTGAAAGAAGCAAGCAGCTGGCTTTTGACCAGTGGCTGAGGGCTTTAAATTACAACTCAGCTATGAGACTCTCAGAGAAGTAATCCTGTTAGAGAAATTTAAAAACACTCCCATGCTCAATAAAAACCCATGTAGAGGAGCACCGGGTTCAGGGAGCCCAGCAAGTACCCGTACTGGCTGATGAGTTTGCTTTACTTTATAAGTCGGTTTCCCAGAAGAGAACCTTTACTGATCACCCCCACAAATCCAAAAAGGACCAAGGGTGGGTAGGTGATAGGAGCCCAGGCAGTCCTGGAAGAGAAAGGAAAGCAGGAGACGCAGGGGGCCCTCCTCCAGCCAAAATAAAAGGTGCTGTGAGCAAGAGTGAGACCCGGAGACCTGTGTGCTTCCATTGTAATAAAGCAGCGTATTTAAAAGCTGACTGCTGGAAACTAAAGGGAAAACCGGTAGGGTTAATCAGGGCACACCTGCTCAGTGCAGACGGAACCCTGATGGAAAACACAGAACAAGCTGTGGCTTTGACTGCAGTAAGAGTGCAACCCAGGAAGCTTACTGCAGCCAGTGCAGGAAAAGTTAATAGGATTCCTGAAGTTTACCAGGGTTTTGTATTTGAAGGGAAAGTAACCCCCTATCCCTTGAGTGGGGTAAGCAAGCCCATAGTGATTCTCAGGGACACAGGGGCCACCAGATCCATTTTACTGGGAAAAGTCCTGACCTTTCCCCAGAGAGTGCAGTGAACACCAGAATGGTGGTGAATGGTATTGGAGGGCAGTGTATGTCTGTACCTTTACACTAGGTGCACCTGGAGTGCGGCCTAGTTTTGCGACCGGTGACCGTAGGGATTGTCCCTAGTTTGCTTGTGGACGGGGTTGACCTGCTCCTAGGTAATGATCTGGCAGGGGTGAAGGTGGTAGCTCCCCAGTAATGAAAGAAAGACTACAGGAGTTGAAACAAAAAGGGCGGGGACAAGAGATGGTCCCCTGCAGAGTCCCTGAATGTGTAGTGGGTCAGGCCCTGATCAAACCAGCTCCCCCAGAGGAGACTGTATTGGCATTGCAGGCAGATGACCATGAGGTCTGGCTGGCCGAGACTTTCTTTGGAAAGTTAGGAGACCCAAGAAATGAATTAAATGGATTGTCCCTAGATGAGGCTCAGCGAGCCGACCCAGTATTGCGAGAGTTAGCATAGGCTGCTCAATCTAAAAGTGAAGCAGAGGGAGTCCCTGACTGCTACTTTTTAAAGAATGAGGTACTGATGAGGAAATGGAGTTTTCCTCACAGATATGAGGGTCAGGAGTGGACTGTAGTTCACCAGTTAGTGGTGCCACAGAGGTACTGGAGAGAAATATTAAGAAGGGCCCACGAGACTACAGTAGCTGTACATGCCAGTATACGAAAGACCAAAGCCCACAAAAGACAGGAGTTTGATTGGCCAAAACTCCACAAGGATGTGGTGGAGTACTGCTGGAGTTGCCACATATGCCAGGTTGAGGGGAAACCCCTGCCTATAATGAAACCTGCACCCGTAAGTCCTGTACCGGTGTTAGGAGGACCCTCCAGCAGAGGGCTGGTGAACTGTAAGGGACCCCCGCCAAGAGCAAAAGGGGACAGGCAGGCACATGGCTGGCAGAGATTTGGAAAGAGAAGGGGGAAAAGTGACCAAGAGGGCAGGTTAAATGAAGTCCAGGATGAATCCCGGATGAAAACCCCTACCTTCCAGTCAGCCAACCCCAGAAAATGTGAAAAGTTAGACCCTACATCCTCCTACGTGAATGCAGACTCTGGAAGCACCCCATCAGAGTTGCTAAAAGCATTTACAGGAACCTGCAGAGACAAAGAAAGACCTCTAGGGGGCATAAAAACCATGAGGGTGATGCCTCACCTTGTCGAAGTGTCACAGGAGAATGCAGTTAAGTCTGCACAAATACCTACAGGTAGGAGAGTCCCAGAGAACAAAGGGGAGAGAAACAAAGACTCCTCTCCCCCCCACCCCCCCCGCCCCCATCAGAGGGAAAGAGAACCACTCATCCCCCGAAACCATAATTCTTTGCATGAATTAGGGAGTTCAGGATAGATCCTTCCCCCCCCCCACCCGACCCAAACCAACTAACTCTCCTGAGAAAAAAGAGAGAAAATTAAAGCAGCCCCGGCACCCAGAACAGACCATTTTTAATAAGCTTTAAGATTGGTGAATGAATGGAAATGCATGGTTTTTCTTTCTGTATCTTATATTTCCCTCAAGCTCTGTAATGAAATGTGCCATTTCTCTTCGAATCACATTTCATTCGTCAGGGTGTGGAGGTGTCAAGCAAACCCCCCACCTGCCAAGACTGAGGCACATGTTATTTCGCCACATGAACATTAAAACTTAAAATTGTAAGCCCCTGACTGGACGAACATTTGTATAGTACCAGCAGTGTGGGAACAAAAGGGACCCAGTCATTGCTTCCCTGATACACAGAAGAAGTGGTCAGACCAGTTTTAGTCACATGACTGTTGAGATTTGAGCTTCCAACAAAGGATTTAAACTGAGACAAAGTTGTGTGCTCATGGTATAAAGATCTCTCCTGTCTGCCTGCTTCCATCTCCTTCCCATGGAATTGAGTTTTGTGAAAACACGTGAAACTCAAAGAGAGAAAGGTTTCCTACGTGAACAAGTTTTTAAGGAGACTACTGGGCCCTAATGAAAAGCAAGACTACTTACAAAAGGACAGTTCCGAAGAAGGGTCACTGACCCGAAACGTTAACTCTGCTTCTCTTTCCACAGATGTTGCCAGACCTGCTGAGTGGTTCCAGCATGGCTTGTTTTTATTACAAAAGGACTACAGTGAGCTCGAAGCACTATAACAAGATATTGCCTCAAACCCCTCGATACTATAGTTTCCTCTTTTCTTTTCTGTCCCTATCTGCATGTGGTATCGTGCGTGCATGCCAGCGACGGCGTGTCGTATATCCGTAGGCATGAACCGTATTAAAGTTTAAGGTATAATAAATCTCACTTTTCTTCTTTAAACCACAGAAAGCCTGTTTGTGCTCATTTCTTTGCCTTATAATTGGAAAGCAGTGAACAAGGATTCATAAAAGTACAGCTCAAAACACAGTGTGTTTAAAATTAAATCCTGTTACAATAAGGCCAGGTGAAGATAGTAACAGACCCTTAGACACCTTTTCTCACCTGGTCGTAACAACAGCATGTTGCTTCCATTGTTTAGCATGCATGCAGTCCTGTGTTGTAGCTTCACCAGGTTGGCACCTCATTTTTAGGCACGCCTGGGTGCTGCTCCTGACATGCTCTTCTATACCTCTTGTTGAATCAGGATTCCTTCCCTGGCTCGATGGTAATGATAGGTTGAGGGATATGCCAGGCCATGAGGTTATAGGTTGTGGTGGAAGACAATTCTGCTGCTGCTCATGGCCCACATCACCACCTGGATGCCCAATTTTGAATTTCTGGATCTGTTCTGAATCTATCCCATTTGGCACGGTGATAGCGGCACATAACATGATATACAGTCTCGTGGTGTTTTTTTTTATTTGTTTCATGGGATGTGGGCGTTGTTCAGAGATGAGACATTTCTGCGAAATGGTCATTTCCAACATTAGGATTTTGGAAATGCACCATCAGCTTCTTCCGGCCCACCAAACTTTCAATCCGGCCCTGTCTCTGGTCACTGTCTGTGACTGACAGTGGGGTGAACGCTGATTGGTGGTTCGCAGTGCTGGGATTGGCAGCACCTGTTGTTTTTGGGCAGTTTGCTAAATGAATGGGCATGGCTACTGCGGGGGAGAAGGAGAGAGAGAGGCCAAGGGGAGAGGAGGAAGCGAGCCAGCACAAAGCCAGAAGGGTGGGGCGGAGCTGCGCTGACGGAGCAGCCCTTTAAACCAGCATCGGCCTGTGGAGCAGAGGGAAAGAAAGGGGAGCCATGGTGGGGCGAGGGGCCACAGAGAGGAGGTACACTGTGGGGAGAGAGACGGGGTGCGGGCAGAAACGCATATAGGGAAGTGGGTAGAGAGAGAGAGACGCAGAAGGGAGGAAGAGAGACAGACACCAACAGAGAGGGAGAGAGACCAAAAGAGGGGAGGGGAGAAGAGAGCAATCAAGATAATTCCTGACAGCTGGGCATCTATCTGGAATACTCCACATCGCCATATCAAGTGTGTGAGAAGACTGTGACTACTTGTGCAAGTAAAAACAATGCCAGGTATCTCACTAAATCAGTGTTCAACATAGTGACGAGAAAGTAAGTTAATAAATTAGTCTCCTCATTTAAAGTTTTTTCACAAAAATGCATTTTTTTTGTTGTTTTGATGAATAGTGAAATAAATTTTGAATGCCTTTATCTTTAGGAAATTTGCTCACTGGCCCCCTATGTAGGACAAAAATTGTAATGGGGCCCCTCACCCGAAAAGGTTGGACACCCCTGCAGTTTCCGACCTTCAGACCCAAAAGACGAGCTTTAAAACGAAAAATTGGAAGTCCGTTTCACTGACAGTTGCTGCAAGTATCTATCCACATCCTGGGGTTACCATTAACCAGAAACTGAACAGGAGTAGCCATATAAATACCATGGCTACAAGAGCAGGTCAGAGGCTAAGAATCCTGCGGCAAGTAACTCACCTCCTGACTGCCCAGAGCCTGTCCACCATCTACAAGGCACAAGTCAGGAGTGTGATGGAATACTCTCCACTTGCCTGGATGGGTGCAGCTCCAACAACACTCAAGAAGCTTGACTCCATCCAGGACAAAGCAGCCCACTTGATTGGCACCCCATCCACAAACATTCACTCCTTCAACCACCGACGCACAGTGGCAGCAGTGTGTACCATCTACAAGACGCACTGCAGCAACACGCCAAGGCTCCTTAGACAGCACCTTCCAAACCCGCGACCTCTACCACCTAGAAGGACAAGGGCAACAGATGCATGGGAACACCACCACCTGCAAGTTACCCTGCAAGCCACACACCATCCTGACTTGGAACTGTATCGCTGTTCCTTCACTGTCGCTGGGTCAAAATCCAGGAACTCCCTTCCTAACAGCACTGTGTGTGTACCTACCTCACATGGACAACAGCGGTTCAAGAAGGCGGCTCACCACCACCATCTCAAGGGCAATTAGGGATGGGCAATAAATGCTGGCCTAGCCAGCAACGCCCACATCCCATGAACGAAAAAAAAAAGTAGGAACTGCTACTTCCGACCTTCGGGGCAGCTCTGTGGTTTTCCAGCGGGCTTTTTAAAAAAAGTTTGGAACTGACAGTTCCGCTGTTCCAGTTGGTACAGCATGAAGGACGACATAAATTTTATTAAATGCTGAAATGTTGGAATGTTGAGGTCACTTGGGGTGATTTTATACAAATGCATTGGTATACCGTCTTGACGGTAATGAAAGGTAAACAAAGGAAAAACTAATGTTTCTACACATTTGAAGTGGCCTGGAAGCATTTGCATTCGTTACAGATCATTAACGGTGCTATAATTACATGACTCCTTGTCAAAAAAAAAATTCAGACTTTTTTGTTTTCGGCCATTGATTTTCAGACTTCTTGGTCTTTGGTCATTCTCACCCTGGTCCCTGACAAGGCCAGCATTTGTTGCCCATCGCTAATTGCCCTTGTGAAGGTGGTGATGAGCTGCCTTGAACCACTGCCGTCCATCTGGTGTAGGTACACCCACAATGCTATTAGGGAGGGCATCCCAGGATTTTGATCCAGCGACAGTGAAGGATCTGTTGAGCATTTCCAGCATTTTCTGTAATGGTTACTGCATATACTGCCATGGTTGAGAGTCTAGGAAGTTGGGAAGATTTTGGAGAAGCAGGAAATTGAGGCTTGAGGTAGTAAGGCATATTTTTTCCTGCTGTTGATTGTCTTTAGTAGCTGTGATGGTTCTAAATGAATGTTTGAGGAGTACAGACTTTCATGTGTTATAATGGTTTCTTGATTTGAGTGTTGAATCTTCATTTTACAGTAAAAACAGCCCTATTTTTCTTTAGTGTTTGAGTGTGTGTTCTGGAAGTTATTTTCAGGACTATACGTTGGAATATGAAACAAAAAAAACCAAAATACATTGTCCTACTTGGTGAAAATGTCATCTGCTATGCAACACATTACCTTTTAGATTTTTATGTATTTGCGGAGAACAACTGGGTATTACTGCATTATGGATAACAGGAATGTAATATTGAGTAGTCTGAATAGGGTGATCAGATTGCTTATTTAGAGATTTTCTTTTAAATTTATGGACCATTTCCATTTCTGTGTCTTATTCAGAATGTACTATTCATTTTCTTTTTAATTGCACTGATAGAAACATCAATTGTACAGTTGGAATTTATTTTAAAGTTTATTTGGGGGAAAATTTATATTACATTATATATGGTAAAGGTTTCAGCAAGTATCAAAATGGAATCAGAAATCACTACTTTTTAAAAACTCTGAATGTGACGGATGAGGGAAGTGCTCAAAGCTTACTGAAACTTCTCCCTTCTCTCATCTGAAGGTAATGATAATGGCGGCTCACCACCACCTTCTCGGGGGCAATTAGGGATTGGCAACAAATGCTGGCCTTGTCAGTGACATTCATATCCCATGAAAGAATAAAAAATTGATTCCTGCTGAGGTACTGTTCCACTGATGGCAGTTATACTTCAGTACCTCACCTCAGCAGTCAGTGTTCATGTGTGAATCTAGATAGTGAATGTGGGCAGGCTATTCAGGCCAGAGGGTATTGCATCTATACCAAGCCTTGTCCTTACCTAATCTCCTCTCACATACACTTTCTAGCAGAGGGCACAGGATATTAATAGGGAACGGGAACTCTAGCTGATTGTCTTCACTCTGGCTTTGGATACTTAGGTCAAATGTATCGCCCACTGCTGCTACCTGTTCTGAAATCAGCTAATTTAGCACAGATCAATAATTGAGCTGGGACTTGCTGTTTTTTATGGTTCAGTTTTATACTGCCATTGCCAGTTATCGCTGAGAATATTCCTTGTCAGAGCCTTTCTTTGCCAGACAGTATAGACTCCGTATTTCAAAGAGAGAAAGCAGTTTAAGTAGCATGCAACCCAAATGAAAGTTCAGTTGATCGAATTTTGTTGCACAGAAGGTTGTCATTTGGCCCCATCACACCTGTGCCAACTCTTTAAAAGAGCTATGAAAGAACTGTTGCCTCCAACTTCTTATTTTTGCTGTTGAAAATGACAGTGGCAGCTGGAGCAGGGTGCCATTTCAGAAGTCAGGAATGTAGTGTGGAAGTATTAGGGGTGCAGATGGCTGCATTTAGTATTTAAATTGACAGTTGTCCTGGTTTGCCAGAAGAGGTTGGGAGTTAGGAGATGCAGCAGCTCCCCCAGGTGTTGGGAGGAATGAAGGGAAAGTATTAAAGTATAGTTATATTAGCATTCCACATGACAGGTTGTAAGTGTGGTAAGAGGAAGTGTTTGCATTTGCAAGAATTTTTATACATAATAGATAAATAATTAAAGTTTTAGTAATACAACCAATCCCTTATCCAAACTTAGCTAAGGATATTAGTGAATGTAATCTAAGAGGAGGCCTTCCTTTTTATCCCAGTATCTTTCTAAGAACTTTAGCCAATCTTCCCAAAACCATTACTCCTGGTCCAAAATTACATATTCACCTGCCTTAACCTCTAATGCTTAATCAAAGTCTTCTATTAAATCATTTTCTTCCGTTGTGTTTTTCTCACATCTTTCTTGGTTTGACATTTTTTGGATGAAACGTTAAACTGAGGTCCTGACTGCCCCTGAGTTCTACATAGAATTTACAGTATTTCGAAGAAGAACAAGTGAGAATTGCCCAGTGTCCTGGCCAATTTTGATCCCTCAATCAAAATTTTAAAAATATTATCTGGATATTATCATATTGCTGTTTGTTGACCTTGTGTGCGCAAATTGGTGCTATCTTTTCCACATTACAACAGTGAATACGCTTCTAAAAGTACTTCAAAAGTACTTCAAGTACTTAAAGCGCTTTGGGGTCCTGAGTTCATGAAAGTGCTGTATGAATATAAGTCTTTCTTTTACACAACACTAAATAAAGTCAAGGTTAGATAGCTAGGAACACAAAGACTATTTGACAAGTGCAACAACAACTGGAAAAGAGCTGATGTCTGTAACACAGGATAATCTGAGCAGAAGAAATGTAGGAATTCAGTAGAGTTAAAAGTAGCAAATAAATAAATGAGTTGTGCTTTGTATATAATGTGATGTGGGAAAATTGATGCAGGAAGAAACTGCTAAGTTTAAGGAAGCGGTAGATGGCAGGAGCTGATGAGTGGAGTCTGCATTGTCTTGAGAGAGGAAATACAGAGAGTAAATGGTAGTCTTATAGCATGAAATGGATGAAAGATTAAGGGAGCTGAGTACTGTTGTTCAGGAAGAGATGCTGTGAGCGAATGAATACTGCATGCAAATTTTAATAACTTATTTATAGCAGCTAACAAAAACAGACAGGATGTACAGCTTGTATTGATATACAGCATGCAAGCATGAACAAAGCACCTGAATGTTCTTTTTGCCACCCTACATCAATCTGGCAAGAGACATCGGCATGCTGGAAGTCATTAACCTGGACGTTAGCTGTGTATGTTGAAGGTCCAGTGCCAACATTTATTTTGTTGGATTGTAGAGAACCAAGAATTTGTTGCCGAACCTCCACACCTTTATACCGAAGGACCTAACTACGATTTAGTGAGATATGATATATGTTCAGGCCGTGGTTAGGCAGTTGGTGGCAATGCACTCAAATGTTACAAGAACATAGGAGCAGGAATAGACCGTTTAGCCCTCAAATCTGTTCTGCCATTCAGTGAGATCATGGCTGGTCTGTCACCTAACTGCATATACCTGCCTTTTTCCCATATCCCTTAACACCTTTGACTAACAAAAATCTAGCAATCTCAGTTATAAAGTTAACAATTGATCTAACATCAATTGCCATTTGTGGAAGAGAGTTCCAAACTTCTACCACCCTTTGCATAAAGAAATGATTCCTAATTTCACTCCTGAAAGGTCTAGCCCTAATTTTCAGACTATGCCTTCTAGTCCTGGACTCCGTAACTTGCGGAATAAAAGGAAAATACTGCAGATGCTGGAAATCTGAAATAAAAACAAAGTGATGGAAATACTCAGCAGGTCAGGCAGCATCTGTGGAGAGAGAAGCAGAGTTAACGTTTCAGATCTTTCTATTTTTGCCCCAACTAGCGGAATTAGTTTTTTCCTATCTGTTCTCTTTAATATCTTGAAAACTTTGATCAAATCATCCATTAACCTTCTAAATTCCTAGTTTTTTAAATCTCTCCTCATAGCTTAACCCTTGGATTCCAGGTATCATTCTCGTAAAATAAAAGCAAAATACTGCGGATGCTGGAAATCTGAAATAAAAACAAAGTGCTGGAAATATTCAGCAGGTCTGGCAGCATTTATGGAGAGAGAGACAGAGTTAATGTTTCAGGTCTATGACCTTTCATCAGTATTGGCAAAGGTTAGAAATCATTCTAGTAAATCTACACTGCATTCTATCCAAGGCCAATATATCCTTCCTAAGATGTGGTGTCCAGGACTACTCACAGTACTGCAGGTGTGGTCTAACCAGGACTTTGTATAGTTGAAGCATGACTTCTACCCCTTGTATTTTAGGCCCATCGTTACAAAGGCCAGCATTTCATTTCCATTTTTGATTATTTTTTGTGCCAGTTTATGACATTTTAAAGATGTGTGTACCTGGACCTCCAAGTCTCTTTCAGCACCCCTGTTTCTAGCTATTCATTATTTACAAAGATCTATCCTTTTCAGGTCCAAAGTGGATGACCTCACATTTGTCTGCATTGAAATCCATTTGCCACAATTTTGCCATTCACTTAACCTATTAATATCTCTTTGTAATTTTATGTGTCCATCTACACCACTTACAATATCACCTATCTTTGTGTCTCGACAAATTTGGATATCTGGCTTTCCATTCCATCACCTAAGTCATTAATGAATGCAGGGAATATTTGAGACCTCAACACGGATCCTTGTGGAAAGCCACCAGTCAAATCCTGCCAATTAAAGTACCTGCACGTAATCCCTGCTTTCTGTCTCCTTCTGCTTAGCCAATTTCCTAACCATGTCAATGATTTGCCTTCAATTCCATGAGCTTCAACTTCAGTTAACAGTCTCTTATGAGGAACTTTATCAATGCCTTCTGGAAATCTGTATAAATAGCATCCACTACATTGTTGCCTCTTCAAAAAATTCAGTCGGATTCCTCAAGCATGACTTATTCTTTACAAATCCAAGCTGGCTTTCTCTGATTTGCTGGAAATTTTCTAGGTGTTTAGCCACCCTATCCTTAATTAGAGACTCTGGTAATCTCCTGACAACAGATGTTCTGCCAACTGGTCTAATAATTCCCTGGTTTCAATCTCTCACTTTTCTTACATAGTGGAGTCACATGCTGAATTTTCCAATCGAAAGGAGCGGTGCCTGATTCTAGAGAATTTTGGAGGATTATGGTTAGGGTATCCACAATGTTCTCACCTACTTCTTTTAAATCCCTGAGATGGAAATCATCTGGTCCTGGGGCTTTGTCGCTTTTTAGCACCATTAATTGTGCCTTGTAGATGGTGGACAGGCTTTGGGGAGTCAGAAGGTGGGTTATTCACCACAGAATTCCCAGCCTCCGACCTGCCACTGTGACTGCAAGAGCAGGTTAGATGATGGGAATTTTGCGGCGAGTAACCCACCTCCTGACTTCCCATAGCTTGTCCACCATCTACGAGGCACAAGTCATGAATGTGATGGAGTACTCTTCACTTGCCTGGATGAGTGCAGCTCCAACAATACTCAAGAAGCTCAACACCATCCAGGACAAAGCAGCCAGCTTGATCAGCAACCCATCCACAACCTTAAACATTTACTTTTTCCACCACCGACGCACAGTGGCAGCAGTGTGTACCATCTACAAAATGCACTGCAGCAACTCACCACGCCTCCTTCAACAGCACCTTCGAAACTGCGACCTCTTCCACCTAGAAGAACAAGGCCAACAGACACATGGGAACACCACCATCGGCAAGTTTCCCTCCACACACCATCCTAACTTGAAAATATATTGCCGTTCCTTCACTGTCGCTTGATCAAAATCCTGGAACTCCTTCCCTAACAGGACTGTGGGTGTACCCGCAAAGGATGGACTGCAGTAGTTCAAGAAGACAGCTCACTATCACCTCAAGAGCAATTAGGGATGGGTAACAAATGCTGGCCTTGCCAGTGATGCCCACAACCCATGAAACAAATGAAAAAAAAAGACTTCACCACTGCTGTTATCTTGCTTACATTAATTATATTGTGTTCCTGTCCCTGATTCAGTGATAGTTTCCTTGGGATGTTGGCATGCTGAACTCTTCATCTACTGTAAATGCTGATGCAATTATATAGTATACCCGTCATTTCCTTGTTATCGTTGACAACATCACAGTTATCAATTTTCAAGGGACCACATTGCTTCTTTTTCCTAATGTTGTAAAAGATTTTTGTGTTGATTTTGATATCACTTGCAAGTTTATTTTCATACTCCCTTTTTGTAACTCTTGCTGTCTCTTTTGTCACCCTTTGCTGCTCTTTGTATCTTTCCTATTCGCCACAATCTGCTATTTTTTGCATTTTTGTATGCTTTTTCTTTTAGTTTTATGTCATCTCTTACTTTTTTAATTGTCCATGACTGTCTTTTTGAGTTCTTGCCCTTTAAGGGTAGAAACTGGTTCTTTAGCATGAAAATTATTTTTTAAACATTTCCCACTGATCGTCTGTCCTTTTATTCATTATCAGATTTGCCCAGTTTACTGTGGACAGTCTCTGTTTCATCTCATTGAAGTTAGCCATACCTATATCTAGAATTTTAGTAGTTGTTTCATGTTTCTCCCTTTCAAACACTGCATTGAACTCGATCATGTTATGATAGCTATTAGAGAAATGCTCATGTGCCATCATGACAATGGTTCCAGGGATGAGGAATTTCAGTTATGAAGATAGATTGGAGAAGTTAGGACTGTTTTCCTTGGAGAAGAGAAGGCTGAGAGGTGATTTGATAGAGGTATTCAAAATCACGAGGGGTCTGGACAAAGTAGATAGAGAGAAACTGTTCCCACTCGTGAAAGGATTGAGAACAAGAGGGCACGGATTTAAAGTATTTGGTAAGAGAAGCAAAAGTGACATGAGGAAGAACTTTTTCATGCAGCAAGTGGTTAAGGTCTGAAATGCACTGTCCGAGAACGTGGTGCAGGTAGGTTCAATTGAAGTATTCAAAAGGGAATTAGACAGTTATATGAAAAGTAAGAATGTGCAGGGTTATGGGGAGAAGGCAGGGGAATGGGATTGAGGAAGTTGCTCTTTCAGAGAGCCAGTGCGAACACGATGGGTCAAATGGCCTCCTGCACTGTAACAATTCTGTGATTAGGCTATTAACTATATCTGGCTTATGACTCAGTACTAACTCTCATACAACCTGCTGCCTTGTTGCTTATAGAACTTATTTTATGTGGTGAGTTACCCTGCTCAGGAGGGGTTCTTGATACTAGATGCCCATGAGAGAAGTCTCAAACTTGTCAGTTGTATAGTGATTATCCACCTTGGGGGCAAGGAGGGAGGTAAGTGGGATGTCTAAAGTTGGTCACAAGATGAGGCACCTGACACGGGCAATTGGAATCGAGTTGATCCGATAGCTCAGGCAGGCAGGTCCACATTATTTCCAGGCACTGTTGATTGATCGACCAGCCTGAAACATTGATCAGATTTCAAGAGATAGAGCTGTCGCTGTGGGCTGGGATTCTTCCTTTTTGACTTTACTTACTTGGCAAGCCAATGCTGTATTGAACAAAGAACAGTACAGCACAGGAACAGGCCATTCAGCCCTCCAAGCCTGCGCTGATCTTGATGCCTGCCTAAACTAAAACCTTCTGCACTTCCTGGGCCCATATCCCTCTATTCCCATCCAATTCATGTATTTGTCAAGATGCCTCTTAAACGTCGCTATTGTACCTGCTTCCACCACCTCCCCCGGCAGCAAGTTCCAGGCACTCACCACCCTCTGTGTAAAGAACTTGCCTCGCACATCCCCTCTAAACTTTGCCCCTCTCACCTTAAACCTATGTCCCCTAGTAACTGACTCTTCCACCCTGGGAAAAAGCTTCTGACTATCCACTCTGTCCATGCCGCTCATAACTTTGTAAACCTCTATCATGTCACCCCTGAGGTGTTCCAGTGAAAACAATCAGAGTTTTTCCAACCTCTCCTCATAGCTAATGCCCTCCAGACCAGGCAACATCCTGGTAAACCTCTTCTGTACCCTTTCCAAAGCCTCCACGTTCTTCTGGTAGTGTGGCGACCAGAATTGCACGCAATATTCTAAGTGTGGCCTAACTAAAGTTCTGTACAGCTGCAGCATGACTTGCCAATTTTTATACTCTATGCCCTGACCGATGAAGGCAAGCATGCCGTATGCCTTCTTGACTACCTTATCCACCTGCGTTGCCACTTTCAGTGACCTGTGGACCTGTACGCCCAGATCTCTCTGCCTGTCAATACTCCTAAGGGTTCTGCCATTTACTGTATACTTCCCACCTACATTAGACCTTCCAAAATGCATTAGCTCACATTTGTCCGGATTAAACTCCATCTGCCATTTCTCCGCCCAAGTCTCCAACCAATCTATATCCTACTGTATCCTCTGACAATCCTCAACACTATCCGCAACTCCACCAATCTTTGTGTCGTCCGCAAACTTACTAATCAGACCAGCTACATTTTCCTCCAAATCATTTATATATACTACAAACAGCAAAGGTCCCAGCACTGATCCCTGCGGAACACCACTAGTCACATCCCTTCATTCAGAAAAGCACCCTTCCACTGCTACCCTCTATCTTCTATGACTGAGCCAGTTCTGTATCCATCTTGCCAGCTCACCTCTGATCCCGTGTGACTTCACCTTAAGTGAAGTCTGCCATGAGGGACCTTGTCAAAGGCTTTACTGAAGTCCATATAGATAACATCCACTGCCCTTCCTTCATCAATCATCTTTGTCACTTCCTCAAAAAACTCAATCAAATTAGTGAGACACGACCTCCCCTTCACAAAACCATGCTGCCTCTCACTAATAAGTTCGTTTGTTTCCAAATGGGAGTAAATCCTGTCCCGAAGAATCTTCTCTAATAATTTCCCTACCACTGACGTAAGGCTCACCGGCCTATAATTTCCGGGATTATCCTTGCTACCCTTCTTAAACAAAGGAACAACATTGGCTATTCTCCAGTCCTCTGGGACCTCACCTGTTGCCAATGAGGATGCAAAGATTTCTGTGAAGGCCCCAGCAATTTCTTCCCTTGCCTCCCTCAGTATTCTGGGGTAGATCCCATCAGGCCCTGGGGACTTATCTACCTTAATGCTTTGCAAGACACCCAACACCTCCTCCTTTTTGATAATGAGATGACCGAGACTATCTACACTCCCTTCCCTCGGCTCATCATCCACCAAGTCCTTCTCTTTGGTGAATACTGATGCAAAGTACTCATTTAGTACCTCGCCCATTTCCTCTGGCTCCACACGTAGATTCCCTTCTCTGTCCTTGAGTGGGCCAACCCTTTCCCTAGTTACCCTCTTGCTCTTTATATACATATCAAGATTTTCCTTAATCCTGTTTGCCAATGACTTTTCATGACCCCTTTTAGCCCTCCTGACTCCTTGCTTAAGTTCCTTCCTACTGTCTTTATATTCCTCAAGGGATTCATCTGTTCCTAGCCTTCCAGCCTTTACGAATGCTTCCTTTTTCTTTTTGACTAGGCTCACAATATCCCGCGTTATCCAAGGTTCCCGAAACTTGCCAAACTTATCCTTCTTCCTCACAGGAACATTGGGTAAGATGGTTCTATCTGAGCAAGCATTGCAGTGGTTTATCAGTGCCTGTCCTAGTAAGCTGCATGGTTTTAACTAATTATACATATTGTAAACTACCTGTATGCACATGTTGAGGCCCCTAAACATTTGCTCCTACAAATTTGTGCCAATGTATTCTGGGCTTTCGTAAAAATAGTACGTTCCAGTGGAAAAAGTGTGCACATCATATACAAATTGAAATGCCTCTTATGGGTATTTTTCACTTGTTTGTTTTGGAGCTTATTATACATGGTGACGGATTTTTATACCTGTATGACAGCTAGTTGATGGATGGTAGGGTTGGAGAGGAGGGGAAGATCAGTATGCCAATGACTGCTGTAAAGATGCATTTTCGTAAGACAGTAAATCATTTGAGTGTTACTCACTGATGTTTGATTTAGAACCTTACTTATTTGTTCTAGGACCAGACAATAAGAATTTGAACAAGGAGCTGCCTGTTGTAGTGGTATCAAGATTATTTATTAAGACCAAAAGCAATACTTAACAAATCCAAGCCAGTCGATATCCTCGGCCAGATGGCCTTTACTCTTCACCGGCTCTAGCGGCACAGACGGCTCATGACTCCTCTTCTCTTGTCTCTCCCTTTGTCGTCTTCAAATCTGTGCACCAAACCCCTCCAGGTCTGTCCTTTTATTCTTTGTAGCCAGTGGCTCCTCCTGTGCACTGATTGGTTGGGTCATACATATCACTGTTTCGATTGGTCCTACCATGTCATTTGTCAGTACTTGCGTTTGTACATTAATCATGATCACGTGCAAAACAATATGTACAAACAATGTGCTATAACCTTGAGGTCAATTAGATCACATTTCTGGTGAGACTTATCTTGAGTTTCTGTTACATTTTGATCGTAACTTGTTACATAGTTTTAAATATCTATTTTCTTTCCCTTCAACTGTTCATGTTATTCGGTCATACATTTCTGGTGAGATTCATCTTGGTTTTCTGTTACATTTTGATCACAACTTGTAACATAGTTTTCGATATCTGTTCTTTTCCTTGTAATTACCAAGTAATTCTGGTTGACTCAAACTGTATAGGCAGCATTTTTTTCCGGTAAGATACACAACTAAAGTTAACTCTTCATTTACCAAAAGCTTGTACAAAACATATGAAAGTACATAAAATTCATAATACAAAAAAAGGCCAATAAAAATGATAGAATCCACATTTCTTACACTGACCACACATGAAGCATTATTCATAAAATCCTATTGCTGAGATTTGTGCTGCCTGCGAGCAATTGCTGGAGTAAATCAATTCAGGTAAATTTTGATCAGTAATTCCTAAATGCATGGGCTTTGGTCAAATATATTGCCTGTTTTAATTTCTGTGAGAAACCTGTTACAGCACATCATTCAGGTGAATACAGAAAATTTTAAATGGCTGCTCAAATCCCCCATATCTCTTCCTTGAGATTTGTCTATCCTCTAAATCAAGCAGTGTGGATGACCAAGAATGCAATAGATGTGGCATGAACTCCATCTGATGGAGTTCTGCTTCGACAGAGTACTTAACTCAGGAAATTTGGTGAGTGATGGAATTTTAAGGGTGGAGGGAAGTGGTGCTGTTCTGGTCTTTTACAAGACTTGAGTGGTCCAAGTGAGGGAGCAGGAGACAGCGAGACCTGAGAGCTGAAGTCTAGAGGAATTAATTTTTAGGTGAGCAGAGAGACGTTTATCTATATTACAGAGGGACTGTCCCTCAGCGGCGGTGGCAGCAGACCTGGGTGGAGACAGAGCGCAGCGACCGAGGGGGAGAGTGCTCCATCAAAATCTCCAACAAGAAAGTAACATCTGCAAAACAGCTATAGTAACCTCCAACCAGGGAAGGAGCTGATCGGTGAGTAGCTGGTAAGTGTTCCTCGTTAATAGTCTAGAAAATCAAAGCATGGCAAGGAACCTCAGCCCTTTGGAATGCACATTCTGTACCATGTGGGAAATCCTGGCTGCTTCTCGTCACATGTGCAGGAAGTGCCACCAACTAGAGCAGCTTGAGCTCTGGGTTTTGAAGCTTGAGTGGTGGCTGGAGTCACTATGGGGCATCCACAAGATTGAGAGCTTCATGGATAGCATGTTTCCAGAGGTGGTCATCTTGCAGCTTAAAAATGTGCAGCCAGAAGGACAAGCAGGACTAGGCTGGGCAGGGATCCCATGAGTAAATTTCATTCTCCAACTGGGATTCAGTTCTGAATACTGGTGAGAGTGATGGTTCGTCTGGAGAGTGCAACAGAGCCAAGTCCATGGCACGATAGGTGGCTCAACTTCATGGGGGGAGGAAGAGGAGTGGAAGAGCAACAGTGGTAAGAGTTTCGATAGTGAGGGGAACAGACAGGTGCTTCTGCAGCTGCAGTAGTGACTCCAGGATGATATGTTGCCTCCCTGATGTCAGGTCAAGGATGTCACTGAGCAGCTGCAGGACATTGAGTGGGGAGGATGAACCAGGTTGTGGTCCATATCACCACCAATGACATAGGCAGAAAGAGGGATGAGGTCCTGAAGGCAGAATTTAGGGAGCTGGGAGAGAGATTGAAAGGAGGATCTCAAAGGTAACAATCTCCTATTACTCGTGCCACCTGCTACTGAGTACAGGAATAGGAAGTTAGAGCTGATGAATATGTGACTGGAGAGATGGTGCAGGAGGGAGGGCTTTAGATTCATGAAGCATTGGGACTGCTTCTGGAGGAAGCAGGACCTGTAAAAGCCTGAGGGGTTGCACCTCAACAGGGCTGGGAACAATATCCTCGCAGGGGGCTTTGCTAGTGCTGTTGGGGAGGGTTTAAACTAGTTTGGCGGAGGAGAGGTGGGAACCTGAGAGTCGATTCAGAAGGGAGAGAAAAGTTGGAAATGGAAGGCATAAAATTAGTAAGAGTGTTTGGAAGGCAGAGGAAGCAAAGGATAGGAAATAGACAGAAATGGAGTTTGGCAGAGCTAAATGCTATATACTTCAATGCAAGAAGTGTAGGAAATAAGGCACATGTGCTGAGGGCGCAGATTGACATGTCGGAATATGATATAGCTATTACTGAGACATGCCTGAAAGAAGGGCAGGAATGGCAGCTCCGTATTCCTGGTTACAGGGTTTTCAGACAACCTCAAGAGGGGAATAAAAAAGGAGGGGTGGTCACAATATTGATTTAAGAAACAATTATAGCTGTTTGATAGATTTGGTAGAATCATTAAATGAGGCTATATGGGTTGAACTGAACAAAAAAGGGGCAATCACATTATGGGAGTGTACTATAGTTTCCCAAATAGCCAGAGGGAGATAGAAGAGCAAATATGTAGGCAAATCTCTGAGAAGTGCACAAACAGTAAGGCAATAGTAAGAGTGGGGGATTTCAACTACCCTAATATTAATTAGGATAGAATTAGTGTGAAAGGCACAGAAGGAGCAGAATGCTTTCAAGAGAAGTTTTTTAGCCAGTACATGGCAAGCCCACGAGACGGGGGGCGGTTCTCCACTTAGTTTTAGGGAATGAAACTGGGCAGGTGGAAGGGATATCAGTTCGGGAGCACTTTGGAAGTGATCATAATTCAGTTAGATTTAGGGTAGTTATGGAAAAAGACAAAGATAGACCAGGAATAAGCATTCTCAATTGGGAAAAAGCTAATTTTACTAACCTGAGATGTGATTTAGCTAAAGTAAACTGGAAACAGCTACATGAAGGTAAATCAGTGCCAGATCAGTGGGAGCCGTTCAAGGAAGAGGTGGTGAGGATTCAGAGGAAGTATGTTCCTTTAAAGAAAAAGGGTGGGACTAACAAATCCAGAGCCCCTCAATGTCAAGGTGCTTAAAGGAGAGGATAAAGAAAAAAAGGTAAGCTTATGACATACCAAGGGCTCAGTGGATTAAATGTGCTACGTAAATGCATGTTGTTGTTGTAAAGCAGTGAAGAGGAGATTTAATAGAGGTTTTTTAAATTATTGAAGGATTTGATGGGGTGGACAGGGGAGGAATATTTTCTCTGATTGGAGAAGTCGGTGATGAAAGGTCATCAATTAAAATGATCACAGAGTGGAATTATCAGCATAGAATCGTGAGCTAAGGATGTAATTGATCTAAAGAAGGAACAGAATTAAAGAAAGGTCCGAGTGTGAACAATCCCTCAAATTGATGGGTCTGAGAGAAAGAAAATCTCCAAAAATGGTATTAGCTTCAACATAGCGATTTGAAGAAAAACTAGATTATGGAAGCATCTGAGGTGGATGGTCATAAGTTACCTTATTTAGAAGTCCACTGCGCCGCATTGGTAGATGAAGTTTCAAAGACCAGGGTTCCAATAATGCATAACATAGGCCATTAGTTGGAATAATAGGAGGAAGGTGAACTTAAACATTTTACAATGGAAAGTGAGAAATGGACTAGCAGTAAGAGCAATTGAAGAGATAATGGAAATTCAGAGGCACTGATCTTGGAGATACTGTTTTGGATGTCATTAGTAGCAGAAGTTGGATTGGAGCCTGGAGAGTATAGGATCTGACGTACCTGGTGGAATAAAACTTGATGGCTGTAATAGTCGAACAGAATGGAATTGTTTATCAAGATCATAGAGGTTAAGGTTGAATGAGAAAAAAAAGCAAAAAGGATCAGCTTTCTCTTTGAGAAAAACAATAATTATGCTATTGTTACGACCAGGTGAGAAAGAGGTCTAGGGTTCCCTTTCAGCCTTCACCAGTCTTGCTGTAACAGGGTTTAATTTTAAACACAGTGTTTTTAGCTCTCCCTTGGTGAATCCTTGTTCACCGCTTTCCAATTATAAGGCAAAGAAACCAGCACAAACAGGCTTTCTTAGGTTTAAAGAAAAAAGATTGAAATTTTATTAGACTTAAACTTAAATTCTAATTCGGTTAACATAGAAACATAGAAAATAGGAGCAGGAGTAGGCCATTCGGCCCTTCGAGCCTGCTCCACCATTCATTATGATCATGGCTGATCATCCAACTCAGTAACCTGTTGCCGCTTTCACCCCATACCCTTTGATCCCTTTAGACCCAAGAGCTATATCTAATTTCTTCTTGAAAATGTACAATGTTTTGGCCTCAACTGCTTTCTGTGGTAGCGAATTCCACAGGCTCACCACGTTCTGGGTGAAGAAATTTCTCCTCATCTCAGTCCTGAAAGGCTTAGCACGTATCCTTAGACTATGACCCCCGGTTCTGGAGTCCTCCACCATCGGGAACATTCTTCCTGCATCTACCCTGTCAAGTCCTGTTAGAATTTTATTCAATTTTCTGAACTCCAGCGAATATGATCCTAACCGACTCCATCTCTCCTCGTAAGTGAGTCCCGCCATCTCAGGAATCAGTCTGGTAAACCTTCGCTGCACTCCCTCTATAGCAAGAACATCCTTCCTCAGATAAGACGACCAAAACGTCGCACGATATTTCAGGTGGGGCCTCACCAAGGCCCTGTATAATTGCAGCAAGAGATCCCTGCTCCTGTTAGGGCAGCACAGTGGCGCAGTAGTTAGCACCGCAGCCTCGCAGCTCCAGCGACCCGGGTTCAGTTCTAGGTACTGCCTGTGCAGAGTTTGCAAGTTCTCCCTGTGACTGCATGGGTTTCCGCCGGGTGCTCCGGTTTCCTCGCACAGCTAAAGACTTGCAGGTTGATAGGTAAACTGGCCATTGTAAATTGCCCCTAGTGTAGGTAGGTGGTAGGAGAATGGTGGGGATGTGGTAAGGAATATGGGGTTAATGTAGGATTAGTATACATGGGTGGTTGTTGGTCGGCACAGACTCGGTGGGCCGAAGGGCCTGTTTCAGTGCTGTATCTCTAAATAAATAAATAAATAAAAAATAACTAAATAAAATAATTGAATCCTCTCGCAATAAAGGCCAACATACCATTTTCCTTTTTTGCCGCCTGTTGGACCTGCTTGCTTACCTTCAGCGACTGGTGTACGAGAACACCCAGGTCTCGCTGCACTTTCCCCTCTCTCAGTTTATAGCCATTGAGATACGCCTACGGATACACGACGTGCCCACACTAGCATACATAAGCGATACACACATGCAGATAGGGACAGAAAAGAGCAGAAGAAATAAAGTGGAAAAGTTTGAGGCAATATCTTAAGAGTTTTTGTTACAGGTCTCCGAGCTCACTGTATAGTCCTTGATTGAAGGTAGTTCTTGCTTTTTATTGGGGCCCAGTATTCTTCTTAAACCTTGTTCAATGTAGGAGACTTTTCTCTGTTGGTTCATGTGTCTTCAGTGGGTTTTTGGAGTTCTGTGAGAAAGAGATGGGAGCAGGCAGACAGGAGAGGAGGTCTGCTTCAGTCCTGGAGCATTCTGCTTTCTGCCAGTTCAAACACTGTCTCTATAATTTAAAATTCTCAGTTCGAACTCTGCAACAGCCAGTTAATCATGTGACTAAGTGGCCTGACCATGTCTTGGCTCTGTGTATTGTGTGTGTCAGGGAATGGTCCTTTGTCTACAAACGCTGTCTGATAATATGCAAAAATGTCTTTCCAGCCAGGGGTCTGGCAACCCTTTGTCACAGGTCTTCTCTTCTTCCCAGCAACAATTTGAAATTTAATGTCCATGTGGCTAAATTAATGTGCCTCATCCTTGGCAGGTGGGGGCTTGCATGACACTATAATTATGGAAGACTAGTGAAGTAGAAGATTTACAGAAGTTGCACAAAACGGTCATGCAAAGGAACAAGAAAGCTGGAGAGGACAAAGTCACTTGTAATAACTCTAGACTTTTCGAAGTTACAAGCAAACATAAAGTTGGCTTGGGATACTTCAGACTGATGGAAACAGCTGGGTAGGCTGTGAGGGTCAGAAATTGGATGGCAGGCAGCAGAATGTCTGGCATGACCAGTAACTATTCTAACAGAAGTTGAAGAGCAGGGTATGAAACCTTCCTTGCCAATTTGAATTACATCAGCTATATAGAATGGTCCAAAGAGTGAAAATAGTAATTGGACCATGGAAGAGCAACAAATAACTTTCAAAGACTAACCCAGTTGGCAGGCTGATATAAGGAGTAATTTTACAAGTCTGTGTTGCTAGTGAATGAGGCTCCCTGCCAGCAGCAATGACTTGTAAAATTACCCATAGTGCCAAACATGATGGGACCTGGTTTAGAGTGTGTCATTTGTTCCCAGGTATTCTCATGATTTCATGAGCCCAAACATTCTGTGGAAATCTTAGTTCTGATTTTAACTCAGCAGAAATCAGAGTCCAGGGGGTGAAAACTGGAAGGTTCCAGGCCTCATTTGCATGCCCAACACTACATCATGCCCAAGGTTGGTAGGAGTCATAATTTGTGACAGGTGGAGGGCAGCATTCATGCCACTGCTGGGACCCACAAAAATCGTAAGGTGAGTAAGCAATGAAGGGAGGTGTGGTGGAGAATCAGGTGAGGGGGCAGGGGAGGCCCAAGGTATCTTCTGAGGCCAGAAGGAGCATTCTTGTGCTGTATTTCAGGCTAGTTAAATTGGTGGTGGTAGGGAACATGCCTGAGAGCAGAGGGAGAAGGTATTAACTTTTTCTTGTCAGATTTTTATCAAATACTTTCGAAAGAAACACTCAGGTAAATTATACCTCCTGTATTGTCCCTCATTCATTAGTTTAGTAATAACCTCATAGAACCATAGAAAAGTTATGGCACAGAAAGAGGCCATTCAGCCCATTGTGTCTGTGCCAGCTGTAAAAACTAGCCACCCAATCAAATCCCACCTTCCAGCACCTGGTCTGCAGCCTTGCAGGTTACCGCACTTCAAGTGCAGGTCCAGGTACCTTTTAAATGAGTTGAGGGGTTTCTGCCTCCACCACCAATCCGGGCAGCGATCCAGACACCCACCACCCCATGGGTGAAAAAGATTTTCTTCATGTCCCCTCTAATCCTTCTACCAATCAACTTAAATCTGTGCCCCCCCCTGGTAATTGACCTCTCCACTAGGGGAAACAGGTCCTTCCTGTCTATTCTATCTAGGCCCCCTCATAATTTTGTACACCACAATTAAGTTACCCCTCAGCCTCCTCTGTTCTAAGGAAAACAACCCTAGCCTATCCAATCTTTCCTCATAGTTGCAACTTTCAAGTCCTGGCAACATTCTTGTAAATCTCCTCTGTACTCTCTCCAGAGCAATTATATCCTTTCTGTAATGTGGTGACCAGAACTGTATGCAATACTCCAGCTGTGGCCTAACCAGCTTTTTATACAGTTTCAGCATCACATCCCTGCTTTTGTATTCTATACCTCGGCCAATAATGGAAAGCATTCCATATGCCTTCTTCACCAATTTATCTACGTGTCCTGCCACCTTCAGGGACCTGTGGACATGCACTTCAAGGTCTGTCACTTCTTGTACCCCTCTTAATATCTTCCCGTTTATTGTGTACTCCCTCCCTTTATTTGCCCTTCTCAAGTGCATTACCTCACACTTCTCCGTATTGAATTCCATTTGCCACTTTTCTGCCCACTCAACCAAACCATTGATATCATTCTGGAGTCTACAGGTATGCTCTTCACTATCAACTACACGGCTAACTTTTGTGCCAACAGCAAATTTCCCAATCATGCCTCCCACATTTAAGTCCAAATCATTAATAGATACCACAGACAGCAAGGGACCCAACACTGAGCCCTGTGGCACACCACTGGAAACTGCCTTCCGAAAAAATCCCAGTAGATTAATGAGACATAACGTATTCCTTCTGAGTTCATGCTAACCACTCTATAAAGCAGTCTCTGCTTGTTACCAGGGATCTTCTTCTTTGGCCTCCTTATCTTGAGAGACAATGGATACGTGCCTGGAGGTGGTCAGTGGTTTGTGAAGCAGCGCCTGGAGTGGCTATAAAGGCTAACCAGTGATTATCAACAACAATAACTTGCATTCATATAGCGGCTTTAATATAGAAAAATGTCCCAAGGCACTTCACTTGGGCGTAATCAGCCAAAGATGGATGTTGAGCCAAAGAAGAACTTGATAATGGGAGCAGTAACCAAAAGCTTGACCAAAGAGGTGGATTTTAAAGATGGTTTAGAAGGAGGAGAGGGATGTGGAGAGGCATATGGGCAGAAGAAGGAAAGCATGGGGCCGAGGCGGCTGAAGACAGACTGCGACAGTGGGATAAAGGGAGGGAGGGGAACACAAGAACCAGGATCAGAAGAAGAGTGTTCTAGGATTGGATGGTGAGGCAGGGTTGAAGAGGTTAGATATAAACAGAGGATTTAAATACAAGTATGAACATTTTAAATTGGAGATATTAGGGGAGTGGGATCCAATGTAGCACACTAAGGTAGTAGATGAGTGGGACCTGGTGCGGGAAATGACATAGATTTGAGATTGGGCCCAAAGAGCATTTAACTAGTTGAGTTCTGGAGGTGACAAAGCCTTGGACTGAGGCAGGAGCAAATGCAGATGACTGTATGGAGGTGGAAGTAGGCAGATGCTCAGCTGATTTAATATAATGTTCTGGAGCATTCTCCCCTCAGGTGTTAGATACTGGTTGAACGAATGGTCTATAATTTCCATGTTCATGTCTTTTTAAGTAATAAGATAATTACCCAGCAGGGTCCAGATCCTTTGCTGTTGGATCTCTTTAAAAATATTGTGCAGAGCTAACTCTTCCCTTTCATTAAGGATTGTAGATAGCATCCTATCTGACCCTAAGTGCCCTATGTAGACATACACAGTGCAAAATGCTTGTGTAGCGCTGCTACCTGGCTTTCCCGGGGCAGGCTGCGCCGCTGGTCACTACCTGGGCGGCCTGCGCAGTGTTCTCCAAGGATATGGGCTCACGTAAGTGTGTCCCCTGTATTTGCCCCACAGCCTTATCTGGCTGATGTGACGCCAGGATCCTAAATTTGGATTCCACTCTTGAAAAAAGAAGCGTGAAGCAGCAAGATGTGCCCTGCAGTAACATTATTTAAAGGGCCAAGTACCCTGGTTACAGTTAAGTTAAATTTTTGGAAATTTTTTCTATTGCAAAATGTCTGAAAGTATTCTGGAGTGTTTTTGGAAGAGTTTTGATGAGTTGCCAGAGAATGTTGCTGCATCCTGACACTGATGGCAGGGGAATAGCTGACCTGTGCACACTCAGGCTGCAACAGGTGTAGGGGCAAGAGTGCCAGTGCCTCTGGGTTTGCAGCAGGACAGGGAGATGGAGCAGAGGCTGCAGAGAGGTTAGGCTCCATGACCTGCAATTGGAGCCAGACTACTCCATGCTCCTTGACAGTGACAGGTGGCTCTCTGGCAGGCCAACCAAAATACGCAGCATCTCAATGTGCATACTCATTCAGTGCTCTCCTACATGCTGCCCCATCAAGTTCCTCATCTGAGTTCTCTGCAGCAGCACTGATCTGCCACCTCACCCTACTGAGAGCTGGCAACCGAATCATCCTTTCACCCTGGCCTGGTTACAGCCTGCCCGTGTTCATTAACTCACCATGTGCTGATCCCAACATTATACTAGCTTTCAAGGCAATTGTAGTGCCAGTGTCTGAGTTGGTGGCTGCGAGTGTAAGATCAAGTAATGAGACTGCTTCATAAGTGCTGTGTGGTGTTGCTCTCTTTACTCCTCCTGGGGCTGTTGTGGCTGGATAGATGTCTTAAAGCAGCCACTCATAAGGGAAAGGTTGGTGTGAGGGAAAGGGGTTGGGGTGGGAAGCAGAAGGTCACACCATCTTGCAGCTTGCAGATCATGCCAGATAGCAGGATGAGGGTATGCTGGGAGTTGAGAAGAGGCATAAGGCAGGACGATGCCATCATCCTCAATATTTTCAGTGAAGTAGGATGCTATGGGCCCCATCGCAGTTGGCACCATGATGCTGAGAACTATCTCCTGTGTAGGCCTGAAGAGATTCAGGCATTGTTGTCCCCTGTCGGCTTTGCTGCCTTCTTTTGTGTGCTACCTTGTACTGGAAGAGAGAGGGTAGAATGTCAGTAGTTGTGTATCATTGTGTTTGGATGATGTGCCTTCCATAGCTGAATAGCTGCATGTATTTGGAAGCAGTGAGGCAGGAATCATTGCGGGTGGGTGAGGTTGAATATCTGGATGTTAGGTGTGAGTCCTGAGGGCCAGGGAGTGCTGCTGGGTGAGTGATTGGTTGTGGTGCATGAGCAGTGTGAGAGGTTGGTGGTGTGGTGAGTAGGAAATGTCATGTGAAGATTCATAGACTGACCTTGAGCACCTAGGTGAGGTCATTAGACCTCTTGTGGTACTGCTGCCAGGTCCTCGGGTCCAGACTTGGGGAATTAACCTTCCTGGCCACCTGCTCCCATTCAAAGAACAAAGAACAAAGAAAATTACAGCACAGGAACAGGCCCTTCGGCCCTCCAAGCCTACGCCGATCCAAATCCTCTATCGAAACCTGTCGCCTATTTTCTAAGGGTCTGTATCTCTTTACTTCCTGCCCATTCATGTATCTGTCTAGATACATCTTAAAAGACGCTATCGTGCCCGCGTCTACCACCTCCGCTGGCAAAGCGTTCCATGCACCCACCACCCTCTGCGTAAAGAAATTTCCACGCATATCCCCGCTAAACTTTTCCCCTTTCACTTTGAACTCGTGTCCCCTTGTAATTGAATCCCCCACTCTGGGAAAAAGCTTCTTGCTATCCACTCTGTCTATACCTCTCATGATTTTGTACACCTCAATCAGGTCCCCCCTCAACCTCCGTCTTTCTAATGAAAATAATCCTAATCTACTCAACCTCTCTTCATAGCTAGCGCCCTCCATACCAGGCAACATCCTGGTGAATCTCCTGTGCACCCTCTCCAAAGCATCCACATCCTTTTGGTAATGTGGCGACCAGAACTGCACGCAGTATTCCAAATGTGGCCGAACCAAAGTCCTATACAACTGTAACATGACCTGCCAACTCTTGTACTCAATACCCCGTCCGATGAAGGAAAGCATGCCGTATGCCTTCTTGACCACTCTATTGACCTGCGTTGCCACCTTCAGGGAACAATGGACCTGAACACCCAAATCTCTCTGTACATCAATTTTCCCCAGGACTTTTCCATTTACTGTATAGTTCACTCTTGAATTGGATCTTCCAAAATGCATCACCTCGCATTTGCCCTGATTGAACTCCACCTGCCATTTCTCTGCCCAACTCTCCAGTCTATCTATGTTCTGCTGTATTCTCTGACAGTCCCCTTCACTATCTGCTACTCCACCAATCTTAGTGTCGTCTGCAAACTTGCTAATCAGACCACCTATACTTTCCTCCAAATCATTTATGTATATCACAAACAACAGTGGTCCCAGCACGGATCCCTGTGGAACACCACTGGTCACACGTCTCCATTTTGAGAAACTCCCTTCCACTGCTACTCTCTGTCTCCTGTTGCCCAGCCAGTTCTTTATCCATCTAGCTAGTACGCCTTGGACCCCATGCGCCTTCACTTTCTCCATCAGCCTACCATGGGGAACCTTATCAAACGCCTTACTGAAGTCCATGTATATGACATCTACAGCCCTTCCCTCATCAATCAACTTTGTCACTTCCTCAAAGAATTCTATTAAGTTGGTAAGACATGACCTTCCCTGCACAAAACCATGTTGCCTATCACTGATGAGCCCATTTTCTTCCAGATGGGAATAGATCCTATCCCTCAGTATCTTCTCCAGCAGCTTCCCTACCACTGACGTCAGGCTCACCGGTCTATAATTACCTGGATTATCCCTGCTACCCTTCTTAAACAAGGGGACAACATTAGCAATTCTCCAGTCCTCCGGGACCTTCCCCGTGTTTAAGGATGTTGCAAAGATATCTGTTAAGGCCCCAACTATTTCCTCTCTCGCTTCCCACAGTAACCTGGGATAGATTCCATCCGGACCTGGGGACTTGTCCACCTTAATGCCTTTTAGAATACCCAACACTTTCTCCCTCCTTATGCCGACTTGACCTAGAGTAATCAAACATCTGTCCCTAACCTCAACATCCGTCATGTCCCTCTCCTCGGTGAATACCGATGCAAAGTACTCGTTTAGAATCTCACCCATTTTCTCTGACTCCACGCATAACTTTCCTCCTTTGTCCTTGAGTGGGCCAATCCTTTCTCTAGTTACCCTCTTGCTCCTTATATATGAATAAAAGGCTTTGGGATTTTCCTTAACCCTGTTTGCTAAAGATATTTCATGACCTCTTTTAGCCCTCTTAATTCCTCGTTTCAGATTGTGCCTACAATCCCGATATTCTTTCAAAGCTTCGTCTTTCTGCAGCCGCCTAGACCTTATGTATGCTTCCTTTTTCCTCTTAGCTAGTCTCACAATTTCACCTGTCATCCATGGTTCCCTAATCTTGCCATTTCTACCCCTCATTTTCACAGGAACATGTTTCTCCTGCACGCTAATCAACCTCTCTTTAAAAGCCTCCCACATATCAAATGTGGATTTACCTTCAAACAGCTGCTCCCAATCTACATTCCCCAGCTCCTGCCGAATTTTGGTATAGTTGGCCTTCCCCCAATTTAGCACTCTTCCTTTAGGACCACTCTCGTCTTTGTCCATGAGTATTCTAAAACTTACGGCATTGTGATCACTGTTCCCAAAGTAGTCCCCTACTGAAACGTCAACCACCTGGCCCGGCTCATTTCCCAACACCAGGTCCAGTATGGCCCCTTCCCGAGTTGGACTATTTATATACTGCTCTAGAAAACCCTCCTGGATGCTCCTTACAAATTCTGCTCCATCTGGACCTCTAACACTCTGTGAATCCCAGTCAATGTTGGGAAAATTAAAATCTCCTATCACCACCACCCTGTTGCTCCCACAGCTTTCCATAATCTGTTTACATATTTGTACCTCTATCTCACGCTCGCTGTTGGGAGGCCTGTAGTACAGCCCCAACATTGTTACCGCACCCTTCCTATTTCTGAGTTCTGCCCATATTGCCTCACAGCTCGAGTCCTCCATAGTGCCTTCCTTCAGCACAGCTGTGATATCCTCTTTGACCAGTAATGCAACTCCTCCACCCCTTTTACCTCCCTCTCTATCCCGCCTGAAGCATCGGTATCCTGGGATATTTAGTTGCCAATCATGCCCTTCCCTTAACCAAGTCTCAGTAATAGCAATAACATCATACTCCCAGGTACTAATCCAAGCCCTAAGTTCATCTCACTTACCTACTACACTTCTTGCATTATAAACAAATACACCTCAGACCACCAGTCCCTTTGCTTTCATCATCTGCTCCCTGCCTACTCTTTCCCTTAGTCACGCTGACTTCATTATCTAGTTCCTTACAGGCTTTAGTTACTACATCCTTACTCTCTACTGACCTCATTTGGTTCCCATCCCCCTGCCACATTAGTTTAAACCCTCCCCAACAGCGTTAGCAAAAGCACCCCCAAGGACATTCGGGAGTCTCGTTTTCGACCACAGAACCGCCTATCTACTCCCCTTACAATCGAATCCCCTATGACTATAGCCCTTCCACTCTTTTTCCCGCCCTTCTGAACAGCAGAGCCAGCCACGGTGCCATGAACCTGGCTACTGCTGCCTTCCCCTGGTGAGCCATCTCCCTCAACAGTATCCAAAACGGTATACCTGTTGTGGAGGGAGATGACCGCAGGGGACACCTGCGCTGCCTTCCTGCTCTTTCTCTGCCTTTTGGTCACCCATTCCCTTTCTCCCTCAGCAATCCTAATCTGCGGTGTGACCAATTCGCTAAACGTGCTATCCACGACCTCCTCAGCATCGCGGATGCTCCAAAGTGAGTCCATCCGCAGCTCCGGAGCCGTCATGCGGTCTAACAAGAGCTGCAGCTGGACACACTTCCTGCACGTGAAGGAGTCAGGGACATCAGCCATGTCCCTGAGCTCCCACATTGAGCAAGAGGAGCATGTCACGGGTCTGAGATCTCCTGCCATTTTTAATCTTAAGCTTAAACTTAGTTAAATGAAAAAGGAACGAAAAGTTTTTAACCAATCACGCGATAAAACAAAAAGAGAAATAGAAAAAGACTTACCTTATCTACACACCACCGAGTCCTTTTTTTTTGGTTAGAGGAGGAGGGCTACAAATGTAGTGTCTCGGGTTCAGAAACGGCCCAGATATATAGGGTTTTACTTACCCAGCAACCCCTTGGTCTCCGCCGAAAACAAAAGGAAATTAAGTTTACTTTAAACTGACCTTCCCAGCTGCTCACTCGCTCGCACTCTCTGCTCCCGAAAAAGCTGCTGCACCCTTTCTAAGGGTGGTCCTTGAGGATCTCCTGGCCCCCAGTGGGACCATGGTGTGTCTCCTACTGCCCATCTGCACCACTAACACCTCCATTGCTGTATCTGTCACTATATATTCCTCTGTCTGCTCTGGTGTTCAGTTTCCAAGAATTTCCATTGCAGCTATCTTTTTGTCCAGCTTCCCTTTCGGAGATAACTTGGCTCTAAGAAAGAGCAAGTTGCCTATCCCATATGATTAGCAAACAACACTGCTGGGCCTCCTGCTGTGTGCAGAGCTCGTCAGCAGTGTTACGAGGCAGAGGTCAGCTTTGGAGGTGGACCAGCTAGCACCACAATCATTCAGATGAGGTGGTAACATGAATTTTGTGTGTTTCCTACGTTGATCGGAATGGGCGTGGACATGTTGCGAATCGTGACCCCCGCACCCAAAAATTGGGGCAAACTTATTTCTAGCCCTTAATTCTTTGAGTTTCTCAGGACCGATGCTTTAAAGATGTTCACTTGTGCTGTATCTTCCTCAGCCAAGAATTGGATTTCATTCTTCCTTTTATGAACATTGTTATGAAGAATCATCCTAATTCTCTGCCCCCCCTCAGCTTATTCTTTAAACACCTTTAAAACATGCCATCTACTATCAATATCGCTATTACATAATAGCAGAGAGGAGAACAGTCAGAGCAGTGTGGCCAGAAGCTTGTAATGCAAGGCAAGGCTGTATCTGGCAATTGGCAACATAAGCTGAACCAGTCGAAGCATGTTACAGAGACTGCAGGAAATTGTAATGTGAAAATTATCGGAATTTAGAAGGGAGGAGTGAAATTCCCAAGCAATTTCATTGAGATAATCTGTAACTTATTCTTAGCAGGAATAGGAAGTAAAGTATTGGAGCAGTTGTGTTAGATGCTGGCCTGAATTCTGTAGTTGTGATGACGGTGAAACCATCAGCATTCGCCGTCATTTCCTTGTGAAACTGACACCAACTTCTGGCGTCTGCGTATGCGCAATTAAGCATGGAAATCCAGAAGTTGCTGTCAGCGATTCCCTGCTCCTCCACAAGATGTGCTGTTGAAGTTCTTGCAGACCGCAATCTTTAGAAATCACTTTAGAACTAACTCAAACTTACACTTTTGTGCTGTATTATCGCTGTTGACATATCCAAAAAAGTTGCACCTTGTTATTGAGATGGAACTAGATTTTTAACAGTATACTGCCGGTTCTGCATACTGATGGGGGAGAGGGGTCCTCTGGGGAGCGCAGCCAGAGCCAAGACCATAGCACATTGGGTGGCTTAGCTGGACAAGGAGGGAGGAGAAAGGTCAAGCGAGTGATAGTTGTAGGGGATTCCACAGTTAGGGGAGCATATAGGCATTTCTGTGGTAACAGATGTGATTCCATGATGGTATGTTGCCTCCCTGGTGCCAGAGTCAAGAATATCACCGAGCAGCTACACAACAGTCTGGAGGAGGAGGGTAAACAGCCAGAGGTCATGGTCCATATCGGTACCAATGACGTAGGTAGAAAAGGGTTGAGGTCCTCCAGGCAGATTTTAAGGAGTTAGGAAAGAGATTAAGAAGCAGTATCTGACAGGGTGGATACTGAGAGGATGTTTCACCTCATGAGAGGGACTAGAACCAGGGGACACAGTTTTTTAAAAAAATGAGACTCCCATTTAAGACATAAATGGGGAGAATTTTTTTTTCTCAGAGTCGTTAGGCTCTGGAATTCTCTTCCCCAGAGAGCAGTGGAGGCAGGATCATTGAATATTTTTAAGGCTGAGTTAGATAGATTCTTGATTGACCAGGGAGTCAAAGGGCATAGGGGGTAGACAAGAAAGCAGAGTTGAGGCCACAATCAGATTGGCCATGATTTTATCAGATGGTGGAGCAGACACGAGGGCAGAATGGCCTCCTCCTGCTCCTAATTTGTATGTTCGCATGACCGCAAAGGTAGTAACCTCAGGATTACTCCCAGTGCCATGCACTAGTGAGTAGAGAAATAGGAGAATAGAGCAGATAACTGCTTGGCTGGAGAGATGATGCAGGAGGGAGAGCTTTAGATTCTTGGGGCATTGAGACTGGTGCTGGGGAAGGCGGGATCTGTACAGGCCGGATGGGTTGCACCTCAGCAGAGCCGGGACCAATATCCTCGCGAGCAGGTTTGCTAGTGCTGTTGGAGAGGATTTATACTAGCTAGGTAGGGGAATGGGAAGCTGAGCATAGAGTCAAAAGGGAGAAAAGCAGAGCTGAAAATGGAAGGCAGAAAATTAGCACAGGAGTTTGGAAGGCAGAGCAAACAAATGTTGGAAAACAAACAAAAAAGGTGTTCGGTTGTGCTTAATGGTACATAACCTAAATGCATGGAGTATAGTGAATAAGGCAGATGAGCTGAGGGCACAGATTGGCACGTGGAAGTATCTTTTTTTAGCTATTGCCTAAACATGGCTTAGAGAGGGGCTTAACATTCCTGGTTACAGGGTTTTCGGACGAAATAGAGATCGGGATAAAAAAGGAAGTGGAGTGGCAATATAATTTTTTTTTAAATTACAGCCATGAGAAAGGAATGATATGTTAGAAGGATAATTAAATGAGGCTATAACGGGTAAAACAAAGGAACAAAAGCACACTGCTTGGAGTGTACTATAGTCCTCCAAACAGTTGGAGGGAGATAGAAGAGCAAATTTGTAGGCAAATGCAAAAACAGTAAGGCAGTAATAGCGGGGGATCTAATTTACCCAAATATTAATTGAGATACAGTCAGTGTAAAAGGCATAGAGGGTGCAGAATTCCTAAGTTGCATTCAGGAGAACTTTTTTAGCCAGTATGTAGCAAGTCCAGTAAGAGGGTGGCACGAGGTTGCAATTCTGGATTTAGTTTTATGGAATGAAGCTGGGCAGGGGCAGGTAGTGATCATAATTCAGTTAGGTTTAGCATAGTTATGGAAAAAGACAACGATAAAATAGGAGTAAAGGTTCTAAACTGGGGGAAGGCCAATTTTACTAGGCTGAGCTGCGATTTAGCAAAAGTAGACTGGAAACAGCTACATGAAGGTGAGTCAATGTCATAGCAATGGGAGGCATTCAAGAAGGAGATTCAAGGGAACATAGGAAATAGGAACAGGAGTAGGCCATTCGGCCCCTTGAGCCTGTTCCGCCATTCAACTAGATCATGGCTGATCTTCTACCTCAACGCCATTTTCCTGCACTATCCCCATATCGCTTGATATCTTTAATATCTAATATCAAAACTTTGCTGCTTTTGTCCAATGCTGCATCAAATCCCATATACTCAATACTCCTATCCTTGCTGAAAAAGTGACTAAAACAGAAAGGTCATTCAACCCTTTTGGGTGCAGTCATCATTTTTTGATTAAAATTACATTCCTCAACCTATGGGGAAGGTGAATCTTAAGTAATGCAACTGACAAAATCAACCTGACTCTGAGAAAAGTTTCTCAGAACAGACATCTGGTGAAAACTACTCGGAGTTATCTTCAATTATCTTAAGAGACATCTCAACATATGGTGCAGCACAATTGCAGTTCCCTATATCAAATGGGAAGATGTCCGTCTTGAAATGCTAGAAAGCAAACAGATGGAACCCTGGTTGCAGAAAATGCAGGAATTTTGAATGTGGATGAAAATAAATAAATCACCCTTGAGAGCATGGATTAGCGTGTCTTTGGAGAGTCAAGAGGCCTTAACCGGGGTAAACATGTTCCCACAAAGAGGAAGGGTGGGACAGCCAAATCTAGAGCCCACTGGATGACAAGATGCATAGAGGGTAAGATGAGGCAAAAAAGGGAAGCCTATGTCAGACACAGAGCTTAATACTACAGAAAGCCTAGAAGAGTGCAGAAAGTGTAGGGGTGAAATTAAAAAGAAAATTTGGAAAGCAAAGAGTTGGCATGAAAAAATACTGGCAAGTAAAATCAAGGAAAATCCAAAGATGTTTTATAAGTACATAAACAGCAAGAGGATAACTAAGGAAAGAAGGACCAAAAAAGGTAACTATGTATGGAGGCAGAGGATGTGGGTCATGGTCTTAATGAATACTTTGCTGCTGTATTCACAAAGGAGGGGGCCAATGATGACATCATAGTTAAGGAGGAAGAGTGAAATATTGGATGGGATGAACATTGTTAAAGAGGAAGTATTGAAGGGTTTGACATCTTTGAAAATAGATAAATCGCCAGGCCCCATGAAATATTTTCTAGGTTGTTCGAAGAAGCAAGGAGGAAATTTTGGAGACTCTGACCATCATATTCCAATCCTCTTTGGCTACAAAAGTGATGCCAGAGGATTGGAGGACTGCCAACATTATACTGTTGTTTAAAAAGGGAGGAAGGGATAATCTGAGTAATTATAGGCCAGTTCGCTTAACTTCAGTTGTGGGCAAATTATTGGAATCAATTATGAGGAACAGTACAAACCTTCATTCAGAAAAGCATAGATTAATCAAGGAAAGTCAGCATAGATTTGTTAAGGGAAGGTCCTGTCTGACTAACTTGATTGAATTTTTTGAGGAGGTGGCAAGTAGGGTTGGTGACGGCAGTGCGGTGGATGTGGTCTATGTGGATTTTAGTAAGGCTTTTTACATGGCAGTAAAATAGAAGCAAAATACTGCAGATGCTGGAAATCTGAAATAAAAACAAAGTGTTGGAACTACTCAGCAGGTCAGGCAGCATCCGTGGAGATAGAAGCAGAGTTAATGTTTCAGGTCTGTGACCTTTCATCAGAACCTTTCTGATACAAAAATTAGCTGTGTGGTTAACAGTAAGGAGGAACGCTTTAGACTGCAGGAAGATATAGATCGCCTGGTTAGTTGGGCAGCAAAGTGAAAATGGAATGCCATCTGGAGAAATGTGAGGTAATGCATTTTGGGAGGTACAACAAGGCAAGGGAATACACAATAAATGGGAGGACACTGAGCGGTAGGGAGGAACAGGGGGACCTTGGGAGTGTATGTCCACAGATCCTTAAAAGTACCAGGACACGTCGATAAGGTGGTTAAGAAGGCTTATGGCATGCTTTCCTTTATTAGCTGAGGCAAAGAATGTAAGAGCAGGAGGGTTATGTGAGAACTGTATACAACACTAGTTAGACCACAGCTTGAATACTGCATAACTGCATACACTTCTGTTCACCACATTACAAGAAAGATGGGATTGCATTGGAGGGGGGCAGAGGAGATTTATGAGGATTTTGCCAGGACTGGAAAATGAGGAAAGATTGGATAGGCTGGGGTTGTTTTTCTTGGAACAGAGGAAGCTGAAGGGTGATTTAATTGAGGTGTATAAAATTATGAGGGGCCGAGATAGAATAAATAGAGATGACCTATTTACCTTTTAACGCTGCCGTCATCGGAGCCACGGGCTCCAGGTGGCCACTGAATCACCTGCCGCAAAATGAGAAAGATGTATACCTCGTCGCCCAAAGCTGTGAAGAAGCTGCTGGAAAACATGCAGCGTGACCTGAGGAGTCTGTCGCTGGAGTGCAGGAAGAAATTCCATCCCGTCAGAGAGTCTACTGGAAGCTCTACGGGGAGGAGCAGGTGGCCCAAGTGCCCATGAGGTGGTCGTCGAGGGTAAGGGCCTCAATCCGGCCTCAGTCGCCCTTCTGCCGTCACAGCTGGGAGCCGGGAAAGAAGATCCACCGTGCGCTGGATGGTGACCACGAGTGCAGCGTCAGCGTGGAGGGCCTGGAGGACGCCGACATCGAGGAGGCTGTGCAGGCTGTGGGTTGGCCCGCTTGCCAGGGTCGCAACCCCCGCCCCCACCCCCATTCCCCCCCTCGCACCCCCTTCCTCCCCCCCTCGCACCCCCTTCCTCCCCCCCTCGCACCCCCTTCCTCCCCCCCCTCGCACCCCCTTCCTCCCCCCCCTCGCACCCCCTTCCTCCCCCCCCTCGCACCCCCTTCCCCCCCCCTCGCATCCCCTCCCCTGCTCCCCCCGCACCCCCTCAACCCTCGCACCCCCTCCCCCCATGAAATCGCACAGCTTACTTGTTAGGGCCCCTGCTCAGGGATAGGAGCTAACAACTCCACTGCCTTGTGGGCGTCTTGGGAGAGACCAAGGCTAAGGGAGTAAACCCTGACAGAAAATCCAGAGCGGAACCCCTAAGGCGGTCATGTGTCACCTTTGGCATGTTTCCGGCAGTTCCTGCAGCCATACTGGTGCCAAACGTCGTGCTCTGCACTCCTTTGGACCCCACTAGGAAGGCAAAGATGGGGGTTTTGACGCTTGGGCATTCACAACCTCCATACATTCTACCCAGGCTTGCGCCATGGAAAGGTCACTCCATAGTCGACTCACAGCGACCAAAACAACACGGAAGGCAGCAGTTACGGGTTATAAGTCCTGCTCAGTTGGCGTAGAGATTGGGAGCCACGGGTTGCCTTTGTCGGTGGGAGAGGTCATCGCATCTCACTGGACAGCTACTGCCCGCCTCAAACCGGGCAGCCCCCGATCCGAAAGGTTCTGTCCCACCATAGTCCACCTGCTTCAATGGGTGCTTGGAGCTCAGGGTCATTGCCCAACAAGTGGACTATAACACCGCACCAGACAGCACGACGAGAAAAGGAAAGAAGGTAGCAGCCCTTCGTTTTGCAAGCTGGAACATCAGAACTATGTGTCCTGGTCTGTCAGAAGACCATACACAAATCAATGACTCTCGGAAGACCGCCATCATTAACAACGAGCTCAGTAGACTCAATGTGGACATTGAAGCACTTCAGGAGACACGCCTCCCCGCGAACAGATCTCTAAGAGAGCAGGACTACACCTTCTATTGGCAGGGTAGGGATCCTGAAGAACCAAGACAGCATGGAGTGGGCTTCGTCATCAGAAACACTTTGCTCAGCATGATGGAGCCACCTTCAAATGGCTCGGAACCCATACTGTCCATCCGACTGCTCACCGCCTCTGGTTCAGTACACCTACTCAGCATCTCTGCTCCAACACTGTGCTCCCCACCTGAAGTTAAAGACCAGTTCTACGAGGAACTCCATAATATCATTAGTAGCATTTCTAATATCGAACATTTGTTCCTGCTGGGGGACTTTAACGCCAGGGTTGGGGCCGACCATGACTCATGGCCCTCCTGCCTTGGGCGCTATGGCATTGGAAGGATGAATGAGAATGGACAGAGACTGCTGGAGTTGTGTACCTATCACGACCTCTGCATCACCAACTCGTTCTTTCATACTAAACCCTGTCACCAGGTTTCATGGAGACACCCAAGATCACGCCGTTGGCACCAGCTGGACCTCATCTTCACAAGGTGAGCCTCAATAAACAGTGTCCAAATCACACACAGCTTCCACAGTGTGGACTGCGACACCGACCACTCCCTGGTATGCAGCAAAGTTAGACTCAAACCAAAGAAGCTACATCACTCCAAGCAGAAGGGCCGCCCGCCATCAACACCAACAGAATTTCTTATCCACAGCTGTTACATAAGTTTCTAAATTAACTTGAAAAAGCCCTTCAAAACACTCCTGCAGGGGATGCAGAGACGAAGTGGGCCCACAACAGAGACACCATCTATGACTCAGCAATGACCACCTTTGGCAAATGTGAGAAGAAGAATGCAGACTGGTTTCAATCTCACTAAGCGCACTGCACTATTGAACTACAAGAAAGCCCCCAGCGAGTTAACATCGGTAGCACTTAAAGTAGCCAGAAGTGCTGCGCAAAGAACAGCCAGGCGCTAGGCAAATGACTATTGGCAACACCGATGCAGTCGTATTCAGCTGGCCTCCAACACCGGAAACATCAGAGGAATGTATGATGACGTTAAGAGAGCTTTTGGGCCAACCATCAAGAAGATCACCCCCCCCCCCCCCCCCACCCACCTCCGGTCTAAATCAGGGGACACGATCACTGACCAACGCAAGCAAAAAGAACCGCTGGGTGGAGCACTAACTAGAACTGTACTCCAGGGAAAATGTTATCACTGATACCGCCCTCAATGCAGCCCAGTCTCTGCCAGTCATGGATGAGCTGGGCGAACAGCCAACAAAATCGGAACTCAGTGATGCCATTGATTCTCTAGCCAATGGAAAAGCCCCTGGAAAGGACAGCATTACCCCTGAAATAATCAAGAGTGCCAAGCCTGCTATACTCTCAGCACTCCATGAACTGCTTTGCCTGTGCTGGGATGAGGGAGCAGTACCACAGGACATGCACGATGCCAATATCATCACCCTCTATAAGAACAAGGGTGACCGCGATGACTGCAACAACTACCGCGGAATCTCCCCGCTCAGCATAGTGAGGAAAGTCTTCGCTCGAGTCGTTTTAAACAGACTCCAGAAGCTGGCTGAGCGTGTCTACCCTGAGGTACAGTGCAGCTTTCGAGCAGGGTGATCCACCATGCTGTTCTCCCTTCGCCAGCTACAGGATAAATGCCACGAACAACAGATGCCCCTCTACGTTGCTTTCATAGATCTCACCAAAGCCTTTGACCTCGCCAGCAGACATGGTCTCTTCCGACTACTAGCAAAGATCGGATGTCCACCAAAGCTACTGAGTATCATCACCTCATTCCATGACAATGTGACAGGCACAATTCAGCATAGCGGCGCCTCATCAGACCCCTTTCCTATCCTGCGTGGCGTGAAACATGGCTGTGTTCTCGCACCTACACTGTTTGGGATTTTCTTCTCACTGCTGCTTTCACATGCGTTCAAGTCTTCAGAAGAAGGAATTTTCCTCCACACAAGATCAGGTGGCAGGTTGTTCAACATTGCCCATCTTAGAGCGAAGACCGAAGTACGGAAAGTCCTCATCAGGGATCTCCTCTTTGCTGACGATGCTGCATTAACATCCCACACAGAAGAGTGTCTGCAGAGACTCATTGACAGGATTGTGGCTGCCTGCAATTAATTTGGCCTAACCATCAGCCTCAAGAAAACCAGCAACATGGGACAGGACGTCAGAAATGCTCCATCCATCAATATTGCCGACCACGCTCTGGAAGTGGTTCAAGAGATCACCTACCTAGTCTCAACTATCACCAGTAACCTGTCTCCCGATGCAGAAATCAACAAGCACATGGGAAAGGCTTCCACTGCTATGTCCAGACTGACCAAGAGGGTGTGGGAAAATGGTGCACTGACACAGAACACAAAAGTCCGAGTGTTTCAAGCCTGTATCCTCAGTACCTTGTTCTACGGCAGCGAGGCCTGGACAACGTATGTCAGCCAAGAGCGACGTCTCAACTCATTCCATCTTCGCTGCCTCCGGAGAATCCTTGGCATCAGGTGGCAGGACCGTATCTTCAATGCAGAAGTCCTCGAGGCGGCCAACATCCCCAGCATATACACCTTTCTGAGCCAGCGGCACTTGAGATGGCTTGGCCATGTGAGCCACATGGAAGATGGCAGGATCCCCAAGGACACATTGTCCAGCGAGCTCGTCACTGGTCGTCCATGTCTCCGCTTTAAAGACGTCCGCAAACGCGACATGAAGTCCTGTGACATTGACCGTAAGTCGTGGGAGTCAGTTGCCAGTGATCGCCAGAGCTGGCGTACAGCCATAAAGGCGGGGCTAAAGAGTGGCGAGATGAAGAGACTTAGCAGATGGCAAGATGGCAGGAAAAAAGACAGAAGTGCAAGGAGAGCGCCAACTGTGTAACAGCCCCGACAAGCAATTTTATCTGCAGCGCCTGTGGAAGAGTCTATGACTTTAGAATTGGCCTTTATAGCCACTCCAGACGCTGCTCCACAAACCACTGACCATCTCTAGGCGGTTACCCATTGTCTGTCGAGACAAGGAGGCCGAAGAAGAAGATTTACCTTAGCAGAGAGGTCAAAAACCAGGGGGCATAGATTTAAAATAATTGATAGAAAGGTTAAAGGGGGATGAAAAAACATTTTTTTTCACCCACAGGGTAGTAAGGACCTGGAACTCACTGCCTGAAAGGATGGTAGAGGCAGAAACTCTCACCACTTTTTAAAAATACTTGGATGGCTACTTCGAGTACGGACCTTTTTTTTAATTCATTCAGGGATGTGGGTGTCGCTGGCGAGGCCAGCAATTATTGCCCATCCCTAATTGCCCTTGAGAAGGTGGTGGTGAGCTGCCTTCTTGAACCGCTGCAGCCCATTTGGGGTAGATAGACCCACAGTGCTGTTGGGAAGGGGGTTCCAGGATTTTGACCCAGCGACAGTGAAGAAACGGCGATATAGTTCCAAGTCAGGATGGTGTGTGACTTGGAGGGGAACTTGCAGGTGGTGGTGTTCCCATGCATTTGCTGCCCTTGTCCTTCTAGTTGGTAGAGGTCGTGGGTTTGGAAGGTGTTGTTTAGGGAGCCTTGGTGCATTGCTGCAGTGCATCTTGTAGATGGTACACACTGCTGCCACTGTGCGTCGGTGGTGGAGGGAGTGAATGTTTGTAGATGGGGTGCCAATCAAGCGCGCTGCTTTGTCCTGGATGGTGTCGAGCTTCTTGAGTGTTGTTGGAGCTGCACCCATCCAGGCAAGTGGAGAATATTCCATCACACTCCTGACTTGTGCCTTGTAGATGGTGGACAGGCTTTCGGGAGTCAGGAGGTGAGTTACTCGCCTCAGGATTAATAGCCTCTGACCTGCTCTTGTAGCCACGGTATTTATATGGCCACTCCAGTTCAGTTTCTGGTCAATGGTAACCCCTAGGATGTTGATAGTGGGGGATTCAGCGATGGTAATGCCGTTGAATGTCAAGGGAAGATGGTTAGATTCTCTCTTTATTTGTGTAAAGTCAATGTTTTCCATTATAATAAGTTCCATCGTTGCTTAACATAAATATTATTTTGTTTAAAGGTTGTTTATGATCTTTCAGCTTCTAAAGTGTATGTCCCAATCTTTATTTATCTCTCTGTAAAATTTAAAAGTGAAGGGTAATCATTGCATTTGCTTCCTGCACATTGTGGTTTTGATATTACATAGTAGACTCGGATCAAAAATAGCAAAATGGTGGTGGACAAATTTAGAGCATATTTTGGAGCCAGGAGCTCTAGCATGAATTAAGTGGGAAGCAGAGCCAAAGAACAGTAGTTTTAACAACTGCTTTAAAGAAAGTAGAATGAAATTATATCCCTATGAGGAAAAAACAAAAACAAGACCACAGTGACTGAATAAAAAGATAACATCTAATCAAAAAGAAACTAATATTTGCAAAGGTACAAGAAAACAAAACTAGCAAGGATTGGAAGTCATGCCACAATTAGTCGAGGACGATGAAAAGGAGTATTAGATGAGGATAAAGGGCAGTAGAAAGGAAGATTGTAGATAGCAGCAAAAGAGATCCAGTTTTTTTAAAATGCATTGCAGTGGGTTAGTCAACTCTACCAGCATCCTAAGAGCTTGTAAACATTATTATGTGGTGTTTATGCCAAAAGACTTTTGAAAAATGCAACAATTATAAAATACTGCAGTGCCATTTTTCACTCTTGTAAATTGCTTGATGTGTTTAATTAACACCTGACACCCCCCAGTCCTCACCCCCTCACCAACGCAAACATTGTGCTAAATTTGTGCCCTGCCAATAATGGACAAATGCTTGCATTTATACAATACGTGCATCTGAAAAGTAATACAGAGGTGGTAAAATAACATGCAAGTCTAATTTTATTTCCTTGTGAAAAATGCATTTGCATTAGCTTTAAATCTTTTGAAAATTGGGTCCTTTTAGTTCACAAAGGCATTTGCATTTCTGTGTGTGCCCTTTAAAATTCCATTTTGAATTCCTTTTGAATGATTCGCAACCTATTCTATTCACTTTTTACAGGGGGATTTTCATGCATGTTGCTCCTGCTCCTGATGCTGTCTTATCCAAATATGTGTTATGTTTGCATCAGTATTAATCCATTGGAAACTAAAGTAGTAATTTTGTGTCAAAATTTAAAATACTGAAAGATAGTTCAGACAGTTATGAAAATGCAGAGATAATGTGTAGTTCTTTGCATTTGATCAATTATACAGGAAAGCATTTGACACGAGATCCTTTCTTGTACAGATAAACAAATACAATGATCCACAATTTCAGTGAAACACAAAATTATTGTAGACTCCTTTAATTCTTTTCTCCCCTCCCTCCATTCTGAGTGGACTGTTATTCAATACTGTGCATCAGTAAATTATGAAACTTGAATTTGCAGCAGTTATGTGTTATGCTAATTTTCTGTATGGAAAACTATTATTAGAATTTTAGGATTAGGATCACCAAACATACTGTCCTTTTATCTCTGGGATGTGGGTAATACCCCAATGATTGCAGGACTTCTATTTTGTCGTTGTAAAGGTCCTAGATGAAACATATTTGGGCAGTCTCAAACCAGTTCCTAACAGCGTAAGTTCACAGCACAAAACTGCCCATAACTCAGTGTTAAATTGGTCGTCTTGCCCAAAGAGATAGTATAAGAAATTGAAATATTGAGGTAGTGATGGGGGGCGGGGGGTGGCTTGCTTCTATGATACTGGAATTGTAAGCATTCTTCGGGAAAAGGAAGCTTTAGTTTGCTTTTAATCGATTGATATGCATGAGAATGCTTCATGTAGACAGCGGGTACAAAAATGGTGAATCCTGATTTTAACCACATTACATACGAAAACTACTTCATTTTTTTCACCATATTCAACTATTGTGATAACTTAAATTGAAACAATATGATTTTCTGAATTTTCAAAGCTATGTTTATTATTGAAATCTTAGAATTTCCAATAAAGTTATGTCCATGAAATTAAAGATGATGTCTGAGCCATGTTCATTTTTACCATGCATAACTGACTTTGTTAAACAAAATCTCAAAATATTCTGTGCTAGATATGCCATTGAAAAAAAAAATTATGATGAAATCTAATACACAGATCCACTATGACAGTGATGGAACGTGGAGTAAGTTTTGCAATGCTTTTCTGTTTGGCTGCTCAACTTTTGCACCAATGTGAACTAGACACTAGGCCCGATTTTATCTCTGCAAGTGATGGGTTAATATCGGGCCCACTGTTTCTGTATAGTATATATTTTTCTTCAGATTATATTTGCAACAAGGCTAATGTTTCTTTTGTATAAATATTCATACTTGGAATAGTTCAGTGAATTACATTATAGAAAATAATTTCAATGCAAAAAAATGATTGTATCGTGCAGTAATTACAGAATCAATAGCTATTTGTGCAAGTGCTATCCACTTCTCTATTTGCAATAATCCTTCTTCTGGAAAGTTCTTTAGCTTTGCTAACATTTTTGCCTTCGATTTCACTGGAAAACCCTTGAGTATATCAGATACTCCAAAAAAATTATATTCTAACAGATAATCCTCCTCCCTTATTTCTCACTTACTTGAATCTTTGCTATTGAGAATGAAATATAACTAATCCTGCTTATTTTAGTAAATACATCTTCTGTAAACATTTCATGTATTATGGAATTTTGAACAAAGTATAGAATTTTCAACCCAAATTGGTAACCTGGTACAGCAGCAGAAACAGGAATAAGAAATACTTCAAAATATGTTCCTATCCCTATTTAGCAATCACAGTAGGAATTGTTGTGGAAGTCTGGTAAACGGAAATGATTACGAATAGTCTGGTGGTGTTTTTTGTGATTTTTATGAAAGCAGAAACTACTCAATTTTAATTTAAAGGAAAAGATGCCAAATAGAGGTCTCGACAGACCAGCTGCAGTCCTTCAGTGTTGCCTTAATTTACCAGAGACACAACTGTCACAAACAAAACTTTTAAACTTGATATATAGCCACGATAGTGAGCAGCCTTTTGTGTAGAGTGCACATAGGAGACCTCTTTTATACAAATCAACTGGCAGATGACAGACAATGATGAAAATTTGATTCTTTGAAGTTGTAATGGCCATTGAAATGTGTGAAATTCTGGGATTGAATAGAAAGCAGCTAGCCCAGCACAGAGTCTTGGGTGGCTGGTGGGAGCTTGCTGGGAGGTTGGCCTGTGTTTTGTCGCAGACTTCCCTTGCTAGCGTGGCGCATATGTAAGAATAGAAATAGGGCCACTAAATCAGGTTAAAATGATTTTGAATGGAAAAGATCGAAGCGTGAATGTTTATTTTGCCATAAGTGTCCAAAACCTGTTCTCTCAGAATTGCAGAATTTGAAAGCTTACCCCTAATGAGGTATGAGGGTACTAACACTTGGGTAGACTTTTTTGGGAAGGTGAGAAAGGACCAAGAACTTTTCTTCTTACTGAGTTTAAAAAAAAATAAATTGGCTATTTTTCTTGGCTCTGCACCTATTAGATAACTAAGCTGTGTTGCAGATGTGTCAAAATCTGAAGTTTTAGTAAATGTTCAAACAAACCCAGTCTCAAAAATTGAAAACTACATTTTTAACTTTCAACACTAGAAAGTAATTCAGTATTGAGTATATGGTGTCTTGCTTCATATAGTGAAACTCCTGTGTCTTTGACAAGTAATATTAGTGTATTTTTTTGACTCTGCTTGATTCACAAAAGGGGTACTATGTCTTTTTTAAAGTAAACCTTTTGGCTTGATATGACGAAAGACAATAACTTTCGTGACCATTACAATGTAATTATTTACCAGAGTTAATTTCCTCTACAGGAACCTATATACAGTTAGGTCTGTTGCACTAAAATTTGTATCAAATTTTCCAAATTCACAGCATTAACCCATTGTCTTCACTAGACTGTCCTTTCACCAAAGAGCAGATCTATGGGAACAGAACGATCAGTAAGGGCATAGGGTTAAAGAATGCTGTCAAGATTGCTTCAGTTACTCATCAAACAATCAATGCTAAAATTTCCTCCCAAAAAGGTTTCTGGTATATTGGATAGAGCTGAATCAACAATGTTTCAGAACAGATCACTGACCCACACCTCCTTGAAAATCTCCGATTTAGAATATGGCAAGTTTGTGTATTGTGGTCACCAGCTCTATTAGCGTGAATTAAGGTCATTGGGTTCATTCAAATTAGTCATTTCACTTTTTAAATGTTTATACTTCAGTTCTACTAAAAGCTTTTACCAATTTTAAAAGTAGTGTAGGTTTCCTTGGTGTGAGACTTTGGATGTATTTTAAAAAACTTTAAAAGATTCCTAGAAATTCAATTATAGAAGGTTTTTCACAACAGTGCACAAGGAATCTAATGCAATGTGCTATACAGTGGTATAGAGCTAATCCAGGCCATTTTACTGGACATCTAAGCAGCTGAATATCAAGTAAAATTTGAATTAAGTATTGGTTGTCTGCCCACCTGCACTCTCTGCCGAGGATATTTTGTCATAGGAGGTAAAAGGTTGGGGAGGTGAGGGGGAGCTTAACGAAATTCTTTTGGAAATCCAAACCTAAGCAAAATTATTTTTAAGTGATGACTGAAGTGCAAATTGTTGCATAACAATGGTGTACAACATGATCTTCCATGGGGTGGTAGAATATATGTTTGCACGCATGGCTTACCCATTGTGATTTCTTAATCTCAGCCATAGTGTCAGCAAGAAATACCTTGAAGGACAAATAATTCCCCAAAGGGAAGGGGTGGAATTGAAAAGTAAGTCATCTGTGGCCACCACGTTCACTGAGGAATGGCATTGGCATAGGTTTTTGAAATACCTTGACTGTATGCTTACTTTCACAGATAGAAAAAGACATATGTTACAGAGATGGAGATTGGAGCATATGAGGGGAAGAACAAATACAATATTTGTATTTTTTTAAATAGAAATTGTAACCATGAAGTTTGTTGATATTTCATAATAGGCATACCAAGTCTAATGACTTGTTAGTTGAGACAAATCAGTACACTGTTATCAAATCGCTATAAGGTATCAGCTTGGCTCAATTGTTAATGCTCTCACCACTGAGTCAGAAGTTCAAGTCAGAAAACTTGAGCACACTCTTGGTCAAACTTGGTCAACACTCCAATACAGTACTGAGGCAGTGCTACATTGTTGGTGGTACAGTCCTTTGGATGGTATGTCAAACAAAGGGCATAATTATCTGTTCCTATAGTTTTGCTGAAACCCATTGTATACAAACATGCATTCAGACATCCTTCAGCCAGCTGAAACTGATTGATTTGTAATTCATCTAATTTCTCTCTTATGCAGTCTTGCTGTGTGCCAGTTAGCTACTGCATTTGCCTACAACAGAGGTTCTCAACCGGGGATCTTTACCCCACTAGGGATCCAATGGTAGATTTCAGGAGATCTCTAAATTGGTTGGTTAATACAGTCAGTACATTAGTAGTCTTCCATGAGTTGGTTTGCCCGTCAGTAGTCTCCCCTGTATATTCAGACGAGTGGAATAATCTAACTCTGAGCTATAAAAAGACAGCATGCGCAGGTTGGACTTATTGTTGGATATCATTAGCACTTGGCTGGACAAGTTCCTTTGTGTGTCTTGGAGTTCGATGGATTTATCTTGGTTAGTGTTGTTTGGATCATTCCTACATTCATAGCTTCTGAGAATTAAATAAAATGGTAGCAATTATAACTTCTTAAAGCCGGATTTGGGATTGTGGGAAAATCTGCAAGTTAGTGGGCACTTGATTTTGAAAGAAGAAACAGTTTGTCCTGGTATAACTGCCCTGATCTGACTGGGGTTTGAGACGGGGAGGGGACTGGGGTTTGAGACGGGGAGGGGACTGGGGTTTGAGACGGGGAGGGGACTGGGGTTTGAGACGGGGAGGGGACTGGGGTTTGAGACGGGGAGGGGACTGGGGTTTGAGACGGGGAGGGGGCTGGGGTTTGAGACGGGGAGGGGGCTGGGGTTTGAGACGGGGAGGGGGCTGCGGTTTGAGAAGGGGAGGGGGCTGCGGTTTGAGAAGGGGAGGGGGCTGCGGTTTGAGAAGGGGAGGGGGCTGCGGTTTGAGAAGGGGAGGGGGCTGCGGTTTGAGAAGGGGAGGGGGCTGCGGTTTGAGAAGGGGAGGGGGCTGCGGTTTGAGAAGGGGAGGGGGCTGCGGTTTGAGACGGGGAGGGGGCTGCGGTTTGAGACGGGGAGGGGGCTGCGGTTTGAGACGGGGAGGGGGCTGCGGTTTGAGACGGGGAGGGGGCTGGGGTTTGAGACGGGGAGGGGGCTGGGGTTTGAGACGGGGAGGGGGCTGGGGTTTGAGACGGGGAGGGGGCCGCGGTTTGAGACGGGGAGGGGGCCGCGGTTTGAGACGGGGAGGGGGCCGCGGTTTGAGACGGGGGCAGGATGTCATCATTGTGAAGTGTGTGTCAGCCATGTGACCAGCTTCTGGGTAAAGGGGGTGGTGGAAAGAAAGACTATGTAGTCTCTGGGCCTGCGGCAATGCCAAAATAATCAGGATCCGGTGTGATTCACTCCTTCAATGACTTCAGCCTGAGTTAATAAAATAGCTGAAGGCATTATCATCATTTTCCATGTCCCTCAGACTTGAAGCTTTATATTCATGGCCATGCGTGTCTCTGATGAACGGCTAGGCCTAGTCTGGACCCTTTGACTCGATGCCTCTGGCTGTTCGTGAAGGTGTTGGGGAGGAGAAAAGGAGGAGGCTGCCTTTGTCACTAAAGGACTTACGGCGTTGAGGTTGTTTGGGTAAAGTCATTCAGGACCCTGTTTATTTCTCCATTTTTCTCATGCTATCTGCCGTTACTGGTGTGGTTAATTCGAGTTGCTGGCTTCCACCGCCATGTTGGGATTTGATATAGAAATACTCTTTGTTACCTGAGGGTTCCTGGATATTTTTTATACCATTGGGGAGAGAGAGGAGCCCTCGGAAGCAAAAAGGTTGAGAATCACTGGCCAAAAGTAATTTGTTTCTTGGAAGTGGTATGATGCATTTTTGAGAGCTAAGATGAATGCAAGTTTTTCATTTATAGTGATGTTTTGTTGAACAAAATGTATTCTGCATATCAGCTAGATGATAGATGGACTGTGGAATTTATTGTCCTATTTTTTAAGGATATTCTAGAATAGATCTGGTATTTTGCAATGAGGCAGGTTTCATTAGTAATCTCATGGTTAAAGATCCTCAGAGAAAACGTGATCATAATACAGTTGAATTCTATATTAAGTCTGAAAGTGACATACTATAGCCCCAAACAAGAACCTTAAAATTAATACAAAACCTCAGCAAGAAAGATCCATCCATGGCTTACAAGGGAAGTTAGGATAATATTAGGTTAAAAGAAGAGGCTTATAACATTGCAAAGAATAGTAATAAGATTGAGGATTGGAATGTTTTAGAAACCAGCAAACAGCAACCAAAAAGTTGAAATAAAGGGAAAAAGTAGAATGAGTAAAGTAGCCAGGAATGTAAAAACAGATGTTTTTTAATTCTTCCATGGGATGTGAGTGTCACTGACGAGGCCAGCATTTGTGGCCATCCCTAATTGTCCTTGAGAAGCCTTCTTCAACTGTTGCTGTCCATCTGGTGAAGTTACACCCACAGTGCTGTTAGGAAAGGAGTTCCAGGTTTTTGATCCAGCGACAGTGAAGGAACAGCGATGTAGTTCCAAGTCAGGATGGCGTGTGGCTTGGAGGGGAACTTGCAGGCAGTGGTGTTCCCATGCGTCTGCTGCCCTTGTCCTTCTAAGTGGTAGAGGTCATGGGTTTGGAAGGTCCTGTCAAAGGAGGCTTGGCAAGTTGCTGCAGTGTAACTTGTATATGGTACACATAGCTGTCACTGTGCTCCGGTGGCAGTGAATATTTGAGGTGGTGGATGGGGGGGCGGTGCTGTGCGGCGATCAATTGGGCTGCTTCGTCCTGGATGGCGCCTAGCTTCTTGAGTGTTGTTGGAGCTGCACTCATCCAGGCAATTGCAGAGTATTCCATCATACTGCTGACTTGTGCCTTGCAGATGATAGTCAGGAGGTGAGTTATTCACTGCAGAATTCCTAGCTTCTGACCTGCTCTTGGACTGGCTGGTCCAGTTCAGTTTCTGGTCAATGGTAACCCTCAGGATGTTGGTGGGAGATTCAGCGATAGTAATGCCATTGAATGTCAAGGGGAGATGGTTAGATTCTCTCTTGTTGGAGATGGTCATTGCCTAGCACTTGTGTGGCACGAATGTGCCACTTATCAGCCCAAGCCTGAATGTTGTCCAGGTCACTGCATGTGGACAAGGACTGCTTCAGTATCTGAGGTGTCGCGAATGATCCTGGACACTGTGCAATCATCAGCGAACATCCCCACATCTGACCTTATGATGGAGCAAAGGTCATTGATGAAACAGCTGAAGATGGTTAGGCCTCGGACACGACCTTGAGGAACTCCTGCAGCGATGTCCTGGGGCTTGGATGTTTGGCCTGCAAAACCACAACCACCTTCCTTTGTGCTAGGTATGACTGTGGAGAGTTTTCCCCCTGATTCCCATTGACTTCAAGTTTACTAGGGCTCCGTGATGCCACACTCAGTCAAATACTGTCTCGATGTCAAGGGTAGTCACTCTCACCTCACCTCTTGAATTCAGCTCTTTTGACCATGTTTGGACCAAGGCTATATTGAGGTCTGGAGCTGAGTGGCTCTGGCTGAACCTAAACTGAGCATCGGTGAGCAGGTTATTGCTGTGTATGTGCCGTTTGATAGCACTGTTGACGACAGCTTCCATTACTTTGCTGATGACTGAAAGTAGACTGATAGAACAGTAATTGGCTGGATTGGATTTGTCCTGCTGTTTGCACACAGGACATACATTTCCACATTGTCTGGTAGATGCCAGTGTTGTACATACTAAGAGCCTTTACAAATATATAAAAAGGAGAGTAGCTAAAGTAAACATTGGTCCCTCAGAGGTAGCGACAGGAGAAATTATCATGGGGAATGAGGAAATGGCAGAGACATTGAACAAATATTTTGTGTCTGTTTCACAGTAGGACACAAATTACCTGCCAGAAATAGAGTGCAACCAATGGGCTAATCAGAGTGAGAAACTTAAAGTAATTAATGTCAGCAGAGTAAAAGTATTGATGAAACTTAAGGGACTAAAAGTCGATAAATCTCCAGGACCTGATGACCTACATTCTAGGGTTCTCAAAGAGGTAGCTGCAGAGATAATGGATGCACTGGTTATGAGTTTCCAAAATTCCCTTGATTCTAGAATGGTCCCAACAGATTGGAAGTTAGCAAATATAACACTGCTATTCAAGAAAGGAGGAAGGTAGAAAATGGGGAACTGCAGACCAGTTAGCCTGACATTGGTTGTCAGGAAAATGCTGTAATCTATTATTAAGGAAGTTTTAACAATGCACTTAGAAAAACAGAATCTGGCCACAGTGGACTGGGAGCAGCTACTTGTAGGAAAGTCTACATCACATCAGTGGGAGTCATTCAAAGAGGAAATTGTGGGAGTTCAGAACCAACGTGTACCCATTAAGGTGAAGGGTAGGACTAACAGGCCCAGGGAACCCTGGATGCCAAGAGATATAGAGGATTGGATCAGGAAAAAAAAGGAGGCTTACGACAGATCCCAAGTGCTGAAAACAGCAGAGGCAATAGAGGAGTATAGAAAGTGTAGGGTGGCACGTAAAAAAGTAATTAGGAGAGCGAAGAGGGGACATGAAATAACACTGGTGGGCAAGATAAAGGAAAATCCCAAGGCGTTTTATAAGTATATTAAGGGTAAGAGGATAGCCAGGGTAAATGTAGGGCCCATTAGGGACCAACGTGGCAATCTGTGTGTGGAGCCGGAGGACATAGGTGAGGTTTTAAATGATTACTTTTCATCGGTGTTCACTATGAAGAAGGATGATGTAGGTGTAGAGATCAGGGAGGGGGATTGTGATATACTTGAACATATTAGCATTGAAAGGGAGGAAATATTAGCTGTTTTAGCAGGCTTAAAAGTGGATAAATTCTCAGGCCCAGATGAGATGTATCCCTGGCTGTTAGGTGAGGCAAGGGAGGAGATAGCAGGGGCTTTGACACAAATTTTCAAATCCTCTCTGACCACAGGAGAGGTACAGAGGACTGGAGGACAGCGAATGTGGTACCATTATTCAAGAAGGCTAGTAGGGATGAACCAGGTAATTACAGATGGTGAGTCTAACAGCAGTGGTTTGGAAAATATTGGAAAAAGTTCTGAGGGACAGGATTAATCTCCACATGGAGAGGCAGGGATTAATCAGGGATAGTCAGCATGGGCTTTGTCAGGGGAGATCGTGTCCAACTAACTTGATTGAATTTTTCAAGGTGGTGACTGGATGTGTCGATGAAGGTAAAGCAGTAGATGTAGTATACATGGATTTCAGTAAGGCTTTTGATAAGGTCCCGCATGGGAGATTGGTTAAGAAGGTAAGAGCCCATGGGGTCCAGGGCAATTTGGCAAATTGGATCCAAACTGGCTTAGTGGCAGGAGGCAGATGGTAATGGTCGAGGGCTGTTTTTACGATTGGAAGCCTGTGACCAGTGGTGTACCACAGGGATCGGTGCTGGGACCCTTGCTTTTTGTAGTGTACATTAATGATTTAGACGTGAATATAGGAGGTATGATCTGTAAGTTCACAGATGACACAAAAATTGGTGGTGTTGTAAATAGTGAGGAAATCCTTAGATTACAGGGAGATATAGATGGCCTGCTAAGATGAGCGGAGCAGTGGCAAATGGAATTTAATCCTGAAAAGTGTGAGGTAATGCATTTTGGGAGGACTAACAAAGCAAGGGAATATACAGTGGATGGTAGGACCCTAGGAAGTACAGAAGGTCAGAAGGACCTTGGTGTACTTGTCCATAGATCACTGAAGGCAGCAGCACAGGTAGATAAGGTGGTTAGGAAGGCATATGGGATACTTGCCTTCATTAGCCGAGGCATAGAATATAAGAGCAGGGAGGTTATGATGGAGCTATATAAAATGCTAGTTAGGCCACAGCTGGAGTACTGTGTACAGTTCTGGTCACACTATAGGAAGGATGTGATTGCACTGGAGAGGGTGCAGAGGAGATTCACCAGGATGTTGCCTGGGCTGGAGCATTTCAGCTGTGAAGAGAGAATGAAAAGGCTAGGGTTGTTATCCTTGGAGCAGAGAAGGCGGAGGGAGGACCTGATTGAGGTGTACAAGATTATGAGGGGCATTGATAGGTTAGAGAGGAAGAAGCTTTTTCCCTTAGCGGAGGGGTCAAGAACCAGGGGGCATAGATTTAAGGTAAGGGGCAGGAGGTTTAGAGGGGATTTGAGGAAAAAAAATTTCACCCAGAGGGTGGTTGGAATCTGGAACGCACTGCCTGAAGAGGTGGTGGAGGCAGGAACCCTCACATTTAAGAAGTATTTAGATGAGCACTTGAAATGCCATAGCATACAAGGCCAAGTGCAGGAATATGGGATTAGAATAGTTGGGTGCTGGATGGCCGGCACAGACACGATGGGCCGGAGGGCCTGTTTCTGTGCTGTATAACTCTATGACTCTATGAAAATCTTAGTATAATCATACAAAGTTAACATGGTTTTTATGAAAGGGTAATTGTGTTTGACAAGTTTATTAGAGTTTTTTGAGGATACGAACATACGAATTAGGAGCAGGAGTAGGCCACTCAATCCCTTGAGCCTGCTCCGCCATTCAGTAAGTTCATGGCTGAACTGATTACTCCACATTTCCACCTACCCCTGATAACCTTCTACCCCATTGTTTATCAAGAATCTATCTATCTCTGCCTTAAAAATATTCAAAGACTGCTTCCACTGCCTTTTGAGGAAGAGCATTCCAAAGACTCATGACCCTCCGAGGGAAAAACATTCTCCTCATCTCTGTCTTAAATGGGCGACCCATTATTTTTAAACAGTGACCCCTAGTTTGAGATTCTCCCACAAGGGGAAACATCCTTTCCACATCCACCATGTCAAGACCCCTCAGGATCTTGTATGTTTCAATCAAGTCGCCTCTTACTCTTCTAAATTCCAGCGGATTCAAGCCTAGCCTGTACAATCTTTCCTCGTAAGACAGCCCGCCCATTTCAGGTATTCGTCTAGTAAACCTTCTCTGTACTGCCTTCAACGCATTTACATCCTTCCTTAAATAATGCGACCGGTACTGTACACAGTACTCCAGATGTGGTCTCACCAATGCCCTGTATAGCTGAAGCATAACCTCCCTACTTTTGTATTCAATTCCCCTCGCGATAAACGATAACATTCTATTAGCTTTCCTAATTACGTGCTGTATCTGCATACCAATTTTTTGCAATTCATGCACAAGGACACCCAGATCCCTCTGCATCTCAGAGCTCTGCAATCTCTCACCATTTAGATAATATGCTTTTTTTAATTCTTCCTGCCAAAGTAGACAAATTCACACTTTCCCACATTATACTCCATTTGCCAGGTCTTTGCCCACTCACTTAACCTATCTATATCCCTTTGTAGCCTCCTTATGCTCTCTTCACAAGTTACTTTCCTACCTATCTTTGTGTCATCAGCAAGCTTAGCAACGATACCTTTGGTCCCTTCATCTAAGTCATTTATATAAATTGTAAAAAGTTGAGGCCTCAGCACAGATCCCTGTGGCACACCGCTCGTTGCATCTTGTCAACCAGAAAATAACCCATTTATGCCTACTCTCTGTTTCCTGTTAGCTAGCCAGTCTTCTATCCATGCCAATATGTTAACCCCTACACCATGAGCTTTTATTTTTCTGCAATAACCTTTGATGTGGCACCTTATCAAATGCCTTCTGGAATTCTAAATACAATATATTCACTGGTTCCCCTTTATCCACAGCACATGTAACTCCCTCAAAGAACTCCAATAAATAGGTTAAACATGATTTCCCTTTCACAAAACCATGTTGACTCTGCCTGATTACCTTGAATTTTTCTAAATGCCCTGCTTTAATAATAGCTTCTAACTTTTTACCTAAGACAGATGTTAAGCTAACTGGCCTGTAGTTTCCTGCTTTCTGCCTTCCTCCCTTTTTGATGTAATTAGTAAAGTAGATAAAGAAGAACCAGTAGATGTAGTATACTTGGATTTCCAAAAGGTACTCGATAAGGTGCAAAAGGTTAATACGCAAATAAGGGCTCATGGAGTTGGGGGTAATATATTAGTATGGATGGAGGGTTAGTTAATGAACAGGGAGCAGAGAGTAGAGATAAACGGGGCATTTTCAAGTTGACAGGCTACAAGTAGTGGAGTGCCACAAGGGTCCATTCTGGGGCTCCAGCTATTTACAATCTAAGTTAATGACTTGGATGAAGAGACCGAGACTAATGTATCTAAGTTTGCTGACCCTACAAAGCTGTGAGCTGCGAAGAGGACACAAAGAGGCTGCAAAGAGATACAGACAGGTAAGTGAATGGGCAACGAGGTGGCAAATGGTGTATAATGTGGGGGGGGGGAGGGGTGAGGTTATTCACTTTGGTGGTAAGAATAGAAAAACAAATTTTTTTAAAAGGCATGAAACTTTTAAATGTTAATCTTCACAGAAACTTGGGTATATTTGTACAAGGAACACAAAGTTAACATGAAGGTAGAGTAAGCAATTAGGAAGGCAAATGGCATGTTGGCCTTTATTGCAAGGGGATTAGAGTACAAGACTAAGGAGTAAAAACAAGAAATGCTGGAAATACTCAGCAGGTCTGGCAGCATCTGTGGACAGAGAAGCAGAGTTAACGTTTCAGGTCAGTGACCCTTCTTCAGAACTGGCAGATATAAGAAATGTAAAAGATTTTAAGCAAGTAAAGAGGGGGTAGGGCAAGAGATAACAAAAGAGAAGGTGTTGATAGGACAAGGTCACAGAATAGCTGACCAGAAGGTCATGGAGCAAAGGCAAACAATACGCTAATGGTGTGCTGAAAAAAAAGCATTAGTACAGAGAGGGTGTTAATGGACTGAAAACTGAACAGCCACAAGCACAGTCAGGGAAACAAACACAGTGGGTAGGCACAGTAGAAACAAACTGAACAAACGAAAACAAAATAAACACAAAAAAGAAAAAAGAAAAAATAACTAAAAATAAAAGTAAAATGGGGGGGCCCGTCATGCTCTGAAATTATTGAACGCAATGTTCAGTCCAGCAGGCTGTAGCGTGCCTGATCAGTAAATGAGATGCTGTTCCTTGAGCTTGCGTTGATGTTCACTGGAACACTGCAGCAATCTCAGGACAGAGATGTGAGCATGAGAGCAGGGCGGGGCGGTGTTGAAATGGCCAGCAACCGGAAGTTCGGGGTCATGCTTTCGGACTGAGCGGAGGTGTTCCACAAAGTGGTCACCCAGTCTGCGCTTGGTGTTCCCATTGTAGAGGAGACCACATTGTGAGCAGCGAATACAGTATACTACATTGAAAGAAGTACAAGTAACTCGCTGCTTCACCTGAAATGAGTGTTTGGGGCCTTGGATATTGAGGAGAGAGGAGGTAAATGGGCAGGTATTAAACCTGCGATTGCAGGGGAAGGTGCTGTGGGAAGGGGACGAGGTGGTGGGGGTAATGGAGGAGTGGACCAGGGTGTCGCAGAGGGAACAATCCCTTCGGAATGCTGACCGGGGAAGGGAGGGGAAGATGCGTTTGGTAGTGCCTTCACGCTGGAGGTGGTGGAAATGGCGGAGGATGATCCTTTGGATATGGAGGCTGATGGGGTGGAAAGTGAGGACAAGGGGAACCCTGTCGCGGTTCTGGGAGGGAGGGGAAGGGGTGAGGGTAGAGGTGCGGGAAATGGGCTGGACATGGTTGAGGGCCCTGTCAACCACAGTGGGGGGAAATCCTCGGTTGAGGAAAAAGGAAGACATATCAGAAGCGCTGTCATGGAAGGTAGCATCATCAGAGCAGATGCGTCGGAGACGGAGAAACTGGGAGAATGGAATGGAGTCCTTACAGGAGGCAGGGTGTGAAGAAGTGTAGTCGAGGTAGCTGTGGGAGTCGGTGGGCTTATAATGAATATTAGTAGACAGCCTATCCCCAGAGATGGAGACAGAGAAGTCGAGGAAGGGGAGGGAAGTGTCGGAGATGAACCATGTAAAGGTGAGAGAAGGGTGGAAATTAGAAGCAAAATTGAGAAAGTTTTCCAGTTCGGAGCGGAAGCAGGAAACGGCACCGATACAGTCATCAATGTACTGGAAAAAGAGTTGGGGGATGGGGCCTGAGTAGGACTGCAACAAGAAATGTTCGACATATCCCACAAAAAGACAGGAATAACTTGGGCCCATGCGGGTACCCATAGCAACACCTTTTACTTGAAGGAAGTGAGTGGAGTTGAAGGAGAAGTTGTTCAATGTGAGAACAAGTTCAGCCAGGTGGAGGAGGGTGGCGGTGGATGGGGATTGGTTGGGTCTCTGCTCAAGGAAGAAGCGGAGAGTCCTCAAACCGTCCTGGTGGGGGATGGAGGTGTAGAGAGATTGGACGTCCATAGTGAAGAGGAGTTGGTTGGGGCCAGGAAACTGGAAATTGTCAAAATGATGATTGTCAGAATAAGGAAGTCTTGCTACAATTGTATAGAGTTCTGGTGAGGCCACACTTGTTGCACTGTGCACAATTTTGGTGGTCTTATCTAAGTTAAGGATATACTTGCCTTGGAGGTGGTACAATGAAGGTTCATTCGATTGCTTTCTGGGATGAGAGGGTTGTCCGATGATGACTGGCTGAGTAAATTGGGCCTATACTGCCTGGAGTTTAGAAGAATGAGAGGTGATCTCATTGAAACAGAGAAGATTCTGAAATAGCTTGGCAGGGTCGACACTGAGAGGTTGTTTCCTCTGGCTGGGGAATCTAGAACATGGGGGCAGAGCCTCAGGATAAGGGGTCAATCAATTAGAACAGATGAGGAGAAATTACTTCACTCAGAGGGTTATGAATCTTTGGAATTCCCTACCCCATCGGGTTGTGGATGTTCAATCGTTGAGTATATTCAAGACCGAGATTGATTTTTCATCTCTCAGGAAATCAAGGGATATGTGGAGCGGGCAGGAAAGTGGAGTTGAGGTAGAAGATCAGCTATGATCATATTAAATGGCAGAGCAGGCTCGACAGGCCGTATGGTCTATTCCTGCTCCCATTTCTTACATTCTTGTGTTCTTACGACAACCAAGCTATGGTGTTGCATAAAAGTACACAACACATTTTTAAACCCCATGTTGTCTTTCATGTGTATTTGTAAGAAAACATTGAAACTGTTTATGTTGTCGTAGGTAGCGGTAGGAAAATATTGAGGCTGTTAACATTTAGATGTTTATATAAACTGAAAAATGTTGTAAATTTTCAAGTTTCCTGCTAAACATCAAAATGTTAACAACATAAAAAAGTACTCATTTTGACTTTGAAAACCAACATTTTAGAAAAATAAAATGACATGAATGAAATCTTTTACCATATTTGTAGTATTTTATTGATCTTTAAAGGCAAAAAATGAGTATGTGCAGCTCCAAAACTCCATTTGCAAATAAGTATTCCACTTGTGCAGATGCTAGACTCAATTAGGAAACGTACAGAGAAAATGTCCAGTACAGACTTCACTTTAGAATCTGTTCAAAAACATAACCACTACCTTGATTGTTTTCACCTTCAGCTATTTTTGCCCTCTTCCAACATGGATTTTTAACTACTTCTGTCATGACTATACTTTAAAAAAAATACTAACACAATGTAGGAGAGTCATCCATAGAAGGGCCTGTGCATGGTGTCTTTTTGAGTGGAAAGGCTGTTGCACAGCGGGCCATTGCCTGGTTTCGATGATCAGGCGAGCCTTTATAATTGAGGACAAGGCCCTGCTGCAACCTTTTTTCCACCTTTTGCTGCCATCAGCAGATCCACTGTTGAAGGATTTTATAGTGGTAGGACTTAATGAATGGTGGCCCTTGTTTGCCACGTCACAGGGTGCTGTAACGTAGGTTTGTGGGGGGTTTTGAATGATGTAGAGGCCCCACCCTAAATACCCTGCCGCTGCTTATTTGTCAGGAGAGGTCCTGATTATTCTGTAGCTAGCCTCCATATCTGGAGGCTTGTTCTGGGTAAAGTTCACAGACCTGCAGTGTTAACTCTGTTTCTCTCCACAGATGCTGCCAGACCCACTGAGTATTTCCAGCACTTTCTGTTTTTACTCCATATCTGGAGGTTGTTCTGGTTATCTGCCACCCGCCGACACAGTTGGTAGCTTATCTCATCCCAACAAAAACACAAAACTCAGAAACGCAATGTACATGCATGCAAAATAGGTCGACATAACTGTTGAGATACAATAGATATCCAAGGGTTGATTGCACAACCCAGTTCTCCAATCTGCGCTCCTGTGAAGTGTAGCTTCCCATTGGGAGCGCAGGTTTGCAGAATGACTGTCATATTTTAACTGCCAATTCACAAAACTACTCTTAATTTCAAATCCGTAGCTTCATTAGTAAGCAGGAAATGCACATCCGTTTCAAATAGAACTTTAAGTTGATCAGATATTGGTTTTAAACACTGAACAAAAATTTCGGAGCAGAATCCTCTAAATCGACACCAGAGCCTAGTATCTCTCCCTAATCATATGCTCAGATCTGCTTTCCTAGATGCTGGATAAGGTTATTCTTCCAGAACTAGCAGTGATTTGTCAAACACAATTTCCCTTTCACAAAACCATGTCAACTCTGCCTGATCGCATTAAGAGTTTTTAAGTACTTTGCTATAACCTCCTTAATAATAGATTCTAGCATTTTCCCTATGGCACAATCATAGAATTGTTACAGTGCAAAAGGAGGCCATTTGGCCCATCGTATCCGCACCGGCTCTCTGAAAGAACAACTCCTTCAGTTCCATTCCCCTGCCTTCCATCCCACAGATGTTAGGCTAACTAACCTATAGTTTCCTGCTTTTTGTCTCCCTCCTTTCTTGAATAGAGGAGTTACATTCTCTCTTTTCTGATCTGATGGTATCTTTCCAGAATCTAGGGAATTTTGGAAAGTTACAACCAATGCATTTACTATCTCAGCAGCTACTACTTTTAAGACCCTAGGATGCAGGCCATCAGGTCCTGGGGACTCGTCAACCTTTAGTTCTAATAGTTCTCTCAATACCCTTTCCCTGCTGATTGTAATTGTTTGAAGTTCCTCCCTCCCTTTCACCTCTTGATTTACAAGTATTTATGGGATGTTATTTGTGTCTTCTACAGAGAAGACAGGCACAAAATATTTGTTCTACGCCTCCACCATTTCCTTATTTCCCATTAATTCCCCAGACTTTTTCTCTAGAGGACCAACAGTCACTTTAGTTACTCTTTTCCTTTTTACGCACTTGTAGAAACTCTCACTATCCGTTTTTATATTTCTAGCTAGCTTTCGCTCATACTCTAATTTCTCCCTCATTATTTGATTCATCATTCTTTGCTAGTTTTTAAATTCTATCCAATCTTCTGATCTACCACTAACCTTCGCAGAATTGTACACTTTTTCTTTCTATTTGATACTGTTGTTAACTTCCTTAGTTAGCCACGAATGTTACATTCTTCTCAAACTCTTTCTTTCTCACTGGAATGAATTTTGCTGAGTGTTATGAAATATCTCCTTAAATGTCTGCCACTGCATCTCTACTGTCCTACCCTTTAACTTAATTTCCCAGTTCACTTTAGCCAGCTCTGCCTTCATACCCTTGTAATTGCCTTTATTTAAATTTGCTAAAATTGTTGAACTCTTATGTTGAATCCAGAAGCCTGTAAAGTGCCCAGTCGAAAGATGAGGTACTACTGTTCCTCGAGCTTTTATTGAGTTTCATTGGAACACTGAGGGCAGAGAGTTCAGCATGCGAGCAAGGTGCAAATTAAAATGATGGGCGATCAGAAGCTCGGGATGGAGTTGTTCCCCAAAGCGGTCACCCAATCTATGTTTGGCCTCCCCATGGTAGAGCAGACCCCATTGTGAGCAGTGAAATATAGTATACCAAATTGAAAGAAATACACCTGGAAGGAGTGTTTTGGGCCCTGGACAGAGAGGAAGGAGGAAGTAAAAAGGGCATCCCCTAAGCTTGCATAGAAAAGTGTTGTGGGAAGGGGGTTGGGTGGTGTTGGGGTTACTGGAGTGTGGACAAGGGTGTCACAGAGAGAACGGTTCCTTCGGAATGCTAGGAGGGGAGGGGAAGATGGAGAGCTGGACATGGCGGAAATGGCAGAGGATGATCCATTGAATACAGGGGCTGGTGGGTTGGGAGGTGAGGAAAAAAGGAACTATATCATAGTTCTGGGAGGGAGGGGGAAGGGGTGAGAGCAGAAGTGCAGGAAATGGGACAGACACAGTCGAAGGCCCGATCAACCACAGTGGGGTTGAATCCTCAGTTGAAGGAATAGGAAGACATATCAAGCGCTGGTATGGAAGTTTGCGATAGAACAGATGCAACGGAGACAGTGAAACTGAGAGAATGGAATGGAGTCCTTACATGATGCAGGGTGTGAAGCAGTGTAGTCAAGGTAGCTGTGGGAGTTAGTGGTGTTATAATGAATATTAGTTGATAGACTATTCCCAGAAATGGAGACAGAAGTCAAGGAAGGGAAGTGAAGTGTCAGCGATTGACAAGGTGAAGGTGAGAGAAGGATGGAAATTGGAAGCAAAGTTAATGAAATTTTCTCATTCAGGGCGAGAGCAGGAAATGGCACCGATATCAATGTACGAGAAAAACAGGTGAGGGAGGGAGTAGGACTGGAACAAGGAATGTTCCATATATCCCTCAAAAAGGCATGTATAGCTAGGACCCATGCAAGTACCCATAGCAACATATTTTATTTGGAAGAACTAAGTGGAGTTATAGGAAACTTTTTTAATATTCGTTCATGGGGTCTGGGCATCGCATTTGTTGCCCATCCCTAATTGCTCTTGAACTGAATGGCTAGTTAGGCCATTTCAGATGGCATCTAAGAGTCTACCACATTGCTATGGGTCTGGAGTCATGTGTAGGCCAGACCAGGTGAGGACCGCAGCTTTCCTTCCCTAAAGGGCATTAGTGAACCAGATGGGTTTTCACAACAATTGACAATGGTTTCATGGTCACCATTAGACTAGCTTTTAATTCCAGATTTATTAATTGAGTTCAAATTTCACCATCTTCCACGGTGGGATTCAAACCCATGTCCCCAGAGCATTAGCCTGGGGGTTTGGATTACTAATCCAGTGACACTACCACTATACCACTGTCTCCCCAATGTGAGAACAAGTTCAGCCGGATGGAGGAGGGTGGTGGTGGTGGTGGTGGTGGTGGATGGAGACTAGTTGGGCCTTTGTTCAAGGAAGAAGCAGAGAACTCTCTCACCGTCTTGAGGCGATAGAGGTGTAGAGAGATTGGACGTCCATAGTGAAAAGGAGACGGTTAGGGCCAGGAAACTGGAAACTGTTAGTGACGGAGGGCATTGGAAGAGTCATGGATGTAGGTGGGAAGACACTGAGGAAGGGAAGAAAAAAAGAGTTGAGATAGGAAGAAAACATAGGAAAACCCATGATAAGGACAATCATTCATAATCATTCGGTAAGTTGGGAATAGTCACACAGCTGCACAGGGCTAACTGAAGCAGAATCACCATGACCTGTGGTTAATTCTAACATTTTGAAACATGGTTTTGATGTATTGCTATGAAACTAACTACCAAAACTGAGCAGCAAGTTAAATGTTAGCTTTTGCCAGTAGGACAGAATGTTACTCTAAAGTTAATTACATGTCTTGCTCATGGTTTTGTTAACTAAAAAATATCAATTTTTTAAATGAAACATATGGAAATTATGTAACTTTTTAAATTGCTGTGACCCTTTTTTGAGCTTCGCCCTCACAGTTGTTGGTTAACATTTGCAAAAGCTTTGATTGAACCTGTTTGTTTTGGTTTGTTTATTAACTAATTTCACCAGGGTTTACATACGTAAATTCTGTCTTTGCTAAACATTTCCACATATTCAAGGAACTGTCTAAGCATGCATGTGTGATTGCAAGTTCTTGTGTCAGTTTACAGGGGGCTCTGTGTAGAATAAATTTATGTGTCGCTGATGGTATCCATAGATGTGTTGAAGAAAAGCAAATTTGGACAAGTATGCAAATTATTGTTCCGGTCAGTTATTTATTCCCCTCCCTACGTTTTCCCCGAATCCTTACTGGGATACAGTTCTCCGAGTGACTAAGTAGCCATTGTTGACTTATTGGGCCATACTGTTTATTTCTGTGCTTTAACATTCTTTGATTCTTCATTTGAGATCCTCAGTGGTACAAGTATGTACGCTGTTCAACCAAGTTTGTATCACAGCAGCATCCCAGTGATCTTGCCCAAAGTCCATTCGCTTGTACTTCCAGCAAGGCACGTTCAGGACCAGAAACCCGATCGGATTTTCACTTATTGCTACCCTGGTTAATTCAGCACAGTACGACCTTTGTGGTCGTACTTTGTAGTAGTCCAGGGGTCATTGGCTCATGGAAGAAAATGTATTTAATGTTGGTCTCGAGAGATCCCAAGTCTGGGAGTAATCAAGAGGAGGTGAAAGGTTGCTGGCCCTTTGGGAGATTATTCCCAAGCTTCCCAACAAGAGGAACAGAATGGAGGGGAATCCCTCCACTTCTGATCCACCCTACTTGCCTGCCTATTAACACCTCCAGCATAAGTTAGGAGTTAGAAGGGACAGGAAGTAATACATAATCCTTTCATTGAAAACCAAATAGATTTGTGGAATAAGATGCTACGTGAGGTCATTGAAGCAAACAGTATAAACAACTTGAAGAGATATTTGGATGCATTTCTGGTTGAGGGAAGGAATTGAGGGATATTTTGAGAAGTTAGACTGGTGGGATTAATCTTTAAAAATTAATGGGCTTGCTCAGGCCTAGTGACCTTTATCCTGCCCCTAAAATGTCCTGTGTTCTTATAATGGCTGAGCTTTAGCACAATCAGTTTAAGAGTCATGCTGCAGTGAACAAAATTAACAACCTTTAGATAAAAAAAAAACAAATTTTATACAATAAGAATTAGAATTTTTTTTTAATGTACTTTGTGTAGCCTCCAATTTAAGAAGGAAGAATTCTCACTCAGGAAATAAGATTTGTAGTAGCCTGCCAGGGTAAGTTTGAATAGGAATATTGAGGGAAGAAACCTTATGGTCATGTGCGAAGTCCAAAAAAGATGGAAAGTAACAAACTCACAAACTTTATACAAATTCAAAACGTTCATATTAGAATAAAAATGAATAGGATTTTGTAGGAAAGCTAGATTTTTTTACTGGATTACTTGAATATGGTGGTAGTTCAGTTTTGCATATGAGTTTGAAAATAACACCTTCTATCAGTGCCAGAAACCTCTTGGCTTTAAACTAGTAGTTTAATAATTGATCGGAAAGTAAATGGCCAATTAATATACACAAAACTCCTGTTTTACCTCATACTGAAAAATAACCGCACTTGTATTTAAATTTTCTTTCTGAAGAAAAACTTGCATAGAAATTTAGTTTTCCTATGTATTTTATCTGGCAGTGGCACACAATGTAATATACCTAGTAACAACAGATTGTAACATAGTCTTCTTGCTCTACTATGGTAGTGACTGTACTTCTGCTTTATGAGTGAAGGTGATTAAGTAGGTCACCGTGAGAAAAGGCCAGGAAAATTAGCAAATTTTGAGATGTTGAGACAGTGTGCAAGAAATCTGCATAGGCAAAGAGCTGTTGGAAGCTGGCAAGGTCCTGGCAAGCTAAATGATAGGAAAAAGCAGCTTAAAAACTGGGCAGTAAAAAGAAGTAACAGACCAGATTTGCCATATCTTACTGATTCGAAATCTGGACAGTAGAATGTTAATCTTGACAATCAAATTCCTTTATAGCTTCATTCTGTTGATGTATAATTTGATTCTTTGTGATCTTTTGAAGATCCATATTCCAGTTGAAAAATAGAATATTTATGCATCAGGATGATTTTGGTATACTTTATTTTCCTTATATTAAAAAGGAAGACCTAAGACTAAGGCACAAGTTAAATGCATTCTGATGAGAATCCAGGGAGTGCATCATAAGCTCACGTTCCATGGATAATGGAGAAGAGCCAAAATGTGGTGAATAAAATGGGATAATACAGAAGAAATCTGAGAAGTATAATAACCACAGATAAGCAACAAGAGAGATTAGGATAGCTAAGAGGGCATGTGAAAAAAAATGGTTGTCACCTTTAATAAGAGCATAGATTTTATGAAATTGTGCTCCCAATTGGGAGCCTTTGCTTGGAGGAGTTATCAGGAAATCGCTTTGGTGGACAGAAAAGTTTGGAGAGTACACCCATGATTTTCTAATACACATACTGAGTGAATGAACTACCCCAGTGCATGCATTTGTAACATCAGCATAAAGAAGATTGCCAAAAACAGGTTGGACCACTTCAGGACAAAGGATGCCATCTTGTATTTGAGAATGCAAAGTCACCAGACTATTCAAGAAAGTGAAAAGGAACAAACCCAAGAAATTGTCAGTTACTCATATCTTGGATGTGATTAAACACCTACGGCAGAATTCATGAAACCAATCTTCTAACAGCCGGGTTTGAGGGGGGCGGGGGAGGGGTTGGCAGTTGGTGTTGGTAGGTATGGCAGCAGTCGGAAATCCAACAGTTACTGGAGCAGATGTTGCATCCAGTTTCCAGGTTTCCTGACCAATTTGAGTGTGGGCGTGATGATGACCCACACTTGTCAATGGAAGGATTTCTATTTAAAGGGATTCCAGCAGGTGTCAGAATGGATCTGTTGCAGATTGATTCTTGAGGTTTCATCAACCACAAGAATAGAAGTGCAAAGTGGGGGAAGGCTGCCCCTCTGCCCAGTTCTCTGACTCTTCTCTGGAAGGTGACGCTGTGGGCCTGCAGAGAACCATTGTTCCCCACAGACAGGAGGAAAAGGCCAGCTTCACAAACCAAGCAGGCATGGCTAGAAGTGGCAGATGAAGTGAGCAGCAGGAGTGTGGGCCCTTGTAGCTGGATTCAGTGCCACAAGAGGTTCAGTGACCTCATGAGGGCAGGAAAGGTGCTAATCTCCGCACTCTGAATTCCCCAGCATTTTCCTGTACAACACACCTTGCAGATCCACTCATTCCTTTCTCTCCAGGCACCTCCTCACATCCCCATCTGAACAGCCAACACTGACACTCACTTTCATCATACTGCCATCTCACGCCTCACACTCATACTTACCCTGCACAAATGTTGCCATTCTCTCCTCTGCGCACAATCTATTTCTCACACTCATAACTCTCTGTTTTCTCTCCTTGCAGGAGGAGAGTGCAGAACTCCGGGGAGGGGCAGAGAACCAGGGGGTGGCCCTCCAGTAATAACCCTGACCCCTCCAGAGGAGGAGACCATGGAGATCTGCAGGGTGGTGGAGTGCATGACAGTTGATGATGGAAAGATGGGGGGTCTGCTGGATACCTGGTGACAATCAAATTTCACACTGCCACATGGTGCATAGCGGTCACTCATGTTGATTTGCTGTCGCCATTAACTGAAACGTGAACATCTGCACAATGATGACATTGAACCAGTTCCCCATGTCAGTTCTAATACATGTCTTTAATTTCCCACAGGTCCTTCATGCTCAACATAGGAGCTGGAGCAGAAGGAGGCTGTGCAGTCCTCAGAGGAGGTCGTGCACTCAGACAAAATGCCATTACAGGACTCATGCGCAACCTCCACCAGCTCAGAAACACACACTTCGATGGGGCCTCCAAGGGAGATAGCTGGGTTGTCACATTAGTGAGGCGCACATCACAAATGAGCAGGTACAGGTGTTGGAGACAAGGACAGCAGTGGAGAGTCTCCATCGGGGGTGCAGGACACTCCAAGCTCTGTTTAACTGGACATAGATGCTGAGCCTCGGGAGTCATCCACGAAGGGGACAATTGAGTAGCAATAGAAGATGTGTGAGGTTCTGCCAGCATTTCCAGAGGCACTGTGCACCCTTGGAGAGAAAATAGAGGAGTCTGTCTGTACCATGAGTGCTATGAAGTCTCAGGTGTTTGCACTTATGTCCACTTCCATGGAAAAGATAGCCACCTTCATGGAGAATCCGACACAGCAGGCCACCGAATGCATGCTTGCCCCGACAAATGGCCTGAACACTCTTACTGCCACTTTAAATAGGATGGAGGAAAGCCTCCCCTTGGCCAATCAGCAGCTCACTGAAGGGCAGCAAAGTACTTTTCAGCTGTTGGTTAGAGCCCCATATGTTGTCAACTGCTCCATTGACCAAGCCTGCCCCTACACGGGTCCAGATGGAGCAGTCTTTGGCAGGAGTCTCATGGGCCAGAAAACTTACACCACGGACATCTTGGCTGCATGGGAGCAAGCATCCTGCCTCTAGCTGTGCTGAAGCCACAATGGTAGCACTACGTGGAAGGAAAAGGAAAAGAAAAACTTTTTAGTTGCACAAGGGGATTCACTTGGGTATTTATATCAATGCCAGTATTCATGTGTATGAATATTTCAATGAATCAAGTACTTTATTTGAAGTCTCCATTGTCCTGCCATCGCCATTGCTGCCTCCTAAGTTCCAAATGGACATTAAACTTGAGAATGGTATGACCAGAGTGGAAGACAAACAAAGGGTGTGAATGAGATGGTGGAATTTTTGATTCTGGGAATGATTTGTTTTGGGGTTGGGTGGCTTCAGCATTGTTGTGCAATAAGGCTTCACACACAATAATTGGAAGCATGTCTGGATGAGTCCATTGTAGGCCTCTCTGGCAGCTAGGTGAGTGGCTACAGGCACCCTGGCCACATCAGGCTCCTCCTCCTGCTCCTCTGAAGATGCAGAATAGTCCTTGCCTTCCTCCTCCTGCAGCTCAATTCCTCTCTGCAGCACAATGTTGTGCAAGGCATAGCAGACCACTACCTTTCTGCACGACCTTGCTGGTGCATACTGAAGGGCATGCCCAGATCTGTCCAGGCACCTGAATCACATCTTCAGCAATCCAATGGTTTTATCAAGGAGCCCCCTTATACTCCTGTGATTGTTTGTATCTTTCCTCTGTATTAGTGGTAGGGCTCCGCACAAATATCATCAGCCCCTTTCTTAGAGGGGTAACCCTGGTCTCCAAAGAACCACCCACTCGCTCTGCTTGGAAGTATGAAGATGTGTGGGCGGAGTGAATCCCTTCCAATTGACAAAGACTGCTGGTTGATCTGAGGGCACCTTGATTGCCACATGTGTGAAGTCTATGAGTCCCTGGGCCTGTAGGAATCCAGCCACTGAAGCAAATCTGGTTCTGACTAGCCTCACCAGTTGCAAAGTGGAAATAATTGGTAGCCCTGGCAAACATGACATCAGAGATGCATTTATGGGCAACAGACACTGCGGCTATTTATTTATTTAGTTTATTTATTTAGAGATACAGCACTGAAACAGGCCCTTCGGCCCACCGAGTCTGTGCCGACCATCAACCACCCATTTATACTAATCCTACATTAATCCCATATTCCTATCACATCCCCACAATTCCCCTACCACCTACCTATACTAGGGGCAATTTACAATGGCCAATTTACCTATCAACTTGCAAGTCTTAGGCTGTGGGAGGAAACCGGAGCACCCGGCGAAAACCCACTCGGTCACAGGGAGAACTTGCAAACTCTGCACAGGTAGTACCCAGAATTGAACCTGGGTCACTGGAGCTGTGAGGCTGCGGTGCTAACCACTGTGCCGCCCATCTCCAGCAGATCCCTGGAAGGAGCTAGGGGTGAAGAAATTCAGTGCTTTGGTGACCCTAACAGCCACTGACAATGTGTGCCCACCTGGTCCACTGGAAAGTAGACCTTGTTCCAGGAGACTGCAGTTGTCAGCAATAACCTCCGTGAAACTCTGAGCCTCCTGAGTCGCTGTTGCTCAGTCATGTCAAGAATGCTGATCCTCTGCCTGTATACCCTGTGCTGGGGGAGACTGAGCTCTGTGTCCATCCTCTCTGTCCTGTAAAGTGGCATGTAGCTGAAGACACCTGCTACTGCTGTTGGTGTTGCTTCTGCTGATGCTGATCCTTTCACCTAGGCAAGGAAGCAGCGGTGCAGTTTCAATTTTTGTAGGCTTTCCAGCCTGTCAATTTCACACAGCCATGAATCCCCATTGTGCTGTCGCCTTGTTAACCCTGGTGAGTTTCACACTGCTCAGTTAACCCATGTGCTGACTTTTAAAAGCAGAGTGCCGGGTTAAATTTAGAATTAATTACCTCTTAATATATCTAAATGACAGACCCGACATCCCCAGAGAGGTTTTCCACATGCCTTCAAACACACGATAGCAAAAGGCAGAAGTCAGCGAAATCATGTTGGGTTTCCAACACACCGACATTTTGGGGGATTTAATATGAGCTTAGGCTCAGTGGCCTCTTTTTGTGTTGTATCTTCTATCATCTCTAACTTGATGAAGTTGTCTTGATTGCAGAAAGCAAAATAACTTCAGTTGGATCAGAAATCCATAATTCTGGCAAATATGGATCATGTTATTGTGACAAAGATGATGCAACACTGCTCTGGTGCTCTTAACTCCCCAAATGAAAGTAAGCTCGCCAAATACTTTTTTGATAAAGACAGTATCCCATAAGTTTTGAGAAATTCCAAATAGGTGTGCATGAGCACAATAAGGAAAAAGCTGACGTTTTCAGTTTAGATAATTGGAAGTATCTCTCCCATTTGGCATTGTACCAAAATAACTCAATATACTGTATAGCAACCAGTCTAATTATTGTTCCAAGTTGGGCGGATCTGAAGTCTTGAACCTTGCCAGACAGGCCAAAGAAAATATTACAGCGCGGGTGGGCCATGTTCAAGAAAGCCTATGATCAGCCGAAGGTAGGGCAGGGAGCAGGGATAAACAGGTCATGTAAATCTCTAGTAAACCAGAGTAAAAATTGCTGCAAATAAAAATTCCTCTTATAGGCAGGATTTTTGCCTCAACATGGTGACAGGACCGGAGGCAGGTGGGCACATAATTACATGCCGCCAGCCAGCGTACCGGTTTGCCAGCACCATCCTGCTCCAGGTGATTTTCCTGGAGGCTGAATCGAGGTCGAAATGGCTACCTGCTATCAAGCAGCGGGTAACTATTTAAGGTAATTTAAAGTAGAATTAAGGCCAATTATCAGAAGCTGACTGGAACCTGCAGCTTGGGAGTCTCCCGGTGACAGACCAGGGGAGTGCTCCAGCTAGACACTGAGGCCCACCCTACCACCCCCACTGCAGGCTGCCCTGTGGAGGGGTTCTCCCTCCACAATGATGGCCCGGAGGTTGTGGCCATTTTTTATTTAAGATTTTTTTTAAATTGCTGAGAGAGAGCCTCAAGATGAAGGCGCCCTCTCTCCCCCTTACCTGCAATGCAGGCTCCAGCTCCTTCTGTAATGGAGGGCTTCCTATTGGTCCTCCAGCTTTGAGAACCTGCGTGCTGTCCTTAAATGGATGATGAGCCAGGCCTTCTGGCCACTTTTGGGTGACTGTTCCCAACACAATATAGGCTCGGGACCCACACTTCACCCTAGTGTCGTCATCCGAACCCAAAATACGAAATACTGCCCTTGGAATTTTCAAACCAATTCTTTTTGCGTCAGGTTTGTTCTAAAAAGTTATGCTAAATCTTCAGGCTACTAGGGGTAATTCTGTGTGTTTGTGTTTTATTATGTTTATTTGCATAGATGTCCTGTGGAAAATATTACCAATTTAAATACCTGATATGTAGAAATCATAATTTTTTTACACACATTTAATTTTGAATAAACACCTATTAACTTGCAATAAAGAGTGCATTTTGTTTACTCAGTGCATTGCAGCTTCCTGGTACTTTTTTTTATTTGTTAGTGGGGTGTGAGCATCGCTGGCTAGGCCAGCATTAATTGCCCTTGAGAAGGTGGTGGTGAGCTACCTTCTTGAACTGCTGCAGTCCTTGGGTGTCCAACAGTGCTGTTAGGAAGGAAGTTCCAGGATTTTGACCCAGCGTCAGTGAAGGAACGGTGATATAGCTCCAAGTCAGGATGGTGTGTGGCTTGGAGGGGAACTTGCACGTGGTGGTGTTCCCATGCATCTGCTGCCCTTGTCCTTCTAGGTGGTAGAGATCGTGGTTTTGGAAGGTGCTGTCGAAGGAGCCTTGGTGAGTTGCTGCAGTGCATCTTGTAGATGTTTTAGTTTTTTTAGAGATACAGCACTGAAACAGGCCCTTCAGCCCACCAAGTCTGTGCCGACCATCAACCACCCATTCATACTAATCCTACACTAATCCCATATTCCTACCACATCCCCACCTGTCCCTATATTTCCCTACCACCTACCTACACTAGGGGCAATTTATAATGGCCAATTTACCTATCAACCTGCAAGTCTTTTGGCTGTGGGAGGAAACCGGAGCACCCGGAGGAAACCCATGCAGACACAGGGAGAACTTGCAAACTCCACACAGGCAGTACCCAGAATTGAACCCAGGTCGTTGGTGCTGTGAGGCTGCGGTGCTAACCACTGCGCCACTGTGCCGCCCCTATAGATAGTACACATTCTGCCACCGTGCGTCGGTGGTGGAGGAAGTGAATGTTGAAGGTGGTGGATGCGGTGCCAGTCAAGTGGGCTGCTTTGTCCTGGATGGTGTCGAGCTTCTTGAGTGTTGTTGAAGTTGCACCCATTAGGGCAAGTGGAGAGCATTCCATCACACTCCTGACTTGTGTCTTGTAGATAGTGGACAAGCACTGGGGAGATAGGAGGTGAGTTACTCGCTGCAGAACTCCCAGCCTCTGACCTGCTCTGTTATAGCCACAGCATTTATGTGGCTGGTCCAGTTCAGTTTCTAGTCAATGGTGACCCCCAGGATGTTGATAGTGGGGGATTCAGTGATTGCAATGCCATTGAACATCAAGGGGAGATGGTTAGATTCTCTCTTGTTTGAGATAGTCATTGCCTGGCACTTGCGTGGTGTGAATGATACTTGCCACTTATCAGCCCATGCCTGAATGTTGTCCACGTCTTGCTGCATCTGGACATGGGATGCTTCAGTATCTGAGGAGTCGCAAATGGTGCTGAACATTGTGCAGTCATCGAACATCCCCGCTTCTGACCTTATGATGGAGGGAAGGTAATTGATGAACCAGCTGAAGATGGTTGGGCCTAGGACACTACCCTGAGGTACTCCTGCAGTGATGTCATGGGACTGAAATGATTGACCTCCAATAATGACAACTGTCTTCCTTTTATGCTCGGTATGACTCCAACCAGCAGAGAGTTTTCCCCTGGTTCCCATTGACTTCAGTTTTGCTAGGGCTCCTTGATACCATACTCGGTCAAATGCTGCCTTGATGTCAAGGGCAGTCACTCTCACCTCACCTCTTGAGTTCAGCCCTTTTGTCCATGTTTGGACCGAGACTGTAATGAGTTGAGGAGCCGACTGGCCCTGGTGGAACCCAAACTGAGCATCACTGAGCAGGTTATTGCTGAACAATGCCGCTTGATGGCACTGTCGAGGACCCCTTCCATCACTTTGATGGTCGGGAGTGGACTGATAGCGCTGTAATTGGCCGGGTTGAATTTGTCCTGCTCTTTGAGCAGAGGGCATACTAACCATAACTGCTAGGGATTTATTTTTAATAAATGAGATTTAATTACTTTGAGCACTTTCTAACACAGATGAAAATATTTTCAGAAAAGACAAATGAGATTTCAGTCGAATAGTGAATAGGGAAGTACAGAGGAACTGGTTAAATTAGGCTAATATAAACCTTTTTAAATTCTGCCATACATCCATTGAAGTACATCACTTAAAATACTCAGCAATATGTCTTTTGGGCATCGTTTTCATTTTTTACAACTTTGCCATCATGAAGCCTTCTTCAGAAAAGAAAGCAGATGAAAGGGGACAATATAGAAGAATACAATGTCGAAAATCACATAGATATGTTAATCTAAAGCACAATTTGAGTTATCCCAGAATTACGACAATTGCACTTAACAGCAAAAAAATTGATGCAGTTAGGAGGGGTGACCAAAAGTTGATCAAAGCTTTTAACATTAAGAAGGGTCTCCAAGATTGACTGGTTTCAGAAGAGAATTCTAGATCATGACTTAGATGGCTGGAGGCACAACCATGAATAGTGGAGTGAAAGGAGAGGAACATATGAATAGGAGTATGCTATTCTATTAGGTCATCTATCAGACATGACCTATCTTTCACAATTCCATGCTGGTTTCCTACAATTAGCTCATAATTATCCTAAATGCACAGTCACTCCATCCCTGATGACAGATTCCAGTAATTTCCTCGTTTCTCCCTCCCTCATTTCTTAAATAATGGAGTGGCCTTTTTTAAATTTATTAATCTAAAAGCACGATTCCTGAATCTAGAAAACTTTAGAAACCATAGATAGGCTGCAGAGCTGGGCTGAGAGATGGCAAATGGAGTTTAATGCGGAAAAGTGTGAGGTGATTCACTTCGGAAGGAGTAACAGGATTGCAGAATACTGGGCTAATGGGAAGATTCTTGGTAGTGTAGATGAGCAGAGAGATCTTGGTGTCCAGGTACATAAATCCCTGAAAGTTGCCACCCAGGTTAATAGAGCTGTTAAGAAGGCATATGGTGTGTTAGCTTTTATTAGTAGGGGGATCGAGTTTAGGAGCCACGAGGTCATGCTGCAGCTGTACAGAACTCTGGTGCGGCCGCACCTGGAGTATTGCGTGCAGTTCTGGTCACCGCATTATAGGAAGGATGTGGAAGCTTTGGAAAAGGTGCAGAGGAGATTTACTAGGATGTTGCCTGGTATGGAGGGAAGGTCTTCCGAGGAAAGGCTGAGAGACTTGAGGTTGTTTTCGTTAGAGAGAAGGAGGAGAAGAGGTGACTTAATAGAGACATATAAGATAATCAGAGGGTTGGACAGGGTGGATAGTGAGAGCCTTTTTCCTCGGATGGTGATGGCAAACACGAGGGGACATAGCTTTAAGTTGAGGGGTGATAGATATAGGACAGATGTCAGAGGTAGTTTCTTTACACAGAGAGTAGTAGGGGCGTGGAACGCCCTGCCTGCAACAGTAGTAGACTCGCCAACTTTAAGGGCATTTAAGTGGTCATTGGATAGACATATGGATGAAAATGGAATAGTGTAGGTCAGCTGGTTTCACAGGTCGGCGCAACATCGAGGGCTGAAGGGCCTGTACTGCGCTGTAATATTCTATGTTCTAAAATTATGACTAATGGATCTGCAATTTCCTTCCTTTTTCTTGCTCTAGAGAGGAAATCATCAGGTCCTGTCCTATGTCCCATTATTTTCTCCATAACTATTTATTTTATTAAATCCAATTAAGTCCTCACCTGTACTTAAAATTAAGTCCTTTGTTCCACTGGTAATTTGCCCTCTTCCATTACTGTGAATACAGTACTAAGTATTCATTTACTAAGTATAACCTTAATGGGCCCATATTCCCCCTCACCACTCTCTTTCTCTTGGTATTTTATGAAAGCACTTGCTGCTATCTTTGATATTCTTTACAAGTTTTCATTTATACCACTTTTTTTACACTGATTGCTACTTTCCTACAATACTGCATTGTCCGTGATGCCACCTTGCAGGTGAAAGATTAAAATGGGGCCCTGTTTGTCCATTGATTTGTTTCATATGGTCATTGAATAGTCCCAAGACAGAATTAAAGAAAAGCATGTAGTTCCCCAATCTCCTGGCAATATTTCTCTTCAATGCTAGGACTTGAATGCATAATGTAGGCTAGAACTTCAATACTGTACTGAAGGAGCACTGGGGGAAGGCGATGGCATAGTGATAATGTCACTGGACTAGTAATCCAGAGACCCAGACTCTGGAGACAGGTTCAAATCCCACCACGGCAGTTGGTGGAATTTAAATTTAATTAATTAAAATCTGGAATTGAAAGCTAGTCAGCAATGTTGGCCATGAAAGTACCATCAATTGTGGTAGAAATCCATCTGGTTCATTAAATGCCCTTTAGGGAAGGAAATCTGCCATCCATACCTGGTCTAGCCTACATGTGACTCCAGGCCTACATGTGACTCCAGACCTACAGCAATGTGGTTGACTCTTAACTGCCCTCTGAAATGGCCTAGCAAGTCACTCAGTTGTACAAAAAAATGTTGAGAAGGAATAAAACTGAATGGACCACCCGCATCGGCCTAGGCACCGAAAATGACACCGGCGAACCTAGCCCTGTCAATCCTGCAAACTACTCCTTACTAACATCTGGGCGCTTGTGCCAAAATTGGGAGAGCAACCCCACAGACTAGTCAAGCAACAACCTGACATAGTCATACTCACGAAAACATTCCTTACATCCAATGTCCCAGACACGACCATCAACATTCCTAGGTATGCCTTGTCCCACCAGCAGGACAGACGCGCCAGAGTTGGCAGCACAGTAGTATACAGTCCAGAGGGAGTTGTCCTGGAAGCCCTCAACATTGACTCTGGGGCCCTTGTAGTCTCATGGCATCAAGTCAAACATGGGCAAGGAAGCCTGCTGCTGATTACCACCTACCGACCTCCTTCAATGGTGAATCAGTTCTCCTCCATGATAAACATCAAAGTCTACCCCCTCATCATCCCCGGGGAACCTGGGCAATGAGTAAGAAAGGGTTGATCAAAACGGGGTGAAGTACAGTGGGACTCTTTATGTCCTAGGCTGCTTTGGTTACAGTGAAGGCCTGTTAGGAACCCTAGAAATACTCAGCAGACAGGGCTCTGACAAACAAGTCCTCAACGGTAGAACAGGCAGAGGAAGATATGCTGTCTGAAATATCTCAACAGCTGTTCTGGTGGACAAAGGCTACAGCAGAATGAAATCCCCCAATCATCTTGGTTTCCTTGCTATTGGATCAAGGTGGTGTTCTGTCGAGATACGTGTGGAAGCTGGTGTGCAACAGTTTCTCCACGTTAAAAGCTGTCACGCACAGGCGTCTTCCTTTCTGAGTACTTCCTCCAAGCCCTTCGGCAACCAGAAAATGGCGATGGGAACAGGATTGTGTTGTCTGGAAGCTTCTGGTCATGATCTGGCACAGAGACAGCAGTTTCAAAATGTCATCTAGCACTTGGATGAGGCAGGGGTGCCTTCTGGCAGCTGTAACTGCAACTGAGCAGTCCTCTTTAGGATCCAGTCTGCTCTCTTATTGGGGAGGCAGCTAGAAAAGGTGCCCTATTCATAGTCTGTCTCACTTCTCCCTACTGGATAGCCGCGTTCAGAGGGATCACCTTCTGCTGTCGAAACACACAAAAGACACAAGTAGTAAAGTTTGGGACCTGGAACATCAGGACCCTAATGGACACACCTGCGAGTGAATGCACGGAGCGTCACACTGCGTTTGTTGCCCGAGAACTCTGACGATACGACATTGACATCACTGCTCTGAGTGAGACCTGGTGAGCTGGAGAGGGACAGCTCAAGGAACACCGAGGCGGCTATACTTTCTCCTGAAAAGGAAAATCAGAGAAGAACACAGAATTCACGGAGTTGAATTTGCCATCAAGAATAAACTTGGCAACTAGCTTCATGAGTTTCCTCTTGGAAGCAATGAGTGCCTCATGACTCTTTGTCTCAAACAGGGAAGGAGCCAATATGCCACCGTGATCAGTGCATATGCCCCAACTCCAGACGTTGACGACGAAACCAAGGAACATTTCTCTGCCAAACTTGACCAAGCTCTCTGTGGGGTTCCGAAGGAGGCCAGAGTTGGAAGAGAGTCCAGTCTTTGGAATGGTACCATTAGCAAGGAAGGAATTGGAAATGTCACCTCCAACGGCATTCTTCTCCTCATCAAATGTGCAGAACGTGAGCTTATCATCACCAATACCCTGTTCCGCCAGAAGAACAAATACAAAATGTCATGGCAACACCCACGGTCCAAACACTGGCACCTGATAGATTACATCATTGTCCGTGCGAGAAATTGCAAAGATGTTTGCACCACCAGAGCAATGACCGGAGCTGATGACTGTTGGACCAATCACCGACTTATTCGTTCAATCATGTCCATCAAACTGGCTCCCAAATGACAGATGCAACAGAAGCAATGTCCACAAAAGATCAACATTGAAGCTCTGAAGGCATGACACAACCTTGTTTAACTCCTGTCTTAACCTCAAAGGGGTCTGTAATGGCTCCGTTGCTAAGGATTACTGCTCGCATATCATCATGAAGCAGGCCAAGGATGGTGACGAATTTTGGAGGACATTCACACTTCAACAGGAATCTTTCAGAGTGCCTCATGATTTACAGAGTCAAAGGCCTTTATCAAGTCAAAAAATGCTATGTAGGGAGGTTGATGCTGTTCGTGACATTGTTCTGTGAAAGTCATGTCAGCAGTGCCTCTTGATGGCCTAAACCTACACTGAGATTTGGGGAGCAGCCCTTCAGCAAGTGTAATGAGTCGGTTCACCTGAGGAACCATGTTTGAAGATCGCAACATCAAAACTGAAACCAAGCTCATGGTTTACCATGCAATCGTGATCCCTACTGTGCAGTATGGGGCTGAAACATGGACAACATATAGGAGGCACCTCAAAGCACTGGAGTCATTTCATCAACACTGCCTGCGGAAGATCCTACAATATCAAGTGGGGGAGGACAGGCACACCAACATCAGTGTCCTCTCATAAGCAAACACAACAAGCATCGAGGCTATGATTATCCACCATCAGCTTTGTTGGGTTGGTCTTATCGTTCGGATGTCAGATACCAGGGTCCCAAAGCAGGTCGTCTTCTCCCAGCTTAATCAGGGCAGATGCACCAGAGGAGGACAAAGGAAGTGCTTCAAGGATGTGCTGAAAACCAACATGATGAAATACAACATTGACATCAACTCCTGGGAGACCATCACCCTGGACCGAACAAAATGGAGGCAGAGTCTGTGGGAAGGATCCAGCATTTTGAGACCCAATGACGACAAAATGAAGAGGAAAAGCAAAAGCGGTGGAAAGAACAAGCCATGATCTGAACTAATAATGCACAATCAGACATTCCACATGACAGCAAATGCCCCACGTGCCATAAGGTCTGTAGATCCTGAATCGGCCAATAATGCTGAACACCACTTGGAAGAAGCACTGAGGGTGACAAGGGCGCAAAATGTACTCCGGGTGGGAGACTTCAATGTTCATCATGAGTGGCCCGGTAGCACCACTACTCACCAAGCTGGCTGACTGGACCTGGTAGGTAGTGAGGGAACCAACAAGAGGGAAAAACCAACTAGACCTTGTCCTCACCAATCAGCCTGTTGCAGATGTACCTGACCATGACAGTATTAGTAGGAGTGACCATCACACAATCCTTGTGAAAACGAAGTCCATCTTCACATTGAGGATACCCTCCATCATGTTGTGTGGCACTACCACCATGCTAAATGAGATAGATTCAGAACAGATCTGGCAGCTCAAAATTGGTCATCCATGAGGTGCTGTGGACCTCAGCAGCAGCAGAATTGTATTCAAACACAATCTGTAACCTCATGGCCCGACATATCCATCACTCTACCATTGCCATCAAGCTGGGGGATCAATCTTGGTTCAATGAGGAGTGCAGGAGAACATGCCAGGAACAGCACAAGGCATACCTAAAAATGAGGTGCCAACCCAGTGAAGCTACAACCCAGGACTACATGCATGCCAAACAGCAGAAGCAACATGCACTAGACAAAGCTAAGCAATCCCACAACCAACGGATCAGATCAAAGCTCTGCAGTCCTGCCATATCAAGTCATGAATGGTGATGGATAATTAAACAACTAACTGAAGGAGGAGGAGGGTCCAGAAATATCCCCATGTGCAATGATGGGGGAGCTCAGCACATCAGTGCAAAAGACAAGGCTGAAGCATTTGCAACCATTTTCAGCTAGAAGTGCCGAGTGGATGATCCATCTCAGCCTCCTCCTGAGGTCCCCAGCATCACAGATGCCAGTGTTCAGCCAATCTGATTCATGCCACATGGCATCAAGCAATGGCTGAAGGCACTGGATACTGCAAAGGCTATGGGTCCTGACAACATCCCAGCTGTAGTACTGCAGAACTAGCTGCACCCCTAGCCAAGCTGTTCCAGTACAGCTACAACACTCGCATCTACCAGGCATTGTGGAAAATTGCCCAGGTATGTCCTATCCACAAAAAGCAGGCAAATCCAATCGAGCCAGTTATCGCCCCATAAATCAACTCTTGATCTTCAGCAAAGTGATGGAAGGCGTCATCGACAGTGCTATCAGCGCCACTTAAAAACCAATAACCTGCTCACCGATGCTCAGTTTGGGTTCCTCCAAGGCCACTCAGCTCCTGACCTCATTACAGCTTTGGTCCAAACGTGGACAAAAGAGCTGAACTCAAGAGGTGAGGAGAGAGTGATTGCCCTGGCTATCAAGGCAGCTTTTGACCAAGTGTGGCATCAACGAGCCCTAGCCAAACTGAAGTCAATGGGAATCAAAGGGAAAACTCACCACTGGTTGGAGTCATACCTAGCACAAATGAAGATGATTGTGGTTGTTGGAGGCCAATCATCTCAGCCCCAGGACATCGCTGCAGGAGTTCCTCGGTGTAGTGACCTAGGCCCAACCATCTTCAACTGCTTCAATCAATGACCTTCCCTCCATAAGGTCAGAAGTGGGGATGTTTGCTGATGATTGTACGATGTTCGGTACCATTCACAACTACTCAGATACTGAAGCAGTCTGTGTCCCTATGCAGGAAGACCTGGACAACATTCAGGCTCGGACTGATAAGTGGCAAGTAACAATAGTGCCATACAAATACCAGGCAATGACAATCTCTAATAAGAGAGAATCTAACCATCTCCCCTTGACATTCAGCAGCATTACCATCACTGAATCCCCCATTATCAACATCCTGGGGGTTACCATTGACCAGAAACTAAACAGGAGCCGCCACGTAAATACTGTGGCTATAAGAGCAGGTCAGAGACAGGGAATTCTGCGGCAAGTAACCCACCTGCTGACTCCCCAAAGCCTGTCCACCATCTACAAGGCACAAGTCAGGAGTGTGATGGAATACTCTCCACTTGCCTGGATGAGTGTGGCTCCGACAACATTCAAGGTGTTCTACACCATCCAGGTAAAGCAGCCTGCTTGATCACCCCATCCATCACCTTAAATATTCACTCCCTCCACCATCAACATACAATGGCAGCAGTGAATACCATATACAAGATGCATTGCAGCAACTCACCACACCTCCTTAGACAGCACCTTCCAAACCCACAACCTCTTTCACCTGGAAGAACAAGGGCAGCAGACACATGTGAATACCACCATCTGCAAGTTCTCCTCCTGATTTGGAAATATATCGCAATTCCTTCACTGTCACTGGATCAAATTCCTGGAACTCCCTGCCTAACCACGCTGTGAGTGTACCCGCAGCAGATGGACTGCAGCAGTTTAAGAAGGCAGCTCACCACCACCTTCTTGAGGGCAATTAGGGATGGGCAACAAATGCTGGCCTTGCCAGTGACGCTCACATCCCATTAAAGAAAAAAAATATTGTCAAAGCTGCAATCTTTGGATGAGACATTAAACCGAGGCTCCTTCTGCTATGGCATTTCAAAGACCAGGATGATATGACCAATATTAGCCTAATGTTTGTCTAGTATGGACAAACCAGCCACACTGCAGGAGGACAAGGATCCTTGCCGAGTGGCCAGAAAAATGACAAATGAAATTCAATATAGACAAGTGTAAAGTGTTTCACTTTGATATGGGGAATAAGGAGGTCACTTATTCCTTGAAAGGTAAGAAACTAAATGGGATGGAAGGAGGAAAGAGATCTAGGAATACAGATACATATATCACTAAAGGCAACAACACAAGTTAATAAGGATATCAAGAGTGCAAAAAAAGTACTGGGACTCATTTATATTCGTATAGAATGCAAAAGCAGGGAGATAACGTTAAATTTATATAGAACATCGGTTAGCCTACACTTTAGTACTGTGTACATTTCTGGTCTCCATGCTACAAAAACTATTTTGTTTTTTTCTTTCATGGGATGTGGGTGTCCAGGCCAGCATTTGTTGTTCATCCCTACTTGCCCTTGAACTGAGTAGCTGGCCAGGCCATTTCAGAGGGCAGTTAAGAATCAACCACATTGCTGTGGCTCTGGAGTCACATGTAGGCCAGATCAGGTAAAGATGGCAGATGTCCTTCTCTAAAGGGCATTAGTGAAACAGATGGGTTTTTACAACAATTGATAGTTTCATGGCACCATTACTGAGACTAGCTTTCAATTCCTGATTTAATTTATTAATTGAATTCATTAATTAATTGCATTTAAATTCCACCAGCTGCCATTGTGGAATTTAAACCCGCATCCCCAGGGCATTAGTGTGGGCCTCTGGATTACTAGCCTAGTGACATTACCACTATGCCACTATCTCCCAGCACTGGATAAAGTGCAGAAAATATTTACAAAGACATTACCAGCACTGAGAGGATTATATCTCTTTGTTTCACATACTATTCATATACAAGATAATTACCAGAACTGAGAGGATTCAACTATTAGGAAAGAGTGAGCAGACTGGTGTTAAATTCCTGATAGCTTGTTGTTGAAGAGTGATGCTGGAGCCTATCATTACTCCGTTTTGCATTTATTGTGCAGAGTAAAAGGATTACAAACATGTAGCTCCTCACTCAAAAACCTTCACTAGTCTCAGTAAGGGTCTCCTTACAAGTGTTGAAGTAAGACCCCAGTTATCACCCTCCACCTGCATATAATTAAACAATTGATACACAATTAACAACTGGGACTCTTCTCTCTGTAAAAGAGAAGACTGAGAGAGGACCCGAGATTAAAGATCTTTTCAAGGTCTTTATGAAAGGATTCGATGGGATGGATGTGGAGAAACTATTTCCACTTGTGAGCAACCTAACATAAATATATAATAGCTACTAACAGATTGAAGGAATTGATTTCAGAGGAATTTCCTACACAGAGTAGTGACAATATGGAACTCGTTGCTACATACAGTATTTGAAGTGATTAGCATTGATACACGAAGGGGAAGCTGGATGCATACAGGAGAGAAAATGGAATAGAGGGATACAGGGGCAATGTGGGAAGAGGTAATTAGAGTTGAAGTAGACTTGTGTGGAGAATAAACACCAAATGACCTGTTTTAGCACTGTAGATTCTATGGCCAGAATTTTAATTGGATCACCAGGGTCTCGGCTACTGGCTAAAGTGCTGGTGAGAGCCCCGCGTCGTCTCCTCTAGGGAAGGCCCGCCACATTACATGCAAATTAGGCACTTCAGTGGACAGGCTTTCATGGGATTAAGGACCGCGGCGATGGAGGCCCCACCTGCTGCGAGCTGCCGGCCAATCAGAGACCATGGAGGCAGTGTATGCTGCCGGTACTGGACTCATGGAAGGCGCTGGACCCAGGCCACAGGTGAATCAGGGCGGGAGAGGGTTTTGGAGGAGTGGGGTGTAGTGGGGTCGGCAGCAAGGGCCGGGATCCTCCCCCTTCCTGATTCTGGGTCCCTTGATCAGGCATTAACGAGGGACGCTGGCCGCGTGCTTTCCTTGCAGCGATAGGCCCACCCGCCACTGGGCTGATACCAGTGGAGGCGGGATGAGGCCCTTCATTGGGTATTAATTGCCTACTTAAGGGCCTCAATTGGTAGCAGGCCTTCCCACCCCAGACTTAATTTGGGTGGTGGCGGGGTCCTCTCCCCCAGCCACCATCCCACCCAATTATATGTTCTCCCCACCTTCAAAGTCGCTGCGGAGGAGAGCATAAAATTCCTCCCTATGTATTTAACCAAACCCAGATTAATTGGTCATCCAGTTGCTCTCTGTGATTTTGCTGTGAACTAAATCACCAGTACATAAGGCACTGAGCTCGAAAATACATTTGGAAGTTGATTTGAGAGCGCAAGTTATTTTTTTCCATTTGATGAAATTAAAATTTTCAAGTGGGATTTCATCAGCCTCCAGCTGGACACCATTCGAGAAGGTTTTGCAAGAAAACTACTAAATTTGAATGAGTTCTCTTTAATGTAGATATGGTACTAAGTAGAAACTCAGTGTAATTATCATTATTGTGCGAAGGATAAATTATGTCATCAATCTTTTCACCTGTTTCTTTTTGAATCAAAAAATTGTTTGTATACATTTTATTTCTACAGTTATATTAAGTTTGTATTGTCTGTAAATACCTACTGCATACATAATTTATGAAATTGTTTTCTTTAGTAAATTGCTTTTGGAAATTTTGGAAACCGGTTCTGCTGGATGGTGTCTGAGTTGGAAGAATGAGATGATCACAATGGAGAGTGTTGTAATGCATTTTAAAAAGTGTGAGAAATCAGCTTGTCTAGACTGACTGAGCCTACAGGGAATAGGAATATTTAGAGCTTCTTTGCCCATTAGGTGTCAACTATGTGATAGATGCCAAGCTTTTTTCTAACTTTGGCAATAGCTCAGCTATACTACAGTACTCTACTTGCCTTCAGCAAGCAGAAACAATGAATGTAAGCTAAGATGATTCTCTCTTCAAAGTGGTTTGAAATGTACTATTCTAACAGCTGACTGCCAAATTGTCAACTTCTAATTGATGAATTCATGAATAAATTATTTTCAGAAGGAATGGAAACTTCCAATTTCGATGACTCATTTTGGTTCCACAAACTCCTGTTTAACTAAAGGCTAACTTTTAGTGTTGTGCTGGCCAATGGTTTTGTTGTATAGGCATATTAAATTTCTGCCTTAATTGAAAGGAGCTATGTTATTGTCTGAAATTTTATTTTATTTATAAAAATTAAGATTGAAACTTGTCTGGCACAGTAAAATATGCTGACGAAAAATATCACGATAACAGCATGCCGCACAAATACCATCAACAGAAAGACTGCAAATCTCAACAAATTTGTAGCAACATATTTATATCCTGTTAGAATCAATTTAGCTATAATGTGTTTAAAATAGGGACTAGTGTAATATAGTGTAACTGCTATACAACTGGTATAGTACTTGAATAATCAGTTACGAATATATAGTGTTAAATGTCAAAGTTATAGTTAACACTATGCAATCATTTTATATATTGGTAATTATATATTTTATGACAGTGTTATAATACATAAAACTCAATATTTATTTGAAAACAGTTTTTCCAAAGAGTGTCAAATTCATCAGGGATCAAATTTAATCTAATTCCAGAGAACAAACAAATTTAGGAATGTCCTGATAAAATAGATAAATAATTGCATGCTGCAATATCCATGTAATAAATTTAGGTTTCAGAGTTTATTTATGGTTCTAGCTTTTGGATTTAACCAGCAAAACTTGATAAAACCCTAGAAACAATGATGTCGTGTATGTTGAAAATGCTAATAAAACACCAGAAATGATTTCCATTCATTACATATGTGCATTCTCCACTTCTATTTTCTGTGCAAATCATATCTCTATCGGCTACGTTTCCCAGTTTGTGTATAGTGAACCTTTGTGCTCTGCGCTCCTTGATCCATATGATCCCATATTCAGAATATTTGGATTAGCAAATTAAATTGCAAACAAGTAAAATCACTAACTTTGGCTTTTAGTAACAAAAGAAAATTGAAACATCAAAGAAACACTCAATTATGCAAAACAAAGAAAGCACTGAAAATAAATGCCAAAAACCAGAAACCTAAATATATTCAAATCTAGGAGAGATTTAGGACCCTGCTTTCTCATTTTCAAATCCTTATAATCATTGTTTAAGAGAAGAATGGTTTTGGGATATAGATGCGACAGAAACTTGAATACCAGTAAACCCACTTTCCAGGAACAAATGCTGCAAAAAAAGTCTAATATAGGAGAACTCAGTTGCATGAGATAATAAACTAAGTTATCAGCCTTAATCTAGGAGGTAAAGGACCATTGGATATTAGTGCTCCTAATCTCAATTTTTCTGCCATGGTAAGATTAGATTAGATTTTAGATTAGAGATACAGCACTGAAACAGGCCCTTCGGCCCACCGAGTCTGTGCCGAACATCAACCACCCATTTATACTAATCCTACACTAATCCCATATTCCTACCAAACATCCCCACCTGTCTCTATATTTCCCTACCACCTACCTATACTAGTGACAATTTATAATGGCCAATTTACCTATCAACCTGCAAGTCTTTTGGCTTGTGGGAGGAAACCGGAGCACCCGGAGAAAACCCACGCAGACACAGGGAGAACTTGCAAACTCCACACAGGCAGTACCCGGAATCGAACCCGGGTCCCTGGAGCTGTGAGGCTGCGGTGCTAACCACTGCGCCACTGTGCCGCCCAGTATCGCGTTGAGGTCACATACTTTTCCACAGAGGAAGCATTTTTGAGCCATTTGTTTACTCATATGCCTTTGAGCGAATGGCAGCACTGGAGATGGCCTGGGAGTAGGTTTGCATCCTGTTCCCTACATTGGATAGAGGCCAGAGTGCAAGCAGACAGGATGGGAAGTGGAGATAAGTAATTTAATATCTCCTTTCTAAAGCTTCATGGGAAACTCCCAAAGACTATAATTTGGGAGAGAATTTTTATGAAATTTCCTTTCTCACAATAATCTAGCCATTGAGAGGATTTTTTTTAACTCGAAGCTGGTAGCGTAGGTGTGAAATAAATTGAACACGTTCCAGAACTGATGAATGATCAAGTGCAAGGAGAAAAGGTGGGTGTGAGAGGAAAGTAATGTATTTGGATGTAAGCCGTATGAATCATAATAGAAGAATTTGACTTCCCTGGTTACGTGTTGGCTATTACAGAATCAGAAAATTCAATTCGGAAGATCATTCACCCTACCATGCTTATTCCTTGGTCAGTGTTAGCTCATGTCAGAGATATCTACTCATCCCATTCTTTCCTCCTATTCTTTAATATTTTTCCATTTTGTGTTTATTGAATTCCATTTTAACTGTCAATATTGACTCAGTTTCGGTTATGTTTTTCCTATCTGCTTACAGTTCAACAGTTGCATGTTCAGTTAAGTTTGTTTTAATTTTAGTGTGTGCAATTATATTTTTGTCTTTTTAAATAAAAAAATAGGACATGCATAGCATAAATAAAATACCTAAGACTAGTAATTTGTCTCGAATTTAGCTAAACATTGTGGGGCATTGGCAAAATTCTGATGAATTGAAGAACATATTCCTACTTTGGCAGAAAACTAGCATTGTGATTTTAATATATATATATTTAACTGCTACTTTAAACATAGTGGGTTGTTCAATTATACCTTTTAAAATAGTAGAAATGTAAGTTTTCTCACTGTAATCAGCCATAGTGCATCAGCAGTACTATACTGTATCAGCAGTAGTTATTGCATCACTGTGTTCTACAGTGTTCCATCAATCTCTGCGCTCAAGTTTAAATTCTACTACCTTAAAATAGACAATTTCATACTTATGTTTGTTTATAAGTGCAGATTTAAAAGAAATCCTAGAAAACATTTAAAAACTGGGTTACTACAGTGGCAAAAGCACGCTTAGCATGACAGGTTACAAAAATCACAGGATTGGCACACTCTTCCAAATCACTAACCTTAAGAGTATTGTGTGTTGGAGATGCAGAATCTGTTTTACTTGTTACCCAACAAGCCCACTTGTAATCACTAGCATTCTCTGTGTACAAACGGTTTTGCATCTTAATTACCTGCGGTACCGAATGGCTCTTAATCACCTACAATTTATCAGAACCCAACTTTCTTCACTTTTTGCTCTGCATATAGAAGTGCACGTTTCATCATGTTATGCCACTCTAATTGCTGTGTGTAACAATGAATTATCACTGTAATTGGAATTCTATTTTATATTTTTGCATTACTACTCGTGATGTGGTCACAAATGTCGCTGAGGTTGAGGCCATCCGATTGATTGCCTCTGCCACTTCCCTTGCTTCCGCTAGCCCACAGGGTTAAACTTCTGCTAAAGTTTCCCTCTGCCCAGCCCTGAATTCGCATCTTTCTCTAGTTTCTCTGTCGCCTCCTTTCATGCCCCCTCCAAACTTATCTTGTTCATGAGTTCCACCTCCTGTTCCCGTGACTCTTTCCCACGAAACTGATAACCACCCAACCTCTCATCCTGGTTCTCATGTTAGCTGATTTTGTTAACATTTCCCTCTCTCCAAGTTCTGTCCCTTCTTCCAAGTTCTGTCCTCTCCTCAAAAAAACCAACCCTTGATCCCACTGTCCTTACAAACTACCGCCCCATCTTAAACCTCCCTTTCCTCTCCAAAGCTCTTGAACGTGTTGTTGCCTCCCAAATCCATGCCTATCTTTCCTGGGACTCCAGATTTGAATCCCTCCAATCAGACTTCTGTCCCTGCCATAATACCAAAATAGCTCTTATCAAAGTCACAAATGACGTTCATTGTCACTGTAACAAAGGCTGTAACTATTCCTCCTCATCCTTCTTGACCTGAAGCCTCTGACAGGGTTGACCATACTATCCTCCAACACCTCTTCGTCGTTCAGCTGGGGTGGGAGTGAACTTGTCGGATTACATTCTTATCTAATCGTAACTAGCCAATTATCCGCAATCAGTAATTCCTGCTCATGGTCCAGCGGCATTACCTCTGGTGTCCCCCAAGGATCTGTCCTTGTCACCCTCCTATTTCTCATCTACATGCTTCTTCTTGATGACATCATCTGAAAACACAGCGTCAGTGTTCACATGTACACTGAACGTACCCAGCTCTACCGAACCACCACCTCTCCCTACTCCTCCACTGCCTCTAAACTGTCTGACTGCTTATCCAACAACCAGTACTGGATGAGCAGAAATTTCCTCCATGTTAATATTCTAAAGATTAAAGCCATTGTCTTCAGTCCCCAATAAAATCTCCATTCTCTAGCTACCAACTCCATCCATTCCCTGGCAATACTCTGAGGCTGAACCAGACTGTTCACACCTTGGTGTCATATTTGACCCCATTGGGGAAGGACAACAGTCGGATTAGTTTTGGATAGCTCTTTCAATACAATATAATGGGCTGAATGGCAGAACAAGGAAAGAGGTTCTGCATAGTCGGTATGAGGAACTAGGCACCAAATTAAGAAGCAGAACATCAAAGGTAATTTCTGGATTATTACCTGAGCAACATGCAAATTGGCATAGGCCAAATAAGACAGAGAAGTTAATGCGTGGCTCAAAGACTGGTATGGTAGAAGTGGGTTCTGATTCGTGGGGCACTGACACCAGTACCGTTGGTCTACACCTGAACCGTGCTGGGGCTGGAATTCTAGCAAGCCGCATAACTAGGGAAGTAGAGAGGGTTTTAAACTGAATAGTGGGGGCAAAGGATCAAAGTTGGGAAGATATGGTAAATCAAGGAGTAGCGACAAGGCAAGAGAGAAATGATACAGATTGTAGCAGGAAGGGACAGAGCATACAAATCTAAATCAACAGATAAGGCCCGAGGTTACAAAAATAATAGAAGGACTAAACTAAAGGCTCCATATCTGAATGCACGTAGCATTCGAAACAAAACTGATGAACTGAGAGCGCAAATAGAAATAAATAAGTACGATCTGATAGCCGTTACAGAGACATGGCTACAGGATGACAGATTGGGATCTGAATATTGAAGGGTACATGGCATTTAGGAAGGACAGGAAGCTAGGAAAAGGTGGAGGGGTAGCTCTGTTAATTAATGACGGTGTTAGCGCAATAGAGAGGGATGACCTAAGTTCAGGAAACCAGGATGTAGAAGCAGTTTGGCTAGAGATGAGGAATCATAAAGGCAAGAAGTCACTTGTGGAAGTGGTGTACAGGCCACCTAACATTAACCATACTGTAGGACAGGGTATAAAGGAAGAAATAATGGCAGCTTGTCAGAAAGGTACAGCGATAATTATGAAGGATTTTAACCTACATATAGACTGGAAAAATCAGATGGGCAGAGGTAGCTTAGATGAGGAGTACATAGAATGTTTTCAGGAAAATTTTTTGCAACAGTACGTTCTGGAGCCAATCAGAGAGCAGACTGTACTAGACCTGGTATTGTGCAACGAGATAGGATTAATTAATGACCTCATAGTTAAGGTGTCCCTAGGTAGCAGCGATCATAATATGAATGAATTTTACATTCAGTTTGAGGGAGAGAAGAGTGGGTCCAAGACTAGTATTTTTAACTTAAATAAGGGCAATTATGAGGGCATGAAAGCAGAGCTAGCTAAAGTGAACTGGCAAATTAGGTTAAGGGATAGGTCAGTAGAGATGCAGTGGCAGACATTTAAGGGGATATTTCAGAATACACAGATTAGATACATTTCAACGAGAAAGAAAAGTTCCAAGGGTGGGACCCATCATCCGTAGTTAACTAAAACAGTTAAAGAAAGTATAAAACTTAAAGAAAAAGCATATAATTATGCAAAGATGGGAGGCAGGTCAGAAGATTGGACAGAATATAAAAAAGAGCAAAGAATGTCTAAAAGATTGATCAGGAAGGTAAAATTAGAGTATGAGAGAAAGCTAGCTAGAAATATAAAGACAGATAGTAAGAGTTTCTATAGATATTTTAAAAAGAAAAGTTAATGAAGTGAGCATTGGTCCTACAGAAAGTGAATCTGGGGAATTAATAATGGATAATAACAAGATGGCAGATGAGTTGAACTGGTATTTTGCATCGGTCTTCACTATTGAGGATACAAGTAACATCCCAGTATCAGCTGTAAGTCAGGAAATAGAAGGGAGGGAGGAACTCAAGAAAATTACAATCACCAGGAAACTGGAACTGAACAAATTGTTGGAGCTGTGGGCTGACAATTCCCCGGGTCCTGATGGACTTCATCCTAGGGTGTAAAAAGAAGTGGCTAGTGCGATAGTTGATGCATTAGTTTTAATTTTCCAAAATTCCCTAGATTCGATGAAGGCTCCATTAGATTAGAAAATAGCGAATGTAACTCCTTTATTCAAAAAGGGAGGGAGACAGAAAGCAGTGAACTACAGGCCAGTTAGCTTAGCATCTGTCTTAGATAAAATGTTTTGTGAAAGGAAAATCATGTTTAACCTATTTATTGGAGTTCTTTGAGGGAGTTACATGTGCTGTGGATAAAGGAGAACTGGTGGATGTATTGTGCTTAGATTTCAAGAAGACATTTGATAAGGTGCCACATCAAAGGTTATTGCAGAAAATAAAAGCTCATAGTGTAGGGGGTAACATATTGGCATGGATAGAAGACTGGCTAGCTAACAGGAAACCAAGAGTAGGCATAAATGGTCATTTTCTGGTTGCCAAGGTGTAATGAGTGGTGTGCCACAGGGATCTGTGCTGGGGCCTCAACTTTTTTACAATTTATATAAATTACTTAGATGAAGGGACCAAAGGTATCATTGCTAAGTTTGCTGATGAGACAAAGATAGGTAGGAAAGTAACTTGTGAAGAGAACATAAGGGGGCTACAGAGGGATATAGATAACAAGTGAGTGGGCAAAGATCTGGCAAATGGAGTATAATGTGGGAAGGTGTGAATTTGTCCACTTTGGCAGGAAGAATAAAAAAGAAGCATATTATCTAAATAGTGAGAGATTGCAGAGCTCTGAGATGCAGAGGGATCTGGGTGTCCTCGTGCATGAATCGCAGAAGATTGGTTTGCAGGTACAGCACATAATCAGGAAAGCTAATAGAATGTTATTGTTTATCGCGAGGGGAATTGAATACAAAAGTAGGGAGGTTATGCCTCAGCTATACAGGGCATTGGTGAGACCATATCTGGAGTACTGTGTACAGTACTGGTCTCCTTATTTAAGGAAGGATGTAAATGCGTTGGAGGCTTACAGAGAAGGTTTACTAGACTAATACCTGGAATGGGCGGGCTGTCTTACGAGGAAAGATTGGACAGGCTAGGCTTGTATCCGCTGGAATTTATAAGAGTAAGAGGTGATTTGATGGAACATATAAGATCCTGAGGGGTCTTGACAAGGTGGAAGTTGAAAGGATGTTTCCCCTTGTGGGAGAATCTCAAACTAGGGGTCACTGTTTAAAAATAAGGGGTCGCCCATTTAAGACCGAGATGAGGAGAAATTGTTTCTCAGTGTCATGACTGTTTGGAATTCTCTTCCTCAGAAGGTGGTAGAAGCAGAGTCTTTGAATATTTTTAAGGCAGAGGTAGATAGATTCTTGTTAAGGAAGGGGTTGGAAGGTTATCAGGGGTAGGTGGAAATGTGGAGTAATCAGTTCAGCCATGAATGTATTGAATGGCAGAGCAGGCTCGAGGGGCCGAGTGGCCTACTCCTCCTAATTCTTATGTTCGTATGTCCTGTGCTGTGAATTTCAATGCTTATAGAGTGCTATAAATCTATTTTTAAAAATGATAAATTATTAATTGAATTTATCATTAGTTTAACATTATTACTGTATTATGTTAATTTTTGCCTATGCTAACGGGGAATATCCAGGGAACTTTTCTGATTCAAGTTTTCTTCAGCATATCATGTTCTTTTAGGTGGGGAGGGGGGTAAAATAAAATTATGTAGCTCATTATCTGCTATGGTATTAAACAGCTGTGCTGCTTTTTAATAAAACGCCACGTGTCTCGAGAAAATACACTGCCAAATTTAGCAGTGGTTCATAGATCTGCTTTCTTGCATTCAAAGTCATCCAGACGCACACAATGCACAAGTCATACAAGAGAGACAGACTGAATGAACGTGTGTGGAATGAAGATACTATGTGGTTAATTGTAATTGCATTCCTGCAAAATTCACTTAATACTGTAAAAGGGTATTTGTAACAAATTGCTACTCCTTACTAAAATACACAAATGTGAAAAGTGCAAAGCTGATATTGCTGCAATTTTTATGGAAACATAGATAGTACTGTAACCTGGCTCACAGCAGGGTTAAGCAGGTCATGAAGTCTACTGACTACAACCAATTTTGCAGCCCAACACTCCAAACATTTTTTTGAAGCCTCATATCAATCTATTCAAATGACTGGCCAGGTATTCCTCCCTTTTTTCCTCTATTTTCCCACTACCAAGCCACAAATGGGTAAGGGTGGGTAACTCAATTGTACAAGACTTCAGGTGGTGGGTTTACAGGAGATGGTGTTTCCTGACAAGCATTCATTACAAGATTCACTGTCTTGCTTATTAGTTACTTCAGATAATTTCTAGACTGGCTAGGAAGCACATCTGGGAAACAGATGGGTGCAGGGGACTTTAACTTCCCAGGAGACTCAGTGACATGTCTACAGACTGAAGCTGTGAACAGTTTGACTGGTTCTACAGCAATCTCTCTTGTTTAGTACAAGGATATTTCAAAACCACACTGGCGAACTTCAGTAATCATCAGTGGGGAAAGAAAGAGAAGAAACCACCTTCTACAGTAGAACACTTTTTGTCAGCTAATGGTAATTGATAACCACATTTGTTTTAATTTATCATAAGACAAACTCTCCATATATTAATTTAACTTTGCAAAAGATTTACATGCTTCTAGTTCCCATTTCCCCTATCCACTGCACAAGAAAATACACCTCTCTGTGGTGTCCTGCATTTCCAGCTAGACCCTCCCAGCTGAAAGGTCTGTTGTTCCCGATGGAAGGGCTCTTTCCTAAGGAAAACCAACTCAAAAAATTATTTCTTCTTGGAATGTTGTCATGCAAATTAATGTATCTTCTTTCTCTTCCCCTTTTATGACTCCAGTGACATTAATCTTGATGTTAACAAGCTATAATGGTTGTAAACTCCATTCAGTGAAACATTCAGTTCTTTGGTGTAGTAATTACATCAGATCTACAATTAAGCAAATAAGTGACAAATATGGCTGGGAAAGCATGCTGAAGAATGGGAAATCTCAGCAAAGCTTAATCCTACTCTGAACAGCTTTGAAGTCTAGTGTTGGTAGGTTGTAGAGAATCCTACTTCTTGGTTCCTGGACTCCAAGTTCAAAGCTGTACGCCCCAGTGGTCTTGATGAGGAAATCAGTTCCAACTGTCATCGAGATGATGTGGCCACACTTACACCTTTGATGAGATTCAGATCTCCATATATGTTTGCCAGGACAACAAAAGCTTACTGCAGCTCCACGTCACCATTCTGTATGTATCAAAAAATAGGTCTCCAAAGAATATCGGTAATAAAACGTCATATATTGTGTCTTTTTACCTGGAACAGGATAGAATTTTAAACAGTTAATTATCACGAGGTGAAACATGGTTGTTTGGACTTATGTTGGACTGTGGAAAAATCTGTGATCTTCTTAATCGTCCACAGTAATTTCTCCAAGGTTTGAGGTGCTTCCAGCAAACACCAAGGGTCAGTTATTTTTTTTTTAAAGAGTATTTGTTTTTGTTACTGATGTTTTCAGCTCCAGCCTGTTATGCCACCTGTATGCACACAGTCTTAGAAAACTGCTTTAGGAAGGGGTTCTGTCTCTGGATTCCTGGTGTGTGCAGTTGTTTTAAAGTTGTGCTTTGCAGCTAACTGCCTGGCAGTTTTACTTTTCCCAAACAAAAACAAGAAATGCTGGATTCACTCAGCAGGTCTGGCAGCATCTGTGGAAAGAGAAGCAGAGTTAACGTTTCGGGTCAGTGACCCTTCTTCGGAGGGTCACTGACCCGAAACGTTAACTCTGCTTCTCTTTCCACAGATGCTGCCAGACCTGCTGAGTGAATCCAGCATTTCTTGTTTTTGTTTCAGATTTCCAGCATCCGCAGTATTTTGCTTTTACTTTTCCCAATGGTTGGCCAAGAATTGTACATGCCAGTGGGCACAAAATTGCTTTACTGGTCTGTACTGGGATTAGTTTGCCAGTGGTTAAAAAAAAAAAGTGGCCGCCTCGAAGAAGACCTCAATCTGTTTATGTTGCTGTTGGAAGTGACCACATGAATGTTTTTACATTCACTTTTTTTTAAGTAGGAATTAAGATTCCGTGAGTGTTGAAATATCTGTTTATATTATGAAGCCACTATATTATTTAAGATAAAAACAAGAAATGCTGGAAATACTCAGAAGGCCTGGCAGCATCTGTGGAGAGAGAAGCAGAGTTAACATTTCAGGTCAGTGACCATCCATCAGAACTGGCAGATGAATGGTCACTGACCTGAAACATTAACTCTGCTTCTCTCTCCACAGATGCTGCCAGACCTGCTGAATATTTCCAGCATTTCTTGTTTTTATTTCAGATTTCCAGCATCTGCAGTATTTTGCTTTTATTATATTATTTAAGATGCCTGTTTTTAGCAAATTTGAACATACAGCAATGTAATTTTTTTCATTAACTTTGTCACATTTGCAAAATGGGCAATTTCTATGTGCAATGAAAAATATACTTTCCACACCCAAATTCAGAAAGCATGTGAAAAAGCTGCTCCGGAGATGTGTTTTCAAACTAGGATATGTGGACTCCAGAATACATTTGTGGGGAGGGTGGGGGGGGGGGGTGGTGGTGGTGTTTGTGAGGCAGATCCAGGTATAGCATGGTCTGGAAGTACAGTATCTTAGATTCTGTATTTCTGTAGTTCTTGACCGACTCACAAATTGTTTCTGTTACTGTCTACTAACAAGTGTTTTCTGTAGTAATAGGGTTGGCGCTCAAATCTGTCAACATTTGCAAGGGTCTCACAAACAGAAAAGTTTGGCAATTACTGGTCGATTTTACAGTCTCTTAAAGTCTGCAATTTTGTGATTTAACAGACATCACAACAAAATGGTACTCAATGATTTTACTATTAAAAATAGTGACTTGTCTACTGAACCCTGTTAACATTTTGTTAGATCAAGACAAATGAAATTAGATCTGATTGTGGATGTGCATAGTACCCTCTCACACATGGACAGAAGTGAGTTTCAGGAAGTTCAGACAATTATTTGTATCCTATGAAAAGAAAACATTGGGTCAGCTTGTTCACAGAGCATAGAGTGGCTAAGTCGTTAATGGAATGTATCAGCTACTCCTCACGGACTGGCAGGCAATAATTCCTCCTGGGAAAACTCAAGGCTATTTAACAGAGACGAAGATTTATTAGCTAATCTAAAAATTATTGCTTTAAAAGATCCACGTAATGCAGCTGTATGGAATAATATGAATAATAATCACCATATGTTGAAATCTGTAGCTGTAAATGGAACATGTGATTTAGCAGAAATGTTTATAAATCTTTGTTGTGGCTCTGAATCGATCTTTTCAATCAGCTAACTGTGATATATGAAGCAAAATTACTAAAGGTGAACAACTGTTAATTGACTGAAGGTGCAGTTTTCTTCACTTTAAGTGATGTTCTCTACATGCTGAGCAACTTTCATGTCAATATGCACTCTGGATCGTGGAAAAGGATTTAATAGGACATTGCCTCTTGACACAGGAATAAAGCATTATGATTTTGTCCTTTCCTTAGCAACCAAAAGTTCTAGACAAGAGGGAGGATTTGTTAGCAATAAGCAAGAATATATATTATACTAAATCATCCATTGAAAGAGTATTACGCTAACTTTACGATTCAAATAATATATAATAAAGGATTAAATGTTATATCATGCACCTCTCCAGACTAATTTTAGTATAACTGGAGTAATACATCATATGATATAACAGTCTTTGGGAAACTATACCAGACCCAGCTTGATACTGAAATAAAAACAAAGTGCTGGCAATACTCAGCAGGTCAGGCAGCATCTGTGGAGAGAGAAGCAGAGTTAACGTTTCAGGTCTGTGACCTTTCATCAGATTTCATCAGCTTTATACTGCTCCAGTCTCAGGCCACTTGTCTAGATTGATCTTACTGGTGGTGGTCTGGCACACATGTTTTAACATCGAACAGTTTTGGGTTACAAATTTCATGCTGCATTCAAGTCAGTATAGATAGAGCAACAGCACCGAGAAAGTACCAACTTGTATTGAAGTATGAGGCTAGCTATACTTAAAATTGATAAGGCACCAGGACCAGATGAGATGCATCCAAGTATACGGAGGAAAGTGAAAGAGGAAACTGTGGAGACACCGGCCATAATTTTACAGTCTTTCTTAGACTCGGGGGTGGTGTCAGAGGACTGGAGAATAGCAAATGTTACATCCTTGTTCAAAAAAAGAGTGTAAAAATAATCCAGCAACCATAGGTCAGTCAGTTTAACCTCGGTGGTGGGAAGCTTCCAGAAACGATGATTTGGGACAAAATTAATAGTCGCTAGGGCAAATGCGGGTTAATTAAGGAAAGCTAGCATGGATTTAAGGAGGACAAATCATGTTTAACTAACTTGCTGGAGTTTTTTTGTGGAGGTAACAGAAGGTTGATCAGGGTAATGCTGTTGATGTGGTGTATATTTTTTGAAATTCATTCATGGGATGTGGGCGTCGCTGGCTAGGCCAGCATTTATTGTTCATCCCTAACTGCCCTTGAGAAGGTGGTGGTGAGTTGCCTTCTTAAACCGCTGGAGTCCATGTTGGGTAGGTACACCCACAATGCTGTTAGGAAGGGAATTCCAGGATTTTGGCCAGCGACAGTGAAGGAACGGCGATATAGTTCCAAGTCAGGATGGTGTGTGGCTTGAAGGGGAACTTGCAGGTGGTGGTGTTCCCATGCATCTGCTGCCCTTGTCCTTCTAGGTGGTAGAGGTCGCGGGTTTGGAAGGTGCTGTCTAAGGAGCCTTGGTACGTTGCTACAGTGCATCTTGTAGATGGTACACACTGCTGCCACTGTGTGTCGGTGGTGGAGGGAGTGAATGTTTGTGGACGGTTTGCCAATCAAGAGGGCTGCTTTGTCCTGGATGATGTCGAGCTTCTTGAGTGGTGTTGGAGCTGCACCCATCCAGGCATGTAGAGAGTATTGCATTACACTCCTGACTTGTGCCCTGTAAATGGTGGACAGCCTTTGGGGAGTCAGGAGGTGAGTTATTTGCCGCAAGATTCCTAGCCTCTGACCTGCTCTTGTAGCCACGGTGTTTATATGGCTACTCCAGTTCAGTTTCTGGTCAATGGTAACCCCCAGAATGTTGATAGTGGGGGTTTCAGTGATGGTAATGCCATTGAATGTCAAGGGAAGATGGTTAGATTCTTTCTTGTTGGAGATGGTCATTGCCTGGCACTTGTGTGGGGCAAATGTTACTTGCCACTTATCAGCTCAAGCCTAGATATTGTCCAGGTCTTGCTGCATTTATACATGGACTGCTTCAGTATCTGCAAAGTCACGAATGGTGCTGAACATTGTGCAAACATCAGCGAACATCCCCACTTCTGACCTTATGATTGAAGGAAGGTCATTGATGAAGCAGCTGAAGATGGTTGGGCCGAGGATACTACCCTGAGGAACACCTGCAGTCATAGAGTCATAGAGTTATACAGCACAGAAACAGGCCCTTGGGCCCATCGTGTCCATGCCGCCCATCAAGCACCTATCTATTCGAATCCATTTTCCAGCACTTGGCCCGTAGCCTTGTATGCGATGGCATTTCAAGTGCTCATCTAAATACTTTTTAAATGTTGTGAGGGTTCCTGCCTCTACCACCCCTTCAGGCAGTGTGTTCCAGATTCCAACCTCCCTCTGGGTGAATTTGTTTTTTCCTGAAATCCCCTCTAAACCTCTTGGTTATTGACACCTCCGCTAAGGGAAAAAGTTTCTTCCTATCTACCCTATCTATGCCCCTCATAATTTTGTATACCTCAATCAGGTCCCCCCTCAGCCTTCTCTGCTCTAAGGAAAACAACCCTTGCCTATCCAGTCTCTCTTCATAGCTAAAATCCTCCAGCCCAGGCAACATCCTGGTGAATCTCCTCTGCACCCTCTCCAGTGCAATCACATCCTTCCTATAGTGTGGCGACCAGAACTGTACACAGTACTCTAGCTGTGGCCGAACTAGCGTTTTATACAGCTCCATCATAACCTCCCTACTCTTATATTCTATGCCTCAGCTAATAAAGGCAAGTATCCCATATTCCAGTGATCTATGGACCAAGGTCCCTCTGACCTTCTGTACTTCCTAGGGTCCTACCACCAATTGTATATTCCCTTGCCTTGTTAGTCCTCCCAAAATGCATCACCTCACACCTCTCAGGATTAAATTCCATTTGCCGCTGCTCTGCCCATCGTAGCAGTCCATCTGTGTCGTCCTGTAATCTTAAGGCTTTCATCCTCACTATCTACGACACCACCAATTTTCTTGTCATCTGCGAACTTACTGATCATGCCGCCTATATTCACATCTCAATCATCAATGTACACTACAATCAGCAAGGGTTCCAAGACCGATCCCGGCGGTACAACATAGGCTTCCAATCACAAAAACCCCCAGATGTTAGTAAGGAGGACACTGCAGGGTTGACAGGGTTTGCCGTGTTGTTTCCGGTGCCTCGGTCAATGTTGGGTGGTGCGTCCAGTTTTATTCTTTATTGACTTCGTAGTGGTTAGATACAACTGAGTGGCTTACTAGGCCATTTCAGAGGGCATTTAAGAGTCAACTACATTGCTGTGGGTCTGGTGTCACTTTAGGTGAGACCAGGTAAGGAAAGCAGATTTCCTTCCCTCAAGGACATTAGTGAACATGGGCTTCCAAAAAGCATTTGATTAAGTGCCGCAGTGTGAGCAAAATTATAGCTCATGGAATAAAAGGGACAGTAGCAACATGGATACGAAATTGGCCGAGTGACAGGAAACGGAGAGTAGTGGTTAACGGATTTTTTCAGAATGGAGGAAGATTTGTAGTGGAGTTCCCCAGGGGTCGGTGTTAGAACTCTTGCTATTCCTGATATATATTAATGACCTAGACCTTTGTGTATAGGGCACAATTTCAAAATTTGCAGATGATACAAAACTTGGAAACATTGTGAGCTGTGAGGAGGATAGTGTAGAACTTCCAAAGGACATAGACAGGTAGAATAGGCGGACAAGTGACAGATGAAATTTAATGCAGAGAAATGTGAGTAATACATTTGGTAGGAAGAATGTGGAGAGATAGTATAAAATGGTGCAATTCTAAAGGCGTGCAGGAGCAGAGGGACCTGGGTGTATGTGTGCATAAATCATTGAAGGTGGCAGGATAGGTTGAGAGAGCAGTTAATAAAGTATACAGCATCCTAGGCTTCATTAATAGGGGCATAGAGTACAAAAGCAAGGAAATTATGTTAAACTTGTATAAAATACTGCTTCAGCCTCAACTGGAGTTCTGTGTCCAGTTCTGAGCGCCACGCTTTAGGAAAAATGTGAAAGCATTAGAGAGAGTGCAGAAAAGATTCACGAGAATGGTTCCAGGGATGAGGAACTTCACTTATGTGGATAGATTGCAGAAGTTGGGACTGTTTTCCTTGGAGAAGAGAAGGTTGAGAGGAGATTTGATGGAGGTCTTCAAAATCATGAGGGGGTCCAGACAGAGCAGATAGAGAAAAACTGTTCCCATTGGTGGAAGGACCGAATACAAGAGGGCACAGATTTAAGGTAATTGGCAAAAGAAGCAATGGCGACATGAAGAAAAACTTTCTCACGCAGTGAGTGGTCAGGATCTGGAATGAGAGTGTGGTGAAGGCAGGTTCAATCGAGGCATTCAAAAGGGAATTGGATTGTTATCTGAAAAGGCGGAATGTGCAGGGCTACGAGGAGAAGGCGGGGGAGTGGCACTAAATAAATTGCTGTTTCGGAGAGGCCGAATGGCTTCCTTCTGTGCTGTGGCAGTTCTGTGATTCTGTGAATTTTGTGCTATGGAACTCTTGTCTTCAGCTGCTTAATTTGAAAATGTTCAAGCTCATATTTTTCTCATATAGCAGGCAGAGTTTTTAAAAAAAATGATCTCCTTAGTCAGGACTACATTAGACTTGGATTGGTGCAATGAAATGATACCTGACAAACAGTACATATAATTGTGAACAAATGTAACTGAGGCTTTTTTAATCGTCTCAAGTGGGAGTTCATTAAATGCTTTCCAAAAGCCATGGGCTGGTTTCATAGTCAAAACATCAAACCTTTGAAAGGATGTACAAGCATAGGAATCCAATATGTCACAGAACAAAAAACAAAACTGATTTCAAGAACTAACGTAATGTTGTCTGTGACTATGGTGATATTGTTGTGGCCCTCGCACTGTTTGGAGGAACGCACAGCTGCTGCTCATTAGATGTGCGGAAAACCTCCAAACAATGCCACAGATACCATAACTATGAATCACGTGCTCACCTGGCAAACTAGTTAACATTTATTGCATATTGTATTCAGAATGTGAAATTATTTACAAACCACATTTATAATTGAGTTATTCATCTTCCATTTTCAGGAAAAGGGCCATACTGTTAAATCCATGTAAGCATTTAGAATTTATGTGATTTACCGTTGAGTATATTCAAGACAGACATCGATAGATTTTTGGATACTTAAGGGATATGAGGATAGTACGGGAAGGTGGAGTTGATGCAGATGTTGAATGGCTGAATGGCCTACTCCTACTCCTATGTCTTATGTTCTTATGTTCTGTTTCTGACACCTAGGATATAAGTCCAGTAACTGGGGTTCCCGAGGTCCAAGTAAAAACACGTAAAGTAAGGATTTTTGTTCCAGCACGGAATGCAATGCAGTCTGGAGTGAACAACACAAAGATTTGGAAGATGGAGTTTGACACGAGGGAACGCTGGGAAAATCCCTTAATGGGTTGGGCATCCACGTGAGTTTTATTGTTAATAAATATAACTTTCATATTGTTCAATTATGAAATGCAAATGAGTTCATGTTACATTTCTTTTCAGAGGTCTGTTCTCCTAAATAAAATGTTGCATGACCTTTTTATAAATGTGTATAAACATTGCCTTATTTCCAGAATTTGGTGAAAATAACACATCTCTGCTTGTGTAAAACAAATCTGCCCTTTAAATCAGTGTCCTTTACCCAACTAAACTTCACTCACCCACATAACCTAGCAATTTACACTTAGTAAGCAATTATCTTTCAGCTTTTCACATGTGCAGATCTATCATTCTCATAAGTACTTGACTGTTACCTGCAGGAATTTTTTAAATTCATTTACAGGATGTGGGCGTCACTGACAAGGCCAGCATTTAATGCCCATTCCTCATTGCCCTTGAGAAGGCGGTGGTGAGTCACTTTCTCAATAACTGAGTGACTTGCTCATTTCAGAGGGCATTTAAAAGTCAGCCAGATTGTTGTGGGTGTGTAATCCCATGTAGGTCAGACTAGGTAAAGACTTCACATTTCCTTCCCTAAAGGGTATTAGTGAACTAAATGTTTTTTTTTGACAACCCACTAGTTACATGGCCACCATTATTGATACAAGCATTTTAATTGCAGACTTATTTAATTAACACAATTTAAATTCCCCAGTTGCCATGTTGGGATTTGAACCCCTATCTCTGATTATTAGTCCAGGCCTCTGGATTAATAGTCCAGTAACATAACCATTCAGCTGCTGTTCCCGATTTTAAAAAAAATTTGGAATGGGCCAGTTGTCTACAAAGAAATAGTTGGGCACAACACAATCAAAGGCATAAGTCTAATTATTTAACCAAATGCATGGTCAAAAAGATGGGTTTTGACCAGATTTTCAAAGGTAACTTCTGGCAAATATTCCAGACCACAGAATAAAAACTGAAAAGTCAGCCGCCAAGTAATGAACAATAGGTGTAGGAATGTAAAGGAGGTTAGAGTCAAAGAGCCCCCAAAAGATATTGGTAGAAAAATAAGACTAGAGGCAGAGAAGGGAAGAATTTGTAAACAAGAACTAAGACTTCTGTTTGCTTTGGGTGGTCACGAGTCAATGCATGTCAAGATACGATGATGCGGTTATGGGCAGATGGGATTTAGTGCAACACAAGATGCAAGTAGCAGTGTTTTAGACAAGTTGGGGTTTGTATAAAGTGGATATCCGAAGATATTGAGGAAATAATTTCTTGAGTATTTGAAGTATAGATAAAGGTTTTGGTGTGGTGAGAAGTGAGGAAAGATTATAGATAGGCAATGTTATGAAAATAAATAGTCTTATTGGTAAATTGGATATGGGATGTGAAGTTCCTTTCCAAGTTGATTAGGACATCTAGGTTGCTTACAGAATCGTTACAGAGCAGAAGGAGGCCATTCGGCCCATCTTGTCCGCACTGGCTGTCCGAAAGAGCAACTCCCTCAGTTCCATTCCCCTGCCTTTTCCCCATAACCCTGCACATTCTTCCTTTTCATATAACTGTCTAATTCCCTTTTGAATGCTTCAGTTGAACCTGCCTCCACCACGTTCTCAGGCAGCGCATTCCAGACCTTAATCACTCTCTGCGTGAAAAAGTTTTTCCTCATGTCACTTTTGCTTCTCTTACCAAATACTTTAAATCTGTGCCCTTTCGTTCTTGATCCTTTCATGAGTGGGAACAGCTTCTCTCCATCTACTCTGACCAGACCCCTCATGCCTTCTGGTTCAGTCTAAACAAGCAGCCACGGAGGGAGATGTGATTAGAAGAAAGAGCATGGTGCTTTTTGATGGAAAGTGATATTCAATTGAAATTTTTTAGCTTAGCCACAACTTACCAGATTGTCAATTTAGCAAAACCAAGTTAGTGAAGAATGGTGATGGACAGGGGAGACTGATTGTGATCAGATACATTTAGAAACTGGCCCCATATCTGTAATATATAAGAAAGAAAGACTGACTTGCTTTTATATAGTGCCTTTCATGATCATGCGACATCCCAAAGTGTTTTGCAGCCAGTGAATTACTTTTTGAATTGTAGTCGCTGTTGTAATACAGGAAATACGCCAGCCAATATTTGCACAGTAAGCCTCCACAATCAGTAATGTAATAATGACCACAAAATCTGTGTTTGTGATGTTGATTGAAAGATAAATATTGGCCAGGACACCAGGAATAATTCCCCTGTTCTTTGAAATAGTGCCATGGGATCTTTTATGTCCATTCAAGAGGGCAGACGGGCCTCATTCGAAAGATGCGACCTCAACAGTGCAGCACTCCCTTAGTACTGCACTGGAGTGTCAGCCTTGATTTTTGTGCTCAAGTCCTGGAATGGGCCTTGAACCCACACCCTGCATACTGAGAGGTGAGAGTGCTACCAACTGACCCTGGCTGAGAGAGCCAAGGACAGAACTTTGGGGTACTCCAGAGGTGTGATGCAGGGGTGTAAAATGTAATGAAGTCTCAAACCTTGATTTTGCCACTTGACTTTGAAGTTGAAATTTTAGTTTAGAAAATCTTCTTTCACTTGAATTTCCCCCACCATGCTTACATCCACCACCTTTTTGGTGCTCCCCCCATTTTAATTTTTCATAATCCTTTAATAAGAAACTTCAAGGGCTGCAAAACCCAGCTTCATTCCCCTCTAGAATATATAGAGTGTTTTTTTAAAAATGTGTTATTTAGTCTGTAGTATTCACATCCATATGATTAGATTAATTCTTTAAGAATCAGTATATTCTAGAAAATGTCTCAAAGAAATTAACTAACGGCTTGTCAATGATATAGCTAATAGAGACATGCGACAGTCATACAGACCACAATTCCCCCAGGTTCAATCACTAACTGTGCTGAACTGGGAGATGAACTGGAAGAGGAGTGGACTTCTGCACTTGGCTTCAGCATTCCTGCATTAATTAATTTCAACATCCCTGAGCTTACGGAAGGGGAAAATCAATCCGAGCAATCGCTAACCTGTGATTCTTGCTGGAGAGTACACATTAAGTGAAAATGGGGCACAGTTCAGCTCTGATGACTCCCATTGTCAAATAATTCCATTAAGAATGACTTATTGGGCGCAGTACCAGAAGACAGCTAATGCGCCATTGAAACACACCCCTGCAGGGGTTTACATCGTTCAGAACAGAGGTTTGGCTAAAACAGCACTTTTTTTTTAATGCCTGATCTGTTTTAATTTGGGAAATGCTGCAACAAAAAATTTTTGCAAATATAAATGAACAGCAATTTTAAGAAATTTTACTTGTATGTAAAATCAAAATGACCTAGTGGGCATGACGTCCTGATGTGAATCTGCAGCTTGGGCACTGCTCTGCACGAGTAATTATCCACCTAGTAGGTTCCTGATTTTAGCCAAGTTATTAATGGAAGTAAAATTAAGTCACCCTGAACTGAAGACATAGTTATGTGTATTCCTGTCTGCTGGAACAATACTGATCATCTCAAAATTATAATTGTCCATTTGCAGATAATATGAAACTTTCTAAAAATTTGATCTTTGGGTGCAGGTAAGACTGCATTTATGTCTAGTTGATCTGAGGAAGTAGTGATGGGTTTCTCCTTAAACTGCTAAGTCCTTGGGGTGAGGATGCTACCATTTAGTATTTGATTGGGAATTTGAGGATATTAACCCAGCGGCGAAGGAAAAGCAACATATGTCCATGTCCATGTCAGGATATTGTGTGACTTGGAGTGATTATCCTTCTGGCTCTTTTGTTTCTTGGTGGTAGAGATCTGGCTAATTCTGTGTAACAGTTTATATCTTGTGCAGATTGAAAGCAAAATTAATGCGATGAAAGTTAAAAGGGTTATAATTCTGTTTTTCATTTCAGAGCTGATCCACTATCAAACACAGTTTTGAGTTTTACCACCAAAGAGGATGCAATTGCCTTTGTGGAAAAGAATGGTATTTTGGTATTTTGTATAAATCTGGGTGTTGATTTAAAATTGCTTCTTAATCTTCATCATGAAGTTCTGTTGTAGCTTTATGTTTCATAGTTGTATTACCACATCATTTCTGATGAAATTGATACCATTGAAGGACCTTGAACATTTACCACATAACTAATGTATTTAATTTTGTATGTTAATGTGTATTAATATTCAAAGTAAGAAAAACAATGGAAATTGTTTTCAAAACTATATTTTAAATGAATTGCTGCTAGTGTATAAATAAGAAGGTAGTACAAGCTTGTTGAGTTTTCTTATGTGAACTTTGCTAATCGGAATTTCTACTCTTATCCATAAAAACAACAATCTGTTTATAATTTGACTTTCATATTTGTTCATTTACATAATTATCTAAAATTTCCAATCAGTATTTTTTGATGCCATTGCCATAGTAGGAGTGATCATTTGTAGTTAATATAAAACAGGCACCTTTTTTGAACAACATTCTAATTCATTTTTTATTTCAAGCTTCTTGTTTGGTGTAAAAGTCCTAGACCAAATATCCCAGACCTTTCCAACCAAAAGACCATGCAGCTTGCTATATAAAAAGAAAAATGCAAAGAGTAAATCTAAAGATTAATAAAAGTACCCCGGTAAGACTACCTTTATGTACTACACCATTTTCGTGGGTAAACATTTAGTTGTTTAATTGTCCACCACCATTCACGACTGGATGTGGCAGTATTGCAGAGCTTTGATCTGATCCATTGGTTGTGGGATCACTTTGCACTGTCTATCACATGCTTCCTCCTCTGTTTTACATGCATATGTTGTATCTTCACCAGGTTGGCATCTCATTTTTAGGTATGCCTTGTGCTGCTCCTGGCAGTCTCCTACACTCCTTATTGAACCAGGGTTGGGCCCCTGGCTTGATGCTAATGGTAGAGTGAGAGGGTATGAGGTTACAAATTATGGTTGAATATAATTCTGCTGCTGATGATGGCCCACAGTGCCTCATGGATGCCTAGTTTTGAGCTGCTAGATCTGTTCTGAGTCTGTCCCATTTAGCACAGTGATAGTGCCACACAACACAACAGAGAATGTCCTCAGTGTGAAGATGGGACTTTGTCTCCACAAGGATTGTGCAGTGATCACGCCTACCAATACTGTCATGGACTGTCTCTGATAGGTAGATTGGTGAGGACAAGGTCAAATAGGTTTTTCCCTCTTATTGGTTCTCTCACCACCTGTCGCAGGCCTAATCTGGCAGATATGTCTTTCCCTTTAGTAATGGGTGATTGAGAGTGAGGATAGTGATATAGTGGATAAAAAGAAAACTTTTCTTTTTACTCTGAGAGAAATCTGGTGATCTACACAACCCAGTAAGCTTGTGCAAAATTGTATCGCTACGAAAGAGTTGTAGCAGTCAGTACAAATAATTTAGAATCCAGATTATTTGTGCTTTCCAAAAATAGTTGCCATATAAGGTGTGATATTTTGGATTATACACATTGTAGTTCTTTAAATATGTATTGTGAATACTGTTACATTTGATGTTGTTTCATGTGCAAGGACAGGTTTAAGTCACTTACACCAAAATTTCCTCGATCTTTTGTGTCAAAAATTGATATTGTGCTGTAATTATGCCGTTTTTAGAGTATAAATTGGCTGGAAATTTCAGGCTGTAGTTGGCTCTTTAAAAGACCAAAGGAAGCTGCAAAGTGTTTTGATAAGATGGGGGAATGGGTTAAAAAGTGGCAGTTGGAATTTCAATTTAGTAAGTGTGAGGTGATTTTTTTTAAACAATATGTAAGCAGTAATTATATTCTGAAAGGAAGGAGGCTTGGTGCTTTGGAAGAACTGAGGGCATTTTGTGTTCAGGTTCATAGGACATTAAATGTGGGTATTTCAGATTGGTAAGGTGATTTAATTTTTTAAAAAGCTAATAGAATTCTGGATTTAGTTATAAAACCCAGAGGTAACAATGAATTTATATAAAACCTTAAGATCTCACTTAAAATAAGATGTAGTATTCAGTTCCACACGTTAACAAGGATATTGAGACTTTAGAGAAGCTATAATGCAGATTCACTAGGATGCTTCCTGGTATGAAATGGTATGAATATGAAAAATATCTTGTAAAAATGAGGCCTTTTTTGTTAGAACTATGCAGATTATACGGCAATAGGATGGAAGTGTGCAAAACTATGAAAGGATGGTGCAGAGTAGGTAGAAGCAGTTTATTTCCAGTATTTAGGGGTCAAGAATGAGAGGCAATAGATATAAGATTAAATATGGTATTTAGAACAGAGGGCAGGAGAAACTACCTTACACCAATAATTCAGAGTCTGTGGAACTTATTTCCAGGATTAGTGCTTAAGGCAGTGAATGTATCAACATTGAATATTAGGTTGGAGAGGTGGATGAATGAAAAGGGAATATAGGGATATGGGAACAGGGTGAGTAGATGTGTTCAGAGACTGCATGGAGGATAACGATGGACAGGGTATGTCTGGGCTGAATGGCTTGTTTCCATGTTTTAAACTTCTGTGCATAACGTATGTGAATGATGGTGGTCTCTTGCTGCAAGCTTAGAAAATTGCTCCCTGTCAATCTACATTCTGCTTACTACAATTATCAAACCATGAATGCTGTAAATTTCATTTTGTTTACAACTTTCATGGCTTTGCCTTATAGAGAAAAGTGAAGAAAAGAAATTGTACATACTGTTATGGTTAGAAGCAATAAATAACCAATATAAAGCTCTGAAACGGCTTTCATTGTGATTAAAGTGAAGTGCTTATACATTAAAATGTTTCTTTTTCACCACAGGTTGGAGTTATGAAATAGAGGAAAAGAAGGTAAAGGTGCCCAAACCAAAGTCATATGGTGCAAACTACTCTTGGAACAAAAGGACCAGGGTGTCAACCAAATAAATGGCACCATCGCAGTTGGCCATTTGACAGAATAAAATCAACTGTTGTGTTTATGGCTGTCGCTCTTAATCTCTGAATAAATGTGACCTTGAACCAATTATTTTTGAATATCATTTTTTCATAAAATTTAAATTTTTCCATAAATTTCAGTTTTCTCTCCATCCTTCCCCATGGCTCCCAGTAAAACACAGATTCCCATAATGGATGTGACTATGCTCATGGGGTAAACATCCAATGTCCCAACTTAAGAATTATTCAAAACAAAAACTCCTGACATAACTAGCACAGGAGCTTGCAAGAGATACTCGCTAGTATGATCTAGACCATGGACCATCACAAATTAATGGCACTACTCTGTGATCCTCAAAAGTTGAATTTGTAGGACAAGAGGAGTTAGCATTTTTGTTTCATGTCATGAACTTTTCTTCAAACTAAGAAAAACTCATCACGGTTGTGACAAGTAGGACTGTACAAATAGAGCAGTGTAGAGTCGGGGTGAGGGTTACAAGGAAGTAGCTCGCCAAATAATTACAAGTGTGAAGCATAGAGGATTTTTTAAAATTGAGTTTTGATTTCAAACTAATAATGAGGCAGAAGACCATATAGCAAAGTGTATTTGCACCTTAAAGGAAAAAAGAAAAAAACTAATTGACCACAGTACTTGATATTGACTAAAACAGAAACAAATAAGGTTGCAATAGAGAAAGGCTGATAGTTAAAGGTGGGAGAAAAATCATATCAGATTTTCTTGCATCCTGTTCAGAGGTGTGTGATATCTTAAAAGTGCCTTCCAAACTATGAAACAATATTTAAGTTTTAAGTAGTTTTAAGCTTTGTAGAACTACAGACTACAGAAACATAGCGACTTCAATGTAGTAAAATGTTTTAAGGTCGCAAGAGCGTTATCAAACAAAACTGGACACTGAGCCACATAAGGAGATATTAAGACAGATGACCAGAAACTTGGTCAAAGAGGTAGGTTTTATGGAGCATCTGAAAAGGAGGATAGAGCAGTTTAGAGAGAACATTCCACAGCTTAGAGGTGCCACAGTTGAAGGCACAGACACAAATGGTGGAGCAATTAAAATCGGGGAGGCACAAAGGCCAGAATTGGAGGAGCACAGATATCTCAGACCGTTAGAGGACTTTACAGAGATAGAGAGGGGTGAGGCCATGGAAGGATTTGAAAACGAGGATTAAAATTTTAAAACCGAGGTGTTGTTCAACCTGGAGCCAATGTAGGTCAGTGAGCACAGGGGTATTGGGTGAACAGAACTTGGTGCAAGTTAGGATACAGGCAGCGGAGCTTCAAATATACGCAAATCTAACTTCTGATCTGGGTTTACATTTGTGCCATATGTTTTAACTGATTTTAATTTATTTTTGTGCTAGTGTTACTTTAGAATGTTCAGACACAACAACAATAAATAATTTGTTGCAACTCTTTTTCCTTGCATTTTCCTTTCATCACTGCCACTTTTCCTCGCGATCTAACTTCATTGGATCTTAGTACTAATCCTAAGCATTCAATACAACAGACCAGGCTATCACCCAATACTAGATTTCTATTAGTGCGTGCTCAATTGTTCTACAACAGTTTTATTAGGTCAGAAACTGTTTTGACATATCGCAGTTCAAATTCATGATCATGAATTACAATGACAACTTGCTTTATACAGCACCTTTAATGTGTAAACAAGGTGCTTTAGGAAAGACGTGAAGGCTTTAGAGAGAGTGCAGAAAAGAATTTACGAGAATGGTTCTCGGGATGAGGGACTTAAGTTACATGGCTAGATTGGAGAAGGTGGAGTTGCTTTCCTTACAGAAGGTTGAAAAGGGATTTGATAAAGGTGTTCAAAATCATGAGGGTTCCAGACAGTGTTGGATAGAGAGAAGCTGTTCCCATTGGTTGAAGGATTGAGAACCAGACAACACAGATTGATGGTGATTGGCAAAAGAATCAAAGGCAACATGAGGAAGAACTTCTTTATGCAGCGAGTGGAATTCCAGAGCGGAGGGCCCAGGCGGTTGAAGGCATGGCTGACAATTGTGGAACAAAGGGAAGTGAGATGCAAAAGAGGTGAAAGTTAGAGCAATGCAGAATTATGGGAGGGTTGTATAATTAGAGTTTATAGCAATAAAGGGGCAAAGATTTAAACACAAGCATGTGAATTTTATATTGGAAGGGATGAGGGCCTGGGAGCCAGTGTCAAAGGGTAGGGATGATAAGTAAGCAAGATTTGGAACAAGGCTGGATAGTGTATTGGCATCAGAGTTTTGGATGAGCTGAAGTTTATGGAATGTGTGGAATGGAAAGGCTGCCAGGAGAGCACTGGAATAGTGAAGTGTGAAAGTGAAGGCATAGATGAGAGTTTCAACAGCAGATAGGCAGAGACAGGATGGGTGATATGGAGATGGAAGTAAGTAGTCTGTGTTGGCAGGAATGTAAGGTTGGAACCTTGACTTGGTTGATTTTGATGCTGAGTTGAGAATAGTCTGGTTCAACTGGAGACAGTGGAATAGGTGGGTTCGGTGGCATGGGTACAGTATTTATGCTGGGGGCCAAATAGAATGGCTTCAGCCTTCCCAGTGTTTAACTGGTAGAAGTTGCAACTCATCCAAGAACGGATGTTGGACAAGCAATCTGACAATACAGAGCCAGTGGAGGGGTCGAGGCAGGTGGTGGAGAACCAGAGCTGGGTAGTCATCAACATACAAGTCGACTGACTGCGTATCTTTGGATCACAAAGGTTTAGCATACAGATGTGGAAAAGGAGTGGGCCCAGGTTAGGTTCTTCGGGGACATGTAATGGTACAGGGCTGGAAGTGAAGCTTTTGCCGGAGATGCTCTGGCAATCAGATGAGTAAGAGTGGATGCAAGCAAAAGCAGTCCCACTGAGCAGGACAATGGAGGAAAGACATTAGAGGAGGATGGTGTGGTTGAACGTGTCAAAGGCTGAAAGGTCAAGGAGGATGAGGATTAGGCAAAAGGAATGCTCTGAGCTTGTCCTTCAACACCCTAGTATGAAATCTGTGTGGTCTTTGTTTTCTCAACAGTCACTGGTCTGTTGTTGAGACCTCTGTCTTAATGGTGCATAAGAGGCTTATGACAAAATAATTGCACATGAAATTGAAGACAATTTGGTCACATGAATAGAGATGGTTGGAGGGTAGAAAGCAAAGATTCACTGGAGCCTTTGTTGGGGCTATTATTTATTATAGACACATAATCTGAGTTTAAGAATTGAGAGAATCACTTTAAGCTTTTCTGACAATGCTAAATTGGGTATGGCAAATTGTCAAAAATTATGATAGCCTTTAGAATGGAATAGACTGGCTAGCAAAATGGCAAATGCAGTTTACCAGAAAATTTTGAAAGGAAATACACCTCAAATTGTAAAATTTTAGATGGAATAGAGGAGCAAAAGGGCCTTTGTGTCATGTAGATCAGGCCATAAAAGTGACAAATAGAATAATTTCTGGTTTTGTATCTTAAGTCATAGAAAACAAAAGGAAGGAGGTAATATTGTACTTGTACAATGTTAAACTCAGTTGGAGTATTGTACATGCAATTTTAACTACCCCATTATAGGAATGATATAAAAAGTAATAGAAAAACACAATGTAGAGTATAAAAATGAAACCAAGAATGAGAGGTTATCTCCATGAAGAAAGACTTGAGAAGTTCGGGCTTTCTGACTGGAGCAGAGAAGGTGATGGGCTGGCCAAATAAAGGTCTGTAACATAACAGATTATAGTATGGTAAACAGTGTAGCTTGTTTCTACTGGTCAGAAAAATGCTCGTCAGCAAAATGTACATATTTAAAATTAATCAAAACAAGGAAAGGTTAGAAAACAGTTTTACACAGTAATTAAAATGTGGAGTTCTCAACCACAGACCATTGTTAAAGCAGAGTCCATCTTTTAAAAAAAAAAATTAGACAAGTAGTGCTAGTGTGCATGAGAAGCAAGCAAGAGTTGGGATAGATGAGCTGGCTTGAGAAGGAAATATAGAAACACTGAATTGATGAGTAAAATGGATTGTTTGTGTTATATTCTATTTCTACCATTACTATTTTACATTACAATGAGTTTCTGGGGTATTCATAATCCTGGTTTATTATAATTGTAGAAAGAATTACATAGTTCCTTTTCATATAGCAGCTGCAAAAATATTTTGTGTATATATCATCAAACCCGATTACAGCGGTTAACTCTTAATTGCAGTATTATTTTCTACAATATGTGAACATTTTTATTCATTATTTTGACTTTTTGTACTCGAGATGAGCTTTGTTGATGGCAAGACTTTAATACTTTTCTATTATTGGCAGTTGGTGCCTGCATCAACAAAAGGCAGGCGAAACAAAGGCAAGCATCACCTAGGCTTAGAATGCAGAATAATGTCAAGATGACGAGGTGAAGGGCACTCTACCTGAATGCACGCACCATTCACAACAAGATAGATGATTTAAAGGCACAAATAGAGGTAAATGGGTATGATCTAATTGCCATTATGGAAACGTGGCTACAGGGTGACCAAAACTGGGAATTGAATATTCAAGGATGTTCGACATTTAGGAAGGACAGGTAAAAAGGAAAAGGAGGTGCTGTTGCACTGATAATAAGGGATGGGTTCAGTACATTAGTAAGGGAGGATCTCCGATTGGAAGAAGAAAATGTGGAAACAGCAAGGGGCAGCAAACATTGGTAGGAGTTGTTTATCGGCCACCAAACAGTATTGGTAGTGTGGGGCATGGTATTAATCAGGAGATTAGAGAAGCATGTTGCATGGGTAATACAGTAATTATTAGAGTCATAGAGGGATACAGCACTGAAACAGGCCCTTTGGCCCACTGAGTCTGTGCTGACCAACAGCCACCCATTTATACTAATCCTACATTAATCCCATATTCCCTACCTACACTAGGGGCAATTTACCTATCAACCTGCAAGTCTTTGGCTGTGGGAGGAAACCAGAGCACCTGGCAGAAACCCACATGGTCACAGGGAGAACTTGCAAACTCCACACAGGTAGTGCCCAGAACCGAACCCAGGTTGCTAGAGCTGTGAGGCTGCCCTGCTAACCACTGCACCGTCCTGGGTGACTTCAATTTACACATAGACTGTGTAAACCTAATGAGCACTAATTCTTTTTTTTTAGAGATACAGCACTTAAACAGGCCCTTCGGCCCACCGAGTCTGTGCCGACCATCAACCACCCACTTATACTAATCCTACACTAATCCCATATTCCTACCACATCCCCACCTGTCCCTATATTTTCCCTACCACCTACCTATACTAGGGGCAATTTATAATGGCCAATTTACCTATCAACCTGCAAGTCTTTGGCATGTGGGAGGAAACCCACGCAGACACAGGGAGAACTTGCAAACTCCACACAGGCAGTACCCGGAATTGAACCCGGGTCGCCGGAGCTGTGAGGCTGTGGTGCTAACCACTGTGCCGCCCCGAGAACAAGTTTCTCGAGCGTGTTAGGGAAGGTTTTCTAGAGCAGTATGTTGAGGAACCGACTAGAGAACAGGCTATTTTAGATCTATTATTATGTAATGAGAAAGAGCTAATTAATAATCTTCTTGTAAAAGAACCTTTAGGGACGAGTGACCATATTATGATAGAATTTTACATTATGTTTGAAAGTGAGGTAGTTCAATCTGAAGCTAGAGTGTTAAATTTGAACGAAGGAAATTATAAAGGTATGAGGGGCAAATTGGCGAAGGTGGATTGTGAAAATACATGAAAAGGTATGACAGTGTATAGACAATGGATAGTCTTCAAAGAATTATTACATAGTTTACAGCAACTGTACATTCCTTCAAGGCACAAAAACCCCAAAAGTAAAGGCAGTCAACCGTGGCTAACAAAGGACGTTAAGGATTGTATAAGATTAAAAGAAAAGGCCTACAAAGTTGCCAGAAGTAGTCGTAAACCTGAGTATTGGGAGGATTTTAGAATACAGCAAAGGAGAACCAAGAAACTGATAAAGAAATGGAAAATAGAGTATGAATGTAAACTAGCAAAAAACATTAAAATGGACTGTAAAAGCTTCTATAGGTACGTAAAAAGGAAACGTTTGGCTAAGACAAATGTGGGTTCATTACAAGCAGAGTCAGGAGAATTTATAATGGGGAATAGAGAAATGGCAGAGAAGCTAAATGATTACTTTGTGTCTGCCTTCACTGAGGAAGATACAAGAAATCTGCCAGAATTAGAGATCCAAGGGATCAGGGGAATGAGGAATTGAAGGAAATTAGTATCAGTAAGAAGGTTGTATTGGAGAAATTAATGGGGCTGAAGTCCCCCAGGAACTGATATTCCACATCCCAGAGTGTTGAAAGAGGTAGCGATGGAGATAGTGGATGCATTGGTGATCATATTCCAAAATTCTTCAGATTCTGGAATGGTTCCTGCAGATTGGAAGGTAGCAAATATCAAACCACTATTTAAGAAGCGAGGGATAGAGAAAATGGGGAACTACAGACCTGTTAACCTTACATCAGTACTGGGAAAAAATGCCAGAATCTATTCTGCAGGATGTGATAAATGGACACTTGGATAATAATGATCTGATTGGGCATAGTCAACATGGATTTATGAATGGGAAATCATGTTTGACAAGCCTGTTGGAGTTATTTGAGGATGTTACTAACAGAAATGATAAAGGGGTATCGGTGGGCGTAATATACTTGGATTTTCAGAGGCTTTTGACAAAGTCCCCCACAGGAGGTTGGTTAGCAAAATGGGATAGGAGGTAATCTTCTGGCATGGATTATGGATTGTTTAACAGGCAGAAAACTGAGAGTAGGAATAAACGGGTCATTCTCACATTGGCAATCTGTGACTAGTGGGGTACCGCAAGGATCAGTACTTGGACCCCAGCTGTTCACAATATACATCAATGATTTGGATGTGGGGACCTAATGTAATATTTCCAAGATGACACAAATGTAGGTGGGGATATGTGTTGTGGGGAAGATGCAAAGTAACTTCAAGGGGATTTGGACAGACTTAGTGAGTGGGCAAGAATGTGGCAGATGGAATATAATGTGGAAACATGTGAGGTTATCCATTTTGATAGGACGAACAGATGTACAGAGTATTTCTTAAATGGTAAAAGATCACAAAGTGTTGATGTGCAAAGGGACCTGTCAATAAGTCACTGAAAGCTAACATGCAGGTGCAGCAAGCAATTAAGAAGGCTAATGGTATGTTAGCCTTTATCGCAAGAGAATTTGTGTACGGGAGTAGTGAAGTCTTGCTTCAATTGTATAGAACCTTGGTTAGAATCCACATGGAGTACTGTGTGTAGTTTTGGTCCCCTTACCTTAGGAAGGATATTATTCCATAGAGGGAGTGCAATGAAGGTTCACCAGACTTGTTCCCGGAATGGCGGGACTGTCCTATGAAGAGAGATTAGGGAAACTGGGCCTGCATTCTCTCGAGTTTCGAAGAATGAGAGGTGATCTAATTGAAACCTACAAAATACTTAAAGTGATAGACAGGGTAGATGCAGGTAAGATGTTTCCCCTAGTTGGGGTGTCTAGAACCAGGGGACACAATTTCAAAATAAGGGGGAAGTCACTTAGGACAGAGAAGAGGGTTGTGAATCTTTGGAATTCTGTACCCCAGAGAGTTGGGGAAGTTCAGTCATTGAGATTGTTTAAAGCAGAGCTTAACAGATTTCTAAGTATCAATGACATAAAGGGATATGGGGATAGTGTGGGGAAATGGCATTGAAGTGGATGATCAGCCATGATTGTATTAAATGGCAGAGCAGGCTCGATGGGCTGAATAGCCTACTCCTGTTCCTATGCATCAACCAGCCTCAAATTAGGCAAAGCACAGGTTGAGTACAAAATACTGCACCCTCTTTGCCCCAAAAATATACCTCAGCATCAAGATATACCTACTCCACTAATGTAACTTTTCTTCCTACTTTCTTTACATGCTTCTGTTTGGCCTCTCTGACTAAGACTGTGAATTATGCCAAACTAGGCAGTTTATAATCTGCATGTTTGGAACTGAATAAGTTTCATATAGGTCTCCTTTTAGGATGCATACAACTGACAATGAAGTGTTTTCATCTTAATACGTGTGGTGAATTTATTCAAAGTCTCAGAGGTGAGAGTACAATATGCTACCCCAGTATCTATCTCTCTCAACTGAATAATTCTGTGACCTGATGTGAAATTACATAGGTTTTAGAAGGTGTTGATCACATTTATTATATGTTGGACTTAAGTTCTCAAATCCTTTTCTTTGTGACTTTTTCATCCAAAATAATATAATCGTGACTGTTTGATTTGGACGTCAACTTAGCCCTACCTAATTTGTTATTTTTCTTATCAGTCAGCTAGGTGCCTGAATTGCAGAGAAAATCTTCATACTAAAATACTGAGACATTTACATAAGAGTTTGTGATACTTGATTTACAGTATGCAATCTCCTTGTCCCTAGAGAACCAGGGTACAATGCTCCCTAAAATGATACAACTAGAACTGAACCAGCTAAATACAAACAGCTTAACTGCTGGACACTAGTATACTTCCTGTTGCTGTCTGCTAGGTGCACATATGTTGGGACATTGAAAAGTTACAAGTGAAAAGAATCTCAGCCAGTAATAGGCCCAATCCTCTGATCTATTCATGAGCCAGGCTGACTGATCAATTACCAACAGCACCCAGCAGTACTGTGGTCTCACCTAGCACAGGTATCTGATTATCAAGCCTCCCCCCGGTATCGGTACCAACTTCCCATAAGCCATATCACATCAATCTAACCCCAAAGAAATCCATTTACCTTCTCACCCTCCCAGGAAGATAATTGGAAAGCTCACAAGGAGGTTTGACCCCTTGCTTGACAGTCAGAAGGGTACCAAGATCACTTGCTAATCAGCATGGCACACTCATCATAGAATGTGAGAGTGTATCAGAGCAATGCTTCTGTATACTAATCTAATTTAGTCCATCACTTCCATTAACTGCTAACATGACAAAATTTTCTCCTGTATTTACTTCAAATTCATCTGCCAACAACCTTAATTAGGTGAGCTGCAAATAGTGAAGCAGTCTGGAGAAGTGGAAAAGATGGCTTCAGCTTGGCTCAAAGGTGGTATAGCCAACACACCAGTATATTAGATTTGCGGAAGTGGCCGATATGGGAGCAATCCAATTGGGGGGATCAGAGACATCACTGAGTAGTTTATTATTCTTTGAACCATGAATTTGCATTGGTATTTGCAATTATATGTCACAACATCTATCCTTTTATAGGCTGTGTAGTTTTCTTTGAGCTCTGGTGCTGCTATTTTTTTGGTGCTATTGAGTGATCATGCACAAAAAGATCCAAGTGTCAATTTGACTGTGGACAATTATATATGAGTTAACAACCTCATGTTCTTCCAGATGGTGAATTACAAAAGGAACGAGTCACAATCGTGTCTAGTAATAGGAACTAGTATATATAACACACCTAATATAATGAAAGGTACCAGGCGAGAGTGAGATTAAACTCCACACCAAATGTATAGACCATATTAAGATTTATTTTAGAGCATCCATGTATATAGTTATAATACTTGGGTTACATAAATGGTGAAACTCCCTCCCTCCCTGCAGAATAGGTGCGTCAGTCCTCAAAGATGTGGCTATAAACCCACAACAATGACTACCACGTGATGAAAGGTCACTGACCTGAAGCGTTAATTCTGCTTCTCTCTCCACAGATGCCGCCTAACATGCTCAGTATTTCCAGCACTTTCTGTTTTTATTTAATGACTACCACCTGTTCAACCATTAGTTTCATTGTAAATGTTCTCACCCACACCTAAATTTATAAATGTGACTCAAACTATTTCGTTAATGTGTCCCAAATACTGATGGGAACACAAATGTTGTTGCCACACTTGAACTTTAGGAAACGCCCTAGTAACTCGCCGGCTAACTATAGCTGAGTTTCGTTTGTTTCTTGGTTTTATTTAGTAGGGTGGGGCATTGCGTCATGAAGGAGAGCACATTCCATCCATGTTACCCTCAGAATCCTACTGTTGAACCATTGAACAGTAAAGACACCAAGGCTGCTTGGTGTCCCATTTGGAAGTGGCCATGGAAAGACACTTAACCGTCCTGAGAAAGAATTGCTGTTTTTGATTTGAATCAAAATACCAGTTAAAGTTGGCATAAGCCGGACTGAAATTCTGCACTAATCTTTTACAGTTACATACAGTGCTAGTTTTACAACTTTGCAGTCCCGTCCCAGAGGGTGCCGTTATACTGCATATATATGCAATTTTTATGTCAATGTGAAAGTAGTAATATAACTTGGGTGTTACGTTTACAATCTGACTCTTTCAAAATAAAAGATACGAAACCACCTGGAGTACGTCGCCTGGTCCAAGGCTGCATCTTGACTGATAAATGTTTTGAATGTTAATAGAAAGTGAACCTTCCTGCTTACGCTCTCGTTAACAAGAAAGTTATTCACGGGCACTGAAGCTTTCCACGTAGGTTCAAATAGACATATGCGGATCTCCTGGTCATATGCATATTTGGAATAACGTGCAAAGCTCATTCTCACGAGGTTCAATGCGATGTGCCGCTGGCAATACAAGTCTAGTCTGCCCGCGGAACATTACACGGTATAGATGCCAGTCTAAGGCTGCTATTTACAGTATCAATGCAGTATAAGTGTTTTTCCATTTATTTATGTTTATTGGTGCCAATTTATGGCAGCTAGTAACCAGGAAATAAATAAAGCACACAACCACAAACTTTCCCAGGGGATTTGCACATTTTAAATATCTTTCAGCCACGTCAGCAATAATTTACATGTTCTTAGAACTAAAAAAAAATTGGACATGTTAATGACGCATATTTTGTAATGTGAGTTATTTTAAAGGGTCCATTTCTACCCCACAGCACTATAAGAGAATAACGTCTGGAATTGTTTCAAGGGCTATAACCTGTAACATGTTGCAGCGTATTTCAGTCTAATACATTCTTGATCCTCGGCTGTGCCACAAAAGTAGTAGGAGTTTCCGTTGTCACAAAGTGCATTTGTTATAGCACTAAATGATTTTCATAAATCATCTTTCAGACGTTTAATGTTTTATACTGCATCAGCTATTCGTCTATCTGCAAACGTAGCCTACAAAAGTTATTTAGCGGTTATTTGTAATTTCACTTTCTTGTTTTCTCTCGGCTATGTTCTGACTGGTTTTTAAAATTTAGTTCTGTGGGGAATAATCACTTCAGTGAACAAAAGGCGTATCAAACCGCCCTATTATAATTACATTCGGTCTTAACTTTTTCAGGTAATGATCCTTGGCGTTGTCTGTGTCTCATAATGTAACCGTCTGATTTGTTTCCGTTAAGGATGATTGGCCTGTGAATAAATGAATTTTCGTTCAGCAGTTTTTGGTTTGAAGTGTCATTAGTCTACCTGTTAGCATAAATCGCTGGAAGTGATTGTAATTTGGTCAGAATCTTGTGAAACGCGTATTGTTGAAGCGAAGAGTGGAGGTGACAGATACATAAAACCTCCAAAAAGGTTCTCACGAAGAAGAAAAAACTAACAGAAGCATGCGTGGCATGCTGCTTAATTTGAGTTCAGATCTGTTCAAAGGATCAGGTTTTTTGATGGTTCGCCTTCCTCCTGTTCTCAGGGTAGATCGACCAACAATCACCACCACCACCCACCCCCCCAGGGAGTAGAGGCATGCACTCGTTCATTTTCCGCTATTTACTATCTATGTTTTTTTTTCCTGGTTCCACTTTATATCATTCTGTCTTTTTACCCCTAAACTTTGTTATTAAATATTGGTTCTGAACATCAACCCCAGCTTTCTACGATGGGCCAAACGGCCTCCTTCTGTGCTCTATGATTATATGAGAAGCAGACAGTTCACCTGAGACTGTGAAATACTGAAAACACTGGTTAAAAAAACTGAGCACCATCAAAAATAATACAATGACGTGTGGGCGGACAAAATACTGGCGCGGCGAAGAAAATCGGCAGCTCTCTTCTGACTATTTGAAGGAGATCGGAGTTGGCAGAATTGAAAAGCAAGAAGATTAATGGATTGAAGGCAAACCCTGACAGCCTTTCCGTTGGTTTCAGTACTTGTTGGGTGGGCTATGTGGTCTGGGATGTCACTTGCTACTTAATCTTGTGTATCTGAAACACTCTGACGTGCTTGGGAGACCCGAGCTAGGTCGGTATAGACATCAATTGATAAGACAGATAAAAGGATACTGCGCTGAATTACCGTTTAATGCTTCTATAGTAGTTCACAGCTACAAAATAATTAGTATCCCATCAAACTTGGCCCCCGGCTTTTTCGTTTCCTTTTTTAAGCAGAAAATGCCGTGCTTGTAAGACATATCTTTTGTTCGGTGACCCTACTCAAACATTCATTCCATCAGCATTAAAAAGCATGAGAAGATGCTAAGTTAATACAAAGGTTTCTGAACCGCGTCTGTAAATTTAAAAAAGTTCTCGTGTTGCGTTTCTCTATTTTAAAAAACTTTTTGTTTTAAAGTGCTGTTGTATCTTAGCAGGTGAGTGATGTTGAATGGTAGTGTCTGACCTCGGCATTCTTGGATCCTGGAACACTGCACCACTAATTCAAAATAAGATGCACTAATTAGTCTTCCGTGGTCACATTAACTGGAGGATCCTTTCCAGAAATGCCTACAGTCTCCTCCCTTGTTTGCTTGTTGCCCGCACTCGCCTGAGACACAAACGCTGTAGTGCATGTTGTATAGTATTGTTTATTTATTCAGAAGCTTTTTTATGTTTATGCTGGATTCTACTGGACCGCAAAACCTTTCGGATGGTGTCCTTGTGCCAGGGCATCAGAAAACAGTGGCATTTATACAAACAGGAAGCTGCCCTCAATGCGAAAGCCTTGGGGAATTGACCATTTTAGATACCCAGTTGTTTAAAAGTAGCACATGTATCGGAAGGGAATCACTTAAGCAATGCAAAAGCAAATAGATTTCATGTAGTCGGCAGATAATGTATATCAGATGCTTTTCAGTACATGTGCCCTGTCCAAACTGCTAGTAATGATAATTATTTCTTGTGTATCACTTTTAATATGGTTAGGGAACACTAAACTGTTTTAAAATGGTGATTTATATTGCAAATGCTAATTGATGTGAGATTAAGGCATCCTGCGATTCTCACACATGGCACTGTTGATCTTCGTCACTTAATGAACGTGAAATGTTGAAAGGTTGAAATGTTTATACATTTCAACAAAACAAAGCCCCGTGATGACATCATTACCCTCCTTTCCCAGACTTCCCCAAACAGAACCGATGAAGGAAACTTCTACTTAAAAAGCTTGGCCCCAGAGGAATGGATGCTCGGGAGAATTGGCGCTAGTTTCACACGTCCATCAGCCTGAAACATCAAGTTTATACGTACAAGGATTTTGCAAAAAAAAACAATGTCAATGCTTAAATCAGTCCTGTTTCTTGAATAAGCTGCTACTGTAAACATGTTTACACTGGTTTCATTCAATTTAATTCAGCTGGGTTACTGATGGTGCTTCTCTATATAACAATTTGATGAGAAGTGTATGAAGGATACATTCAGCATGGAAATATATAGGCCCGGGCTCAACATAGCTACAGATGTGATTTAAAAGTGGTACATTGGCTATGACTTTTTAGGGGGATGAGTGCAGTTCAAACCCAACTGTTATTGTAAATTGAAACAGCATAAACTCAAAAGCAGTTTATATACATGTGTGTGTGTGTGTGTGAAGCAAATCCTACCGAAGTTCTTACGTTGGTTCTTTAATCTTTCCTTAAAACGAGCGTTTTCAAGTTGAGGACTACACTTGCAGAAATCCCAAGGATGTGGTTGACATGTTGCCATCACAGCGTGCCCCCAATTGCGAGACAGCAGACCAAACAGCCGATTGTTTTGCACAAGCACATAACTCATCAGTAAGCTCAGTGCTGACAAGCTATGGCTGTCTGAACTGGGGAAAGTCAAATTAATATTGGCCGTCAGTTTGTCAGGTAAACTTGTGGCCAAATGTAATTAGGTTCAGGATATATTGTTATCCATTCGGAGCAGGGTTTTTATTGCTTTATATGTGACACTGTAACCGAAGACCACGGGTATTTGTTCTGTTGTGGGGGCGAGAATGTATATTTAAAGTTAACAGGAAGGGAGGAAAACGAGGTTCCAGCCCTATCTCTGACAAAATCAGAGGCGTTGAGGGGATGATATCCATTTGTTTGGCAAACGTAAACTTGTCAAGTTTAAGGAAAGCTAACGGAAAATGGTCTTTTGTGTGAATGTGAATCAGATTTTTCAATAAACAAGGATTGAAAATGTAGCACTTATTAGAAGCTTAGATTCCAACAATATTTCTCGCTTAGAAAATATTGAATGTGGTCGAGCATGTAATTGAAATAGTTATACTGAAAAGCCTTCCCTGTGCCTTGCAGAGCAGTAGTAGTTATAAAATACAGCAACTACTTTTGGTTTTGAAGGGAACCCATGTCTTTAAGACAGATGGTGAAATGTCACGATAAGTACACAGAAATTGTTACGACGGTGTAACAGCATGCTCACCAAAAACAGCCATAAAAAGTCTGAAAATGAAAAACCGGTATCGTAACTCTAAATTAAACGACAGGTTTCATTATGAAATATAAATTCACTGAGCCCCACCCCCACCCCACCCCAACTGTCCAGAATTGCATTTGCTGACTACTACATTGCACGTTTCTAGTTTACTAGGATGATGAATCAAATAGGAATTTGATTCTGTTGAGTATTTCCAGCATTTCTTGTTCTTATTTCAGATTTCCAGCGTCTGCAGTATTTTGCTTTAATTACGTTTAATCATCATGTGGAATAAAAACAGAAAGTGCTGGAAATACTCAGCAGGTCTAACAGCATCTGTGGAGACAGAAACAAAGTTAACGTTTCAGGGCTATGACACACATACACATGAACGACCGAATTAGGAGCAGGAGTAGGCTACTCAGCCCCTCCAGCCTGCTCCCCATTCAATAAGATCATGGCTGATCTGATTATAACCTCAACTCCACATTCCCGTCTACCCCCAATAACCTTTTACCTCTTTGCTTATCACAAATCTATCTATCTCTGCCTTAAAAATATTCAAAGATTCTGCTTCCACCACCTTTTGAGGAAGAGAATTCCAAAGACTCAGGAACCTCTGAGAGAAAAAAAGTCTCCTCATCTCTGTCTTAAACGGGCAACCCCTTATTGTTAAACAGTGATCCCTAGTTCTAGATTCTCCCACAAGAGGAAACATCCTTTCTGCATCCACCCTGTCAAGATCCCTCAGAATCTTAAATGCTTCAATCAAGTCGCCTCTTACTCTTTTAAACTCGAGCGGAAACAAGCCTAGCCTGTCCAACCTTTCCTCATAAGACAACCCGTCCATTCCAGGTATTTATTTTTTATTAATTAATGGGATATGGGCGTCACTGGCATTGCCAGCATTTATTGCCTGTCTCTAATTGCCCTTGAGAAGGTGGTGGTGAGCCGCCTTCTTGAACCGCTGCAGTCCATGTGGGGTAGGTATACCTACAGTGCTGTTAGGAAGGGAGTTCCATTATTTTGACCCAGCAACAGTGAAGGAACAGCGATATAGTTCCAAGTCAGATACTGTGTGGCATGGAGGGGAACTTGCACAATTAGTCTAGTGAACTGTTTCCAACATATTTATATCCTTCCTTAAATAAGGAGACCAATACTGTACACAATACTCCAGATGTGGTTTTACCAATGCCATGTATAGCTGAAGTATAACCTCCCTACTTTTGTATTCAATTCCCCTCTCAATAAATGATAACATTCTATTAGCTTTCCTAATTACTTGCTGAAACTGCATACTAACCTTTTGTGATTCATGCACTACCACACCCAGATCCCTCTGCATCTCAGAGCTCTGCAATCTCTCACCATTTTAAAAAAAAAATTCATTCATGGGGTGTAGGCGTCGCTGGCCAGGCCAGCATTTATTGCCCATCTCTAATTGCCCTTTAGAAGGTGGTGGTGAGCTGCCTTCTTGAACCGCTGCAGTCCATGTGCGGTAGGTACACCCACAATGTTGTTAGGGAGGGAGTTCCAGGATTTTGACACAGCGACAGTGAAGGAACGGCGATATAGTTCCAAGTCAGGATGGTGTGTGACTTGGACGGGAACTTGCAGGTGGTGGTGTTCCCATGTATTTGCTGCCCTTGTCCTTCTAGTTGGTAGAGGTCGTGGGTTTGGAAGGTACTGTCTAAGGAGCCTTGGTGCATTGCTGCAGTGCATCTTGTAGATGGTACACACTGCTGCCACTGTGCATCGGTGGTGGAGGGAGTGAATGTTTGTAGATGGGGTGCCAATCAAGTGGACTGCGTTGTCCTGGATGGTGTCGAGTTTCTTGAGTGTTGTTGGAGCTGCACCCATCCAGGCAAGTGGAGAGTATTCCATCACACTCCTGACTTGTGCCTTGTAGATGGTGGACAGGCTTTGGGGAGTCAGGAGGTGAATTACCCACCTCAGGATTCCTAGCCTCTGACCTGCTCTTGTAGCCACGGTATTTATATGGCTACTCCAGTTCAGTTTCTGGTCAATGGTAGCCCCTAGGATGTTGATAGTGGGGGATTCAGCGATGGTAATGCCATTGAATGTCAAGGAGAGATGGTTAGATTCTCTCTTGTTGGAGATGGTCATTGCCTGGCACTTGTGTGGCGCAAATGTTACTTGCCACTCATCAGCCGAAGCCTGGATATTGTCCAGGTCTTGTTGCATTTCTACACGGACTGCTTCAGTATCTGAGGAGTCACGAATGGTGCTGAACATTGTGCAATCATCAGCAAACATCCCCACTTCTGACCTTATGATTGAAGGAAGGTCATTGATGAAGCAGCTGAAGATGGTTGGGCCTAGGACACTACCCTGAGGAACTCCTGCAGTGATGTCCTGGAGCTCAGATGATTGACCTCCAACAACCACAACCATCTTCCTTTGTGCTAGGTATGACTCCAGCCAGCGGAGGGTTTTCCCCCTGATTCCCATTGACCTCAGTTTTGCTCAGGCTCCTTGATGCCATACTCGGTCAAATGCTGCCTTGATGTCAGGGGCAGTCACTCTCACCTCACCTCTTGAGTTCAGCTCTTTTGTCCATGTTTGAACCAAGGCTGTAAGGTCAGGAGCTGAGTGGCCCTGGCGGAACCCAAACTGAGCGTCACTGAACATGTTGTTACTAAGCAAGTGCTGCTTGATGGCACTGTTGATGACACCTTCCATCACTTTACTGATGATTGAGAGTAGGCTGATGGGGCGGTAATTGGCCGGGTTGGACTTGTCCTGCTTTTTGTGTACAGGACATACCTGGGCAATTTTCCACATTGCAGGGTAGATGCCAGTGTTGTAGCTGTACTGGAACAGCTTGGCTAGGGACGCGGCAAGTTCTGGAGCACAGGTCTTCAGTACTATTGCCGGAATATTGTCAGGGCCCATAGCTTTTGCAGTATCCAGTGCCTTCAGTCGTTTCTTGATATCACGCGGAGTGAATTGAATTGGCTGAAGTCTGGCATCTGTGATGCTGGGGACTTCAGGAGGAGGCCGAGATGGATCATCAACTCGGCACTTCTGGCTGAAGATTGTTGCAAATGCTTCAGCCTTATCTTTTGCACTGATGTGCTGGGCTCCCCCATCATTGAGGATGGGGATATTTGTGGAGCCACCATAATGGTCGGTGTTACATCTCCTTTTCTTTAGGTGTGGATGAAATTAGAGGGCAAATACATAAAATGACGAAAGATACAAAAATAGGCACGATAGCTTGCAACCTCAACACAGGTTGACCAATAAATGACGAATAAACTGTAAAGTTTTACAGCGGTGCATACCGTGTGTTTCGCATTTTAACATATACATTCATATTACAATTCTGGAAAAATGGAAAAAGTCATGACAGTGGTAACCATAATTAACCATTAGTTGTTTAATTGTCCACCACCATTCACGGCTGGTTGTGGCAGGACTGCAAAGCTTAGATCTGATCCGTTGGTTATGGGATCACTTAGCTCTGTCTATCGCATGCTGCTTACGCAGTTTGGCATGCAAGTAGTCCTGGGTTGTAGCTTCACCAGGTTGACAGAAGATAATATGCTTCTTTTTTATTCTTCCTGCCAAAATGGACAACTTCACATTTTTCCACATTACTCCAACTCCATTTGCCAGATCTTTACCCACTCACTTAACCTATCTATATCCCTTTGTAGCCTCCTCTCATCAGAACGTTTTGGTGCTAAACTATTACATTGAATGAAGGCTGATGACCTTTCATCAGAACGTGGATTTGGTAGAAAGGAAACAATCAATATTTTTAAGATTATATTGTTATTGTTATTTAATTACATATTTAACTATTTTATCTAGCCATTCCAGGAATTTCAGAGTTGAGATACAGCTGAAAGCGACCAGCAAAGACGGACAGTCCAAGCACCGACCGATAGTGGGTGTTACCTTGGTTGTAAACTGTGGCTGACTTCTCAGTGCAGTTTCGCCTGCCAGCATCAACATGTGTACTTCTAGCAGCGTCTCAGAAATTCAGGCAACTTTTGCAATTGTTATGCTTTCTAACTGTGGTGTGTAATTTCTCCAGAAATGTTTACAATGATTGGAGTTTTGACATTTTAAAGACACGACAATCCTCGCTGGCCTGTTCGGTCGGTGTTACATCTCCTTTTCTTTAGGTGTGGATGAAATTAGAGGGCAAATACATAAAATGACGAAAGATATAAAAATAGGCACGATAGCTTGCAACCTCAACACAGGTTGACCAATAAATGACGAATAAACTAAAGTTTTACAGCGGTGCATACCGTGTGTTTCGCATTTTAACATATACATTCATATTACAATTCTGGAAAAATGGAAAAAGTCATGACAGTGGTAACCATAATTAGCCATTTGCAACAAATTTATATGTTTGGAACACGATTGTGTTGCTGGTTTGTATATATAAAAGACAAAAATTGTCAATGTACCTCTTAAAGTAATAGGTTAATAGGAAAACTCAGTTGTCCTGAAAGGTAATGTTAATGCTGAATTGTTAGCCTTAATTCAATGTAATAGTTTAGCATCAAAACGTTCTTCTTAATAATTATCACCAATTATTTTAAATGACTCCACCTCACCATGTTCTTCGAGGAGAGTGTGTTAACCTGGCGTGTGTTTTTGTTACATTGTCAACAAGAATAGTTGGCAATACCATTCAGAGACGTTTGTTAACAATTTAATCACTCACTGAGGCTACAATTTATTGTTAGCGTGTTATTATGCTTTTACATGCAACCTAAATCATGTAAGCATGCCGATTGAAACTATTTTGTTACAACAGCTGGATGAAGTTGGAAGTGTATGTTAACAATGAGACCACCCTTCTGAAAATAATTGGTTCACTGGAAGAGATCTAGTAACAAATTTTCAGCAAAAAATATTTTTATGCCGTGATCAGATTTTTTATTGAAATCATTTCATAATATTTTTCTTTTGATTTTCAACACTGAAACATATGATTTCAATAGAAGCACGTACTGTGTCTTAAAGAATGAGTTCAAGTCTACCAGTTGAACGAAAGTGCACTGAAGTAAATCATTATAAGGAAGTATTATTGTAAATTATTGTATTAGGCTGGCAGCTAACAGTTTTGATCGCATTGTGTGTGTATGCATAGGATATTTGTGTAAATCTGTACTGTTGCCTATCATAAACATGATTTTGGACAGAATTATGTAAGGTAAATGTAATTTCTCTTAATTTTTCTTCGATTCAATGATGAATCAAGATGTGATTAGCTTGAATACTAGGATAAAAAAACATTGACATGAAACTTCTTCTGAAAATCAAAATAAGATTACCATTTTTAATTAAAGTCTTTAAAAACATTATAACGGTATTTAGTGCCTCTCCCCTACTCACCATCGCCATCATTACGTCTGGAAGTAGGCCAGCTATGTTTATAAATTTCATGCCAAAGCATACAAATAGTACAAGCCTTGACTAGACTATGTGGCTTCAGGCTTCTACAGGAGAGAGAATTTAAGTCTCTAAAGCTCAATATGATTCGTGGTGCACTAATCTGTCGCAGAGAAACACCACAGTGATCCAGTTTAAAATCTTCCATAAATCCCACTAGACTTTGTTCAGGGTAAATTAATGGTACCGAGGTATTTGCTGACGATATATTAAGGAGTAGACACTGCTTCCCATTCTAATTCACTGTCCACAGCAGGGATTGTTCAAAGATGAAGTATTTGTGAGGCTGGCTATACTTAAAGTTGATAAGTCATCAGGACCAGATCAGAGGTATCCCAGTACATTGAGGGAAGCAAGGTTGGAAATTGTGGAGGCACTGGCCATAATCTTCCAACCCTCCTTAGATACCGGGGTGATGCCAGAGGACTGGAGAATTGCAAATGTTGCACCCTTGTACAAAAAAGGATGTAAGGATAAACTGAGTTAATTCAGACCGTTAGTTTAATCTCGGTGGTGAGAAAACTTTTAGAAACTGTAATCTGAGACAAAATTAACAGTCACTTGGGTAAATGTGGATTAATTAAGGAAAGCTATCACAGATTTGTTAAGGGCATATCATATCAAACTAATTTGATTGAGTTTTTCAATGTGGTAACAGAGAGGGCCAATGAAGGTAATGCAGTTGATGTGGTGTATGGGGATTTCAAAAGGCATTTGATAAAGTGCCACATAACAGGATTGTCAGCAAAGTTGAAGCCAATGGAATAAAAAGGGACAGTGGCAGCATATGGATTAAAGTTTGCCGAATGACAGGAAACAGAGAGTAGTGGTTGTTTTTCATACTGGAGGACGGTATATAGTGGGGTTCCCAGGGGTCGGTTTTTGGACCACTGCTTTTCTTGATCTATATTAGTGACCTAGACATGGGTATACAGGACACAATTTCAAAATTTGCAGATAAAACAAAACTTGGAAGTATTGTGAACTGTGAGGAACATAATGATAGACTTCAAGTGGACAGAGATAGGCTGGTGGAATGGGGAACAAGTGGCAGATGAAATTTAATGCAGAGAAGTGTGAAGTGATGCATTTTGGAAGGAAGAATGAGGAAAGGCAATATAAAATAAAGGATACAATTCTAAAGTGGGTGCAGGAGCAGAGGGACATGGGAGTATATGCAAATCATTGAAGGTGGCAGGACAGATCGAGAAAGTGGTTAATAAGGCTTACAGGATCCTGGGCTTTATAAATAGAGGCATAAGAGTACAAAAGCAAGGAAGGTCTCATGAACCTTTATAAAACACTGATTCAATCTCAAATGGAGTTTGCTTCCAATTCTGGGCACCACACTTGAGGAAGGATGTGAAGGCACTGGAGACAGTGCAGAAAAGATTTACAAGAATGGTTCTGGGGTTGAGGGACTTCAGGTTTATGGATGTATGGGTGAAGCTGAGGCTGTTCTCCTTAGAGAAGAGAAGTTGAGAGAAGATTTGATAGAGGTGTTCAAAATCATGAGGGGTCTGGACACAGGAGATAAGGCGAAACTGTTCCCATTGGCAGAAAAGTCTAGAACCAGAGGACATCGATTTAAAGTCATTAGTGAAATAACCAGAGGCGACATGAGAAAAAACTTTTTGATGCAGTTAGGATCTGGAATGCACTGCCTGAGAGTGTGATGGTGGCAAATTCAATTATGGTTTTCAGAAGGGAATTGGATAATTATCTGAAGAGGAAAGATTTGCAGGCCTATGGAGAAAAGGCAGGGGAGGAGAACTAGCTGAGTTGCTCGTACAGCTCGAATGGCCTCCTTCGGTGAATCCTAGAAAGTTTACTGCACAGAAAGAGGCCACTTGGCCCATCGTGTCTGCACCAGCAGAAAAAAGGCCACCTAGCCAAATCCCACTTTCCAGCATTTGGTCCGTAGCCCTGCAGGTTACGGCACTTCAGGTGCACTTTTTAAAAAATTCGTTCTTGGGATTTGGGTGTCATGGGCTAGGCCAGCAATTATTGCCTAGCCCTAATTGCCCTTGAGAAGGTGGTGGTGAGCTGCCTTCTTGAACTGCTGCAGTCCTTGGGGTGTAGGTACATCAACAGTGCTGTTAAGAAGGGAGTTCCAGGATTTTGACCCAGCGACAGTGAAGGACCGGCAATATAGTTCCAGGTCAGGATGGTGTGTGGCTTGAAGGGGAACTTGCAGGTGGTGGTGTTCCCATGCATCTGCTGCCCTTGTCCTTCGAGGTGGTAGAGGTCATGGGTTTAGAAGGTGCTGTTGAAGGAGCATTGATGAGTTGCTGCAGTGCATCTTGTAGATGGTACACACCACTGCCATTGTGGATCGGTGATGAAGGGAGTGAATGTTGAAGGTGGTGGATGAGGTGCCAATCAAGCGGGCTGCTTTGTCCTGGATGGTGTTGAGTGTCATTGGAGCTGCACCCATCCAGGCAAGTGGAGAATATTCCATCACAATCCTGACTTATGTCTTGTAGATGGTGGACAGACATTGGGAAGATAAGAGGTGAGTTACTCGCTGCAGAATTCCCAGACTCTGACCTACTCTTGTAGCCACAGTATTTATATGGCTACTCCAGTTCAGTTTCTGGTCAATGGTAACCCCCAGGCTGTTGATAGTGGCCGACTCAGCAATGCTAATGCTGTTGAATGTCAAGGGGAGATGGTTAGATTCTCTCTTGTTGGAGATGATCATTGCCTGGCAATTGTGCGACATGAATGTTACTTGCCATGTATCAGCCCAAGCCTGGAAGTTGTCCAGGTCTTGCTGCATCTGGACACGGTTGATTCAGTATCTGAGGAGTCGCGAATTGTGCTGAACATTGTGCAATCATCAGTGAACATCCCCACTTCTGACTTTATGATGGAGGGAAGGTCATTGATGAAGCAGCTGAAGATGGTTGGGCCTAGGACACTACCCTGAGGAAATCCTGCAGTGATGTACTGCGGCTGAGATGATTGACATCCAATAACCACAACCATCTTTTTTTGTGCTAGGTATGACTCCAACCAGCAGAGAGATGTCCCCCTGATTCCCGTTTTGCTACGGCTTCTTGATGCCATACTCAGTCAAATGCTGCCTTGATGTCAAGGGCAGTCACTCTCACCTCACCTCTGGAGTTCAGCTCTTTTGTCCATATTTGGACCAAGGCTATAATGAGGTCAGGAGCTGAGTGGCCCTGGCAGAACCCAAACTGAGTGTCAATGAGCAGGTTATTGCTGAGCAAGTGCCACTTAATAGCACTGTTGATGACCCCTTCCATCACTTTGCTGATGATCGAGAGTAGACTGATAGGGCAGAAATTGGCCGGGTTCGATTTGTCCTGCTTTTTGTGTACAGGACATAAGTGGGCAATTTTTCACATTGCCGGGTAGATGCCAGTGTTGTAGCTGTACTGGAACAGCTTGGCTAGGGGCGCTGCTAGTTCTGGAGCACAGGTCTTCAGTACTATTGCCGGAATGTTGTCAGGGCACATAGCCTCTGCAGTATCTAGTGCCTTTAGCCGTTTTTTGATATCATGTGGAGTGAATCGGATTGGCTGAAGACTGGCATCTGTGATGCTAGGGACCTCAGGAGGAGGCAGGGATGGATCATCTACTTGGCACTTCTGGCTGAAGATTGATGCAGATGCTTCAGCCTTATCTATTGTACTGATGTGCTGGTCTCCTCCATCCTTGAGGATGGGGATATTTGTGGAGCCTCCTTCTCCTGTTTGTTGTTTTATTGTCCACCACCATTCACAACTGGATGTGTCAGGACTGCAAAGCATAGATCTGATCTGTTGGTTGTGGGATCGTTTAGCTCTGTCTATTGCATGCTGCTTCCACAGTTTGGCATGCAAGTAGTCCTGTGTTGTAGCTTCACCAGGCTGACACTTCATTTTGAGGTATGCCTGGTGCTGCTCCTGGCATGACCTCCTGCACTGTTCATTGAACCAGGGTTAATCCCCCGGCTTGATGGTAATGGTAGAGTGGGGAATTATGCCAGGCCATGAGGTTACAGATTGTGGTTGAGTACAATTCTGCTGGTGCTGATTGGCCCACAGAGCCTCATGGATGCGCAGCTTTGAGTTGCTAGATCTGTTCAAAATCTAGCCCATTTCGCACAATTGTAGTGCCACACAACATGATGGAGGGTATCCTCAATGTGAAGACGGTGGTCACCTACCAATACTGTCATGGACAGATGCATCTGCGACAAGTAGATTGGTGAGGATAAGCAGGGTTTTCCCTCTTGTTGGTTGCCTCACCACCTGCTCAAGACCCAGTCCAGCAGTTATGTCCTTTCGCATTTGGCCAGCTCGGTCAGTAGTGGTGCTACTGAGACATTCTTGGCGATGAACATTGAAGTCACCGACCCAGAGTACATTCTGTGCCCTTGCTACCCTCAGTGCTTCTTCCAATTGGTGTTCAACATAGAGAAGGATCGATTTAATCAGCCAAGGGGGAGGGCGAGGGGGAGCGGTTGGTAGTAATCAGCAGGAGGTTTCCTTGCCCATGTTTGACTGATGCCATGAGACTTCATGGGGTCCGGAGTCAATGTTGAGGACTCTCAGGGCAACTCCCTGTGACTGTCCTGCGGTGGAACAGGACATACTCAGGGATGGTGATGGTGGTGTCTGGGACATTGTCTGCAATGTATAATTCCGTGACTATGACTATGTCAGGCTGTTGCTTGACTAGTCTGTGGGACAGCTCTCCCAATTTTGGCACATGCCCCCAGATGTTAGTAAGGAGGACTTTGCAGGGCCGACAGGGCTGGGCTTGCTGTTATCGTTTCCAGTGCCTAGGTCGATGCCGGGTAGTCTGTCCTTTTCTTAGGCTTCGTAGTGGTTTGACGTAATCATCTTGACTGCCAGCTTTTTAAAAAAAGTTAACTGTAGAATTTCAGCTCATTTTGTTTCATTAAAAAAATAATGTAGGTTTCCAATTGATGAATTAAAAAAATCTCCTTTTGCACCACACAGAATGAAATGTGGCCACAGGAACATTTCATTACTAGGTTGCAGAAAAAAAGATCACGCACATTCATTCTCAAACATTAATTTCTCAAGTTCACACATTAATCTTAGAATTGCTGCAGCTAGCATGGATTGCAACAGCTATTCTGGTTTAATTTTTTGGAGTTTTGTCTGGGATGGTTATGTGTCGGATTAGACCCTAGACAATGCATCAGCGATTACATTGTTTTTTCCTGCAATGTGGGTAATTTTTAAATGGCAGGGTTGTAAGAGCAGGCTCCATCAAAATAGCTTTGCATTTTGATTTTTGAATTTCTCCACAAAAGGTAGAGGATTATGGTCTGTATAAACCACCGTCTCCCTATATCCATTTTGAACATAGATATTAAAGTGCTGGAGTGCTAGCAACATTATTAACGTTTCCTTTTCCACACTGGAATATCTCTTTAACTTTTTGAAGAAGTAGCCAACTGGTTTCTCAATGCCTGCCTCATTGTTTTGAAGTAGGACAGCACCTACTCCTAGGTCACTAGCATTAACTGCCACATTAAAGAGATTATTAAAGTTGGGAGCTGCCAGAACTGGTTTGTTTGTTAATAGGGCTTTTAACCTCTCGAAAGCAGTTTGGCACCTCTCCGACCACACTACCTTGGCTCTTTTCTGCAGTAAGTCTGTCAGTGGGGTGGCTATAGTGCTGAAGTTTGGAACAAACTTGTGATAAAACCCGAGCATCCCCAGAAAATGCATTATTTCCGTTTTTGTCGTGGGGATGGGAAAATCCATCAGCGCTTTTATTTTGGCTGCCCTGCATTTATTGCCCATCCCGAATTGCCCTTGAGAAACTGAGTGGCTTGCTAGGCCATTTCAGAGGGCATTTAAGAGTCAACTACATTGCTGTGGGTCTGGTGTCACATGTAGGTCAGACCAGGTAAGGACGGAAGATTTCCTTTCCTCAAGGACATCAGTGAATCAGATGGGTTTTTACAACAATCAACAATGGTTTCATGGTCACCATTAAACTAGCTTTTTAATTCCAGATTTAGTAATTGAATTCAAATTTCATCATCACCCAAGTGAGGACAACGGAGCCCTATCATGCTTCTGAGAGGGTGTGAGGGCAGAAGCATGGGAAATGGAACAGACTTGCATGGTCTTATCACCCAGAGTGGAGGGAAATCCTTGGCGGAGGAAAAGGGAAAATATTGCAGAAGCTCTGGTGTGAAAGGTAGCATCATCAGAGAAGATGCGACAGAGACAGAAAAATTGGGAAAAGGGAATGGTGCCCTCCCAGAAGGTGGGGTGGAAATAAGTATAATCCAGATAGTCGTGGGGGTCAGTAGGCTTGTAATAGATGTTTCAAGACAACCAATCTGGAGAAACAGATAGAGAAGTCCAAGGAAAGACTCAGAGATAGATCAGCCAAGGACAAGGGAGGGCTGAAAATTTGAAACAACATTCTCGAGTCAGTGCAAGAGTAGGAAGTAGTACCAATACAGTCATCTTTGTAACTGAAGAAGAGATCAGGAATGGAACCTGTATGTGACTTGAATTCAGAGAATTCAACTTATCCTACAAAAGGACAGGCAGAGCTAGGGTCCATGCAGGGTTTCCATAGCCACTCCTTTTACCGGGAGGAAATAGAGTTAAAAGAAAAAATATTCAATGTGAGCACAAGTTCAGCCAGGTGGAGGAAGGTGGTCTGGATGCAGACTGATTCAAGGAAGAAGCAGAAAGACCACAGATCATTCTGGTGGGTTATGGAGCTGTACAGGGAGTGTACATTCATAGGGAAGAGGAGCCAGGAATTAGTTAAACCTATAAAAAAATTTACAATTACATTACATAAAAGTGGGTGGTCAGGTGTATGTGGCCCCTTGAAAAATGTTAGTGGTGATATTGTAAATGAAAATAAGGAAATGACAGATATGTTGAATAATTACTTAGTATTTACAGTAGAGGAAGAGGATAGCATGCCTGACATCCCAGGGAAACTAATATTGAATCAGGGATAGGAACTCACCAAAATTAACATAAATAAAACAACAGTAATGAAGACGAGAGAGCCAGCCTTGTAAAGGGTAAGTCGTCCCTGACTAATCTTGATGAATTTTTTGAAGAGGTGGCTAAATTAATGGACAGGGGAATGTGTATGGATGTTATTTATGTGGACTTCCAGAATGCATTTGATACAATCCCTGATAAGAGACTGTTAGCTAAAGGTGAAGCTCATGGAATTGAAGGGAAATTGGCTGAGCGGCTAGAGACAGAGAATAGGTATAATGGGCAGGTATTCTAACTGGCAGGAGGTAAATAGTGATGTCCCACAAGTATCTGTGTTGGGGCCTCCCCTATTCACTATATTCATAAATGTCTTAGATGATGGGATAGAAAACCACATATCCAAGGTTGCCAGTAACGCAAAGATAAGCGGCATTGTAAGCATTGTAGGTGGAAAGATAAAATTACAAAGAGATATTGATTGATTAAGTGAATGGGCAAAATTGTGTAAAATGAATTTCAATGTAGGCAAATGTGAGGATATCCACTTTGAACCTAAAATGGATAGAACAGGGTACTTTCTAAATGGTGAAAAGCTAGCAACAGTAGAAATCCAAAGAGACTTGATGGTCCAGGTACACAGATCATTAAAATGTCATGAACAGGTACAGAAAATAATCAAAAATACTAATGGAATGCTGGCCTTTATATCTAGAGGACTAGACTACAAGGGGATAGAAGTTATGCTTCAGCTATACAAAGCCCCAGTTAGACCAGGCCTGGAGTACTGTGAGCAGTTCTGGGCACCACACCTTAGGAAGGATATATTGGCCTTGGAGAGAGTGCAGCACAGATTTACTAGAATGCTACCTAGACTTCAAGGATTAAATTACAAGAAGCGATCACACAAACTAGAATTGTATTCCCTGGCATTTAGAAGGTGATTTGATCAAGGTCTTCAAGTTATTAAGGGGAACAGATAGGGTAGATAGACACCATTTCTACTGGTTGGGGAGTCTAGGACTAGGGGGCATAGTGTCAGAATTAGAGCCAGGTGTTTCAGGAGTGAAGTGAAGAAACATTTCTATGTGCAAAGGGTGACAGAAGTTTGGAACTCTTTTCCACAAATAGCAATTGATGCTAGATCAATTGTTAATTTTATATCTGAGATTGATAGATTTCTGCGAACGAAGGTATTAAGGAATATGGGGCAAAGGCGGGTATATGGAGTTAGGTCACAGATCAGCCATGATCTCACTGAAAGATGGAACAGACTTGTGAAGCAAAATGGTCTGTTCCTGTTTCTGTGTTCCCTTGTTCCACTTTATGTTAATTAACAAAGGGTGTTCACAGAGTTATAGATCTTGGTAAGTGAGACTGGATAAGTTGGGGGAAAATGTAGTTCAGATAAGAGAAAATAAGTTGAATGGGACAGGGCGGCACAGTGGCGCAGTGGTTAGCACCGCAGCCTCACAGCTCCAGCGACCCGGGTTCAATTCTGGGTACTGCCTGTGTGGAGTTTGCAAGTTCTCCCTGTGTCTGCGTGGGTTTTCTCCGGGTGCTCCGGTTTCCTCCCACAAGCCAAAAGACTTGCAGGTTGGTAGGTAAATGTAGGTACAGGTGGGGATGTGGTAGGAATATGGGACTAGTGTAGGATTAGTATCAATGGGTGGTTGATGGTCGGCACAGACTCGGTGGGCCGAAGGGCCTGTTTCAGTGCTGTATCTAAAAAAAAAGGAGCAGGCTGAAAAGATTGGTCCACAGGGACATTCCCATTTGTGGATCTTGGGCAGGAGATAGAAGAGGGTTGGGAACTATGAAGTTGGAATCCTGGAGAGAAGATCTCTACAGGAGGTGAGGTCAGAACAGTCTGGTAAATGATGGGGGTCATGATGCAAGGGGAGTTAGAAAGAGCTGTCAGAGAGTTGGTGGTCAGCTTTGGTAAGGTGGAGGTTCTTTTGCCATATAACATCAGTCTTCTCAACGGGTCAGTGAGTTTGATAATGATGTCAAGATTGGGCCTGAGAGAGAGCTGCAAATTCAGAGTGAGATAAGTTTGAGTGAGTGAGTGAGTGAATAAGGGGAGTTGAGAAACTGACAAGGCCAATGTCATGCTGGAAGTTTTCAATAAATAGATTGAGAGTGCAGGGGGCCAAAGAAAGGGGTAGAAGTGGATGGGGAAGGCTGAAGACAGGAGAAAGTGTTTGATGTACAGAGTATATCTCCTGACCAAAATATTAGACGAGGTGACAAACACAGTGGAAGTACAGTCCAACATCATGTTGAACTCAGATTTCATTGCGATAAATGGGATGAAGCTGGCTCCTTGGCTGAAAATGGATCAGTCAAGGTCAGAGAGGGGAAGTTCATAAGGGATGGTGAAAATACTGTAAGGGTTGAGAAAGGAAGATTGATGAGCTAAGAAATAAATGAAGTGGAAGATGGATCCGGAAAGAGGCTATCATCTAAATGTTGTTCACTTTTTCAGTCCTTTAAATGGAAAGGAAGAAAACATGTTCTTTGTTAATGTGTCAGATGAGGTGAAGGATGAAGTGGAACTGAGGACCAGGAGAACTCTAGAATAGAGTGAGTTGATGCTGCTGAACAGAAAGAATCATAGAATCATAGAATGGTTACAGCACAGAATGAGGCCATTCAGTCTGTCATGCCTGTGCCAGCTCGCTACAAGAGTAATTCACCTAGTCCCACTCCCCCGCCTTTTCCCTGTAGCACTGCAAATATTTTCTGTTCAGATAATTATCCAGTTCTCTTTTGGAGGCCTCGATTGAACCTGCCTCCACCACACTCTGAGGCAGTGCATTCCAGATCCTAACCACTCACTGCATAAAAAGGTTTGGAAGAATGTACACCATAGAATAAGGAGGAAATGATGTATCTCATGAAGTAGCGAGAGCAGTGGTAGCGGAATGTTGAGATGTCAGTGATCACTTCAGCATCTGCAGTATTTTGCTTTTGTACACAATGTATCAATAGGGCATGAGAAGTCAGAAAGGATAATGAAACATATAGGCATTCATCATTTACCGTGTAGAATGGCATGTATATGTCAAGTGATAAATGGAGGCTAAGCACCTATAGAACCCTAACATAGAAATAGGAGCAGGCCATTCAGCTCCTTGAGCCTGTTCTGCCATTCAATTAGATCATTTATCCATTTATCTGCCTTTGCTCCATATCTCTTGATACCGTGACAAAATGAAGTTAAGGCATGCATAAATAAATGATTAACTGTAAGATATCTGCCACTAAACATTGAAAACTCCCTTACTAAAGACATACAGCAGGAGAGAAAACAGGTTTGAGAAGGCTCAGTTAACTGTTACCTGCAAAAGCGAAAAGAATCTACCTGCGATAGCCATGTAAATGAGTTGAGGGAACAGATGAAAACACTGCCAGAGTATCCCAAACCTACAACTAAACCAAAGGACATTTTATGATCGGGGGAATGGAAGAGGATAAGGTGGGTGGGGAATGGGGGGGGTGGGGGAGGGGGGTGGGGGTAGGAGAAGTGGGAGAATCTCAGATTGATAAGGGCAAGGTTAGCCAGGCGTGAATTCCTTCCTTGGTCAATGGATAAACAATGGGTAAGGATAAAGTTTAATCCTTAAGGTTCAAACAACTAAAGAAAAATCTAATGCATTCAAAGCCTGAATGAAAGGAGTACTGCCGTTGTCAAAAGAAGGATGGATCTCTTCCTCCTCAAAATAGAAACCCAAATAAAGGATTCCATTAAAAAAGGGTTTTGCAGCAGTTTTCCTTATCAACTTAGAGAGGGTTAAAAGGTAAACTGTTGAGGACAAAACTCCAGCAGAGCAGGTCCAGTCGTAGGATGTGAAACAAAGCTGAGATGCAAACTAAGCTCATTTCATCCTTGAGAGAACATTATCATTATTTTTCAGGATCTCAAAACTGTGGAACTCCTTACCTCCCACAGTCTTTCTTTGCTCTTGCAATCTTCAAGATTTAAAAACCCAAACTTGGTGTTACTTAATCATACTTCCTAATTTACCTGACCGTGATTTCTGTTCTGCTTTTATCACCTTCCTGGGTGCCCTGCACAATAAGCCTTGGTTTTTCACCCACATTTGTTAACGATAATAGGAAACAATTAAGACATCCAAAGGAAAAAGGGAATAAAAGGTTGTTTATTGCCTTACCCCCATCTTGGGATTTGCATCTCTAAAGATAGAGGAGCTGCTTGACTGCTTTTTTGTACAGTTGAAACAATGGGAGCTGGATTTTTGCATTGGGGTGCGGGAAACAGAAGTCGGGACTGTTTCTGGGTCTCAAACCCGCTGTGGGAGGGGGAGGGGGGAACAGAATTGAGTCACGACTTTCAAAGGGGCGACCCCTTAATTGGCAGGGAGACAGGATTGGCAGCCAATTAGCGGCCACAGATGTAGGAATAGAAGCAGGTCAAATGAAGTGTGGATCTGATTTAAAGTCACAATGGCAGCCATTTCCCTGCTGCAGGAGGAGAGAGAAGAACATAAGAATTTTTTTTTAATTCACTCATGGGATGCAGGTGTCACGGGCGAAGCCAGCATTTATTGCCCATCCCTAAAGGCAGTGGTCAGCTGCCTTCTTGAATCGCTGAAGTGGTTTGATACAACTGAGTTGCTTACTAGGCCATTTCAGAGTCAACCACATTGCTGTGGGTCTGGAGTCACATGTAGGCCAGATTTCATTCCCTAAAGGGCATTAATGAACCAGGTGGGTTTTTACAACATTCAACAATGGTTTCATAGTCACCCACTAGAATAGCTTTTTAATTCCAGATTATTAATTCAAATTTCACCATCTGCTGTTGGTGGGATTCAAACCCAAGCCCCCAAAATGTTTACCTGGGCCACTGGATTATTAGTCCAGTGACACGACCACTATGCCACCACCTCCCCGAAGAGCGGAAGTAGGCCATTTGGCCCCTCTAGCCTGCTCCACCATTCAATAAGATCATGGCTGATCTGATTGTAGCCTTAATTCCACTTTCCTGTCGGCCCCCATAACCCTTGACTCCCTTGTAGAACAAAAATTTAACTCAGCCTTGAATATATTCAATGACCCAGCATCCATTGCTCTCTGGGGAAAAGAATTCCAAAGATTAACAACCCTCTGAGAGAAGAAATTACTCCTTATCTCCACCTTAAATGGGAGAGCCCTTATTTTGAAACTGTATCCCCTAGTTATAGATTCCCCCGTGAAAGAAAACATCCTCTCAGCATCTACCCTGTCAAGCCCCCTCAGAATCATATATATTTCAATAACATCACCTCTCATTCCTCTAAACTCCAATGAGTATAGGACCAACCTGCTCAAACTTTCCTCATAAGACAACCCCTTCACCCTAGGAATCAGCCTAGTGAATCTTCTCTGAACTGCTTCCAATGTAAGGATATCCCTCATTAAGTAAGGAGATCAAAACTATACACAGTACTCTTGGTGTTACCAATGTAAATTGCTACGTACAGTATTCTACCATCTTGATACTTTGAAGGGGGTGCAATGACACATTTAGCAACAGGACAAGAAAAATGCACTGCTTATTCTGTATAACATGTTACGGCCAGTTGAGGAGGGGTCACAGGCTCCCCTCTTACCATTCTTCTTATTTGACCGCAACAGGGTTTGTTCCTCTTAAACAGTGGTTGTGTTTATTACCTCTGTGAGTGAACCATAGAACCATAGAAAAATTACGGCACAGAAGGAGGCCATTCAGCCTGTCGTGTCTGTGCCGGCCGAAAAAACTAGCCGCCCAATCTAATCCCACCTTCCAGCACCTGATCCACGGCCTTGCTGGGTTACAGCACTTCAGGTGCATGTCCTTTTAAAAGAATTGAGGGTTTCTGCCTCCACCACCATTCCTGGCAGTGAATTCCAGACACCCACCACCCTCTGGGTGAAAACGCTTTTCCCATGTCCCCTCTAATCCTTCTACCAATCACCTTAAATCTGTGCCCCCTGGTAATTGACCTTTCCATTAGGGGAACCAGGTCCTTCCTGTCTACTCTATCCAGGCCTCTCATAATTTTGTACACCTCTGTTAAGTCACCCCTCAGCCTCCTCTGTTCTAAGGAAAACAACCCTAGCCTATCCAAGTTTTCCTCATAGCTGCGACCTTCGAGTCCTGGCAATATTCTTGTAAATCTCCTCTGTACTCTCTCCAGAGCAATTATGCCCTTTCTGTAATGTGGTGACCAGAACTGTACGCAATACTCCAACTGTGGCCTAACCAGCGTTTTATAGCGTTCCAGCATTACATCCCTGCTGTTGTATTTTATATCTCGGCCAATAAAGGAAAGCATTCCATATGCCTTCTTCACCACTTTATCTACCTGTCCTGCCACCTTCAGGGACCTGTGGACATGCACTCCAAGGTCTCTCATTTCTTCTACCCCTCTCAGTATCCTCCCATTTATTGTGTATTCCCTCACTTTATTTGCCCTCCCCAAATGCATTACCTCACAGCTTTCTGGATTGAATTCCATTTGCCACTTTTCTGCCCACTCAATCAAACTATTGATATCTTTCTGGAGTCTACGGCTATCCTCTTCTCTATCAACTACATGGCCAATTTTTGTGTCATCAGCAAATTTCCCAATCATGCCTCCCACATTTAAGTCCAAATCATTAATAGATACTACAAACAGCAAGGGACCCAACACTGAGCCCTGTGGAACACCACTGGAAACAATTTTCCATTCACAAAAACATCTGCCGACTACTACCCATTGTTTCCTGTCACTGAGCCAATTCTGGATCCAACCTGCCACATTCCCCTGTATTCCATGGGCTTTCATTTTACTGACCAGTCTGCCATGTGGGACCTTGTCAAATGCCTTACTAAAATCTTTGTAGACCACATCCACTGCACTATCCTCATCAATCCTCCTTGTTACTTCCTCAAAAAATTCAGTTAAATTAGTAAGACATGACCTTCCCTTAACCATCCCTTCCCATGTTGACTATCCCTGATTAATCCATGCCTTTCTAAGTGGCAGTTTATCCTGTCCCTCAGAATAGATTCTAACAATTTACCCACCACCAAGGTCAGACTGGCCAGCCTATAATTATTTGGCCTATCCCTCACACCCTTTTTAAACAATGGTACAATGTTCACAGACCTCCAATCATCTGATACCTCTCCTGTATCTAGTGAGGATTTGAAGATGATCCTCAGCATATCTGCTATTTCCTCCCTGGCTTCCTTTAACAACCTGGGATGCAATCCATCTGGCCCTGGCGATTTATCCACTTTAAAGGATGTCAGACCCTCCAGTACTTCCTCTCTCATTATGCTAATCGTATCTAATATTTCACACTCCTCCTCTTTTACTACAATGTCTGCATCATCCCTCTCCTTTGTGAAGACAGAGGCAAAAAACTCATTAAGAACCCTGCCTGCATCTTCTACATCCATGCATAAGTTCCCTTGTACATCTATGATAGGCCCTACCCTTTCTTTAGTTATCCTCTTGCTATTGATGTACTGATAAAACATCTTTGGGTTTTCTTTAATTTTACCTGCCAAAAATTTTTCATGTCCTCTCTTTGCTTTTCTAATTTCCTTTTTTACTTTACCCCTGCACTTTCTATACTCCTCTAGGCTTTCTAAAGTATTAACATTTTTGTGATCATCATAAGCTTTCTTTTTCTGCTTTAACTTACCCTGTAAGCTTCTAGATAACCAAGGGGCTCTAGATTTGGCAGGACCACCCTTTATCTTTGTGGGGACATGTCTACACTGTGCCTGCAGTATCTTGCTTTTGAATGCCTCCCACTGGTTTGCCACTGATTTTCCTTCAAGTAGCTGTATCCAGTCCACTTTCGCCACGTCACCTCTCAGTTACTTAAAATTTGCCTTCCCCCAATTTAGAAGTTTTACTCCTGTTTTATCTTTGTCCTTTTCCATGATTATGCTAAAACTAACTGTATTATGGTCACTATCTCCAAAATAGTCACCAACTGTTACTTCCTCCACTTGCCCAGCTTCATTACTGAAGACTAGATCTAGAATTGCGTCCCCTCTCGTTGGGCTTGTTGCGTGCTGGCTGAAAAAGTTCTCTTGAGCATAGTTCAAGAATTTTGTCCCCTCTGTGCCCTTCACACTGTTTGTATCCCAGTTGATATTGAAGTAGTTGAAATCCCCAACTATTATTGCCCTATAGTTTTCGCACTCATAAATTTCCCTACATATTTGTTCTTCTACCTGCCTCTCACTATTTGGGCGTATATAGTACACTCCTAGTATTGTGGCCACCCCTTTTTTATCTCTGACCTCCACCCATACAGCCTCATTTAGTATATCATCCCTCCTCAAAGCTGTTATTGATTCCTTAACTAATAATGCTACACCCCCTCCTTTTTTATCTCCCTCTCTATCCCGCCTGAAAACTCTATATCCAGGGATGTTGAGTTGCCATTCTTGCCCCTCCTTAAGCCAAGTTTCCATTATAGCAAAGATATTATGTTGCCATGTGTCTATCTGTGCCGTCAGCTCATCGGCTTTATTTACTATACTCCTTGCATTTAAATAAATACCTTTTAACACTGCCAAATTCCTGTGCTGCAGACTTTTTAACCTTTGCTTCTTCTGTCTTTCAGAATCACTCGTTAATTTTCTGCCACCTGTTCCCTGCCCTGAAATTGTCCAAACTAAGACTGTGCTCAGGCGCCCATCCTCCTGCCAAGCTAGTTTAAACTATCCCCAACAACACTAGCAAACCTTCCTGCAAGGAAATTTGTCCCAGTCCTGTTCAGGTGCAGACCATCTGGCTTTTGCAGGTCCCACCTTCCCCAGAGCCGGTCCCAATGCCCCAGAAATCTGAAGCCCTCAATCTTGCACCATCTCTCCTGCCACGCATTCATCTGGTGTATTTTCCTACTTCTATACTCACTAGCATGTGGCCTTGAGAGCTGTCTGGAGATTACTATCATTGAGGTCCTGTTGCTAATCTCATTCCTAACTCCCTAAACTCAGCCTGCAGGACCTCATCCCTCTTTCTTCCTATATCGTTGGTACCAATGTGGATGACGACCTCTGTCTGTGCACCCTCACCCTCCAGAACGCCCTGTAGCCGTTTGGTGATATCCATGACCCTGGCACCAGGGAGGCAACATACCATCCTGGAATCACTTCTGTGACCACAGAAACGCCTATCTGTTCCCCTAACTATAGAATCCCCTGGCACTATTGCTCACTTGTCCTTTCTCCTCCCTCGCTGCACAGTTGAGTGACCCATGGGGTACTATGGTCATGACTCTCACTGCACTCGCCAGAGGAACCCTCTCTCCCATTGGTACTCAGAACTGGATACCAGTTAGAAAGTGGGATGTCCTCTGGGGACTCCTGCACTACCTGCCTTGACCTTCTTGTCTGTTTGGCAGCCACCCAGTCCCTCTCTGCTGTGCTCTCTTAAGCTCTGGGGTGACTGCCTCCTGAAATGTGCTATCCATGTAGTTCTCTGCCTTGTGGATGCACCACAGTGACTCCAGTCACTGCTCGAGTTCCAAAACCTGGAGCTCAAGCTTCTGCAGCCAGTGACACTTCCTGCGGATATGTCAAGGGCACATGGTGTGTCCACGACTGCCCACATGCCACAGGAGGCACATTCCACTTGGCCGAGCTGCCCTGCCATTACTTAGCTTTACAAACTAACTATAGCTAATGTTATAAGTGGAATAACTTACCAGTTACTTGCCAATCAGCTTCTTCCCCTTTACCGTGGAGGCTGAAAGGGCAGAAAGGAAAATAAAGACTGCAAAGAGCACCTCCTTCCCCTAGTCAGTAAAATCCCTCACACACAACTCACAGCCTGACTCTGTCCAAACAGCACTATTCTAAGTAGTAATTCTTAATAAATTACACTAATTAAAACAAAACCTTAGTAGCACTAACCTTATCACTTACAAAGTAGCTATTTGAGGGTTTAAAAAAAATAACTTTTTTCCCCTGCTTTTTTAAAGCTATTTACAGGTAATAAGATCTGTTACTTACCAACCAATCAGCTTACAGATTTCCTGTGCTGTCACTGTAAGTTTTTTTTCCTCTTTTGAAACCCAGCGCTCACTGACACAGCCAAAGCCCGCCGCCGACTGCCATTGCTCCGGATCTGCCTCCTCCCAGGTCCACTGCCGACTGCCACTGCTCCCGTCTGAGATAGGCGAGGGCCTCAAGCCCCGTTCTTTAATCCACAGGTCCCGCTCTGGATCTGCTTCCTCCCAGGTCCACCACTGACTGCCGCTGCTCCGGTCTGAGGTAAGTGTAGGCCTCGAGCCCCGTTCTTTAATCCACAGGTCCCGCTTTAGATCTGCCTCCTCCCAGGTCCACTGCCAACTGCTGCTGCTCTGGTCTGAGTATTTTACATTTTTCCTTTACTGTGATCTTGAAAGAACAAATTGGACGGGTTTTCTTGAGTTTAAACGAGAAAGAAGTTTATACTTAACACTCTATCCCCGACTTAAAAACACAAAAAAAATCCGCTCCACATTCACGTATACATTCACATGAGAATCACGCACACACTCGTAGATTACAGAGGGAAAAATAAATTTGGTGGTTGGATTGAAGTCCAGAATAAATGGAATTCAAATACACAGTCTGTGACGTGGATGACCTGGTAGTCCTCGCTGGTCAAAGTGCACTTTGTGGTTGGCCTGTTTTGCTCAGGGTTTTCTTGAAGGCAGAATTGTAGTTGGCTGTCTTCCCCTGATCTCTGGCTGTAGCAGTCTACAGGCTTGGAGGGTCAACAGTCACAGACTGTTTTGAAACTTGATGTTTTCGGGGGAGAGAGAAAGAGAGAGAGAGAAAGGAAAGCCCGCAGCTTTCTCTGCTGCTGCAGTCTCAGTTACTACTTGTCTCTTTGTCCAAGGGAAACAAAACCAGCTTCCCCCGAGATGGACAGATGGTCACATGGCTGCTTCAGGTTTTCTAGAACCTTCTAATGAAATTCAAGGTTAGGAATTGGCTCTACATGCCCCAGGATGCCAATTTACACTTGCAGGAGGTTTGGGCTTTCAAAGTCAATATGTTAGGATTGCCTTAACTGCCATGCTAATGAAGCCATTTTAGGTCATTCAATCACTTAAAGCAAGTCATTGTTCTGGGTCCATGCTGCTCAACCCTCTGGCTCTGGGTGGATCTTTTGAATGTGAAAAGGTGTTTCAGATCCAAATTGTAGTGGCCATCTTGGCTGCTAGTTTTTTAAAAGTTAACTGTAGGATTTTTCTCCATTGAAAGTCTAATGTAAGTTTACAACTGATGAAATTAATATTTCTCATTTGGTATTTAGGGTTTTCTAGACACACATTGTGTAGGAATTCAAGCCTACCCAAAAACAGGCAAACAGGAGTGACTTTTGCACCTGAATGAACAGTCCCAAGGTGCAAGTAATATTGGCCTCAGATCTCATTATTGAATCCAATGGAGCTCCCCATGCAGCTTGCTGGAAACTGGGCTCCTGCATTGCCTGCTGCAACCCTCAAATGCATCATCTAAGGGGAAAGGGAGAGGAGGTGACCGAGAAAGAGATATCATTGGACATTGGGAGAGGAGCAGCCATGGCTGGGATCAGGAGGAAGATCAGCGGTGGTAATCGGGGAGGGTGTTGACAATGATCAGAGGGGTTGAGGATGCAATAGAAAGAGGCTGGCAGCAGCCCGTGTGGTTTAATGTTGGAATAAGAGGAGTGCTCCTGCTCCTCCTGGCTCCACCTTGAGGTAAGCATATTTAAAATCTTATCTTCTGGCGGGGGCCTATCTTGGTCCCTTTTTTTTAATTCATTCATGGGATGTGGGTGTCACTGGCCAGACCAGCATTTATTGCCCATCCCTAATTGCCCTTGAGAAGGTGGTGGTGAGCTGCCTTCTTGAACCGCTGCAGTCCATTTGGGGTACGTACACCCACAGTGCTGTTAGGAAGGGAGTTCCAGGATTTTGACCCAGCGACAGTGAAGGAACGGCGATATAGTTCCAAGTCAGGATGGTGTGTGACTTGGAGGGGAACTTGCAGGTGGTGTTCCCATGTATTTGCTGCCCTTGTCCTTCTAGGTGGTAGAGGTCGCGGGTTTGGAAGGTGCTGTCTAAGGAGCCTTGGTGCACTGCTGCAGTGCATCTTGTAGATGGTACACACTGCTGCCACTGTGCGTCGGTGGTGGAGGGAGTGAATGTTTGTAGATGGGGTGCCAATCAAGCGGGCTGCTTTGTCCTGGATGGTGTCGAGCTTCTTGAGTGTTGTTGGAGCTGCACCCATCCAGGCAAGTGGAGAGTATTCCATCACACTTCTGATGTGCCTTGTAGATGGTGGACAGGCTTTGGGGAGTCAGGAGGTGAGTTACTCGCCTCAGGATTCCTAGCCTCTGACCTGCTCTTGTCGCACCGGTATTTATATGGCTATTGCATTTCAGTTTCTGGTCAATGGTAACCCCTAGGATGTTGATAGTGGGGGATTCAGCGATGGTAATGTCATTGAATGTCAAGGGGAGATGGTTAGATTCTCTCTTGTTGGAGATGGTCATTGCCTGGCACTTGTGTGGCGCGAATGTTACTTGCCACTTATCAGCCCAAGCCTGGATATTGTCCAGGTCTTGCTGCATTTCTACACGGACTGCTTCAGTATCTGAGGAGTCATGAATGGTGCTGAACATTGTGCAATCATCCGCGAACTTCCCCACTTCTGACCTAACTGTCATTTTCAATATTACAGAGGGGGCTTCAAATGGGCATTAGGCCTCTTAACCGCATATAGATTCCAGTTCTTTTTCCCATACTAATATGGAGGGCAGCGAATTTCCAGCTCACAGTGCACTTCCTGCCCGCCACATTGGAGGCCTTCTTGCAGTCAAAAAAACTGGCACTGCGCAATCGAATTTCTAGGCCTCAAAGTTTCTTGACTTAATAAAACGAATAAAATGCTACAAACTTGTGGTCACTTCATTAGCTTTGCAGAATTTTTCATGCAGCTATTCCAGGAAATGCACCTACCCAAAAATTCCTTGATTTTTTTCCCTCATTCTACACATAATGTGCCTTTAATTATTCATGTTGGCCAAGTGATTGACGAGTAAGCAGAGTTGGATAGCAGTACATCCACAAGGACAAAAACAAGGGAGGCACAGCTTTATAAGAAGAAAGATTGTAGTGCAAGAGGAAGAGCACAATTTTCTGAAATTTAAAATACAATGGTAAGGTAATGTTAAGAGGATAACTAATGTCAGCCTAATACAAGAGATAAAAGGTCTCTCAGATGGTGAACCCTTTGCCCCTGAGAGAGTTAACTTTTAACACTGATATAAATGTGCAATTAAGGGCTTTAGTCTAATTATTTGATCTAATTCAACACAAAGTGTATTCATACAACAAATTTAGTGGTAGCTATATGTGATTTCTGCTTCATATTAACAGTAAACTTGTACAAATCCAAAGTTAGGGTTGTGGAGCTGCAAGGAGCACTCCACCTCCTTCCAGCTCTAAGGACAGGAAATAAAATAACTTCCCCTAACATTGTTTTGGCTTCCAGTGGTCTCTTAAAGAAGGAAAAGACTTACATTTATAGAGCGCCTTTCACAACCTCAAGATGCCCCAAAATGCTTTACAGTCCATTAAGTTCTCTTGAAGTGTTGCCACAGTTGTAATGTCTGAAACTTGGCAGCCAATTTGTGCACAGCAAGCTCCCACAAACTAATGTAATAAAGGCCAGATAAATTTTTTCAGTGATATTGATTGAGGGATAAGAGTAACTACTCCACTGTCCTTTGAAATAGTGCCATGGGATCTTTTAAATCCACCTGAGAGAGAACAGAGGGCCTTGGTCTAAGCCAAAAGATGGCACTTCACTAGAGAGTCAGCCTAGATTTTTATTCTCAAGTCTCTGGTGTAGGACCTGAACCCACAACTGCCTAACTTAGGAGGCAAGAGTGCTACTAACTAAGCCACAGCTGACATGACATTTGGAAGGATTGTTGGCTAGTTGGAGCATGTATGGCATGTGCTTCACCCAGCTTTCCACAGACTTTGCAGAAGGGTTTTAAAACAGGTGCAAGACCCTTCTTTGCATATTTAAATTGGTCCAACACTGCTCTCAGGTGGCTGTCAGGAGTGCCTAAAAACAGAGTGGGCCAATATGGTGATGGCCATGCTTTTGGCACAGATCGGGTGCAGGATCACATGCCCAGAAGTTAGTATATGTTGCACCCATCTTATTCCTGAAAAACAGTGAAATGTATGGCAATTTCTACCTCTTAGAGTTTCAGCCTGGCAGCAGCCAAACAATGCAAACGCACAGGCTTGATGAGTAATTCTAGCATTTTCGGCATATATTTCAGATTTCCAACCCCCACAGTATTTTGCCTTTTGTAAACACAGTACTACTTGGTTGGAATTCAAACAGAGGTATCAATCTGAGACCAGTAGCTGCAGTGTAAATGCACCCTTACAATAGGATAATATATAGACTCAGCCTCCAAGTCCAGATGCTGAGTTGGAGTACCAGAACATAGCCAGTCCAATTGAGACAAGACAGGAGTCAGAGGGACATGGAACAAAAGAGGACAACATATCTAACTTTTGCCTCTGAATTGTAAAAATCAACCATTTACTTGGACTGAACAATCACTGGTGCCAAGAGTTGTGTCTCTCTTTCTTCCTTTAAGATGCTCCTTAAAACCTACCTCTTTGACCAAGCTCTTGGTAATATGCTCTGATATCTCAAGTGGCTCAGTGTCAAATTTTGTTTGATAATGCTCCCATGAAGCACCTTGGGATGTTTTACTACATTAAAGGTGCTATATAAATACAAGTTGTTGTAGTTGGGGCACATTTTCAAGACTATGCACTTTAAAAATTTTCCCAACTACTGTGACAAACTAGCTGTAGGAGAGAAATACGGGTAATTATATTTCATTTTGTTTTTAGCTGGTTGGTTTTCAACCCTCAATATAATTTTGTTTTACAAATTATTCAGATATGTTTAGCAACCTAGAGCACTGTACCACAAGAATTTGCAGCTATAGCTCTAAGTTTCTAATGTTGGTTGGACCACCAATTAGAAATTTGATGCTTCACCACAGCAAACAGTCAAAAAAAAGTGGGTAATTTTTTTTGGACTCTGTGAATTTCCAAATGATAACTTATGGAACAATATTGGCAGAGGTCTGTCAGGAGGTGACTTTAAGGAATGATGTGCATTGAAGAGGAAATCTAAATGAGAATCTAATATAGCAACAGAAAAAATGGGCAGATAATATAAAAATCAAAGTATCAAGACAAAGGACAACATTCATCATATTAAAATATCAAACTATGTACCATTGCTACAATGGTCCTTTATCTGAATTCTTCCGAAATAATAGTACCAGGGTGAAGAGTAATATGACTAGAGTTTACATTTTGTGTGATAATTTCTGATGTCATCGTCCCTTTGCATATAAAAGGCTGGATAAAACTCAAAGTTGGCTGAAATCCAACATTTGAAATGCAATATAGCCTTGCCAGTTTATGAATGCTGGATTAATGGAGTTTTAAATAAAACACGACTTGGGAGTTGGTTTCATGTCAGTGTCAATTTAGACAGCTTTCAATAAAACCTGCTGGTGGCAGGCGCACTGGTATATCCATAAATTCAAGGTAGTTCTTTCAATAATTATTCCAAACCTCAAAACCATTCACTGCATAATTACTAGTTCAGTTTCCTTCACAAGTCATTTTTATGGTGTTGGTCCTACACCATAATATGGGGACATATGGGGACAGGTTGCAATATCTCAATCATTTCATTTAAAGAGCCAGTTTGAGCTGGAGTTAAGTTTAGTTCTCAGAGGTTAAAAAAAAAAGGTGTTCCAAAGTAGTGCATCATATAGCTACCCAGATTATCATCTGTTTAATGTTTGTTAGGTTCAGTAATTGATGCTGGATTTACAAAAATATTTTGTTTGTGATACATACTCAATAAATTATTATATGGTGTGTTATGTTGTTTCAATATTACTTCAAGCCTATCAAGCTTATTTGCTCGATCCACTGAGATTACTGTTGCCAGTAATGTCATTATGATGGCTGACATTCCATAATTAATCTTAAAAATAATGCTAGTAAAGCACTAGGTTTAATGATCTGTACAGCCTTGCACTAAAAAAGTTAGACATCAAGCCGTTAGATGACAGCTGGAATGATTTCAAAATGAACATGTAAAAACAAAAACACAGTGATCAGATATGCAATATTTAATGTAGTTTGATAGTTTATTAGTCATGGTTTAATATCAAACCTGAATAAAAAGTAAGAGGACATAAAGAGCCAATTTTAACAACCAAAATGATAAATAGAAAGTGATAATGAGAGCAGAAATAGTTGTGCACAGCTTATTCGTGTAATAAGACTATAAGGGGTCTAAATTCGGAACCGTTGCACCCATTTGCGGGCAGAAAGATGCAACGATGATGGGCTGAATTTTCGAGCCCTGTGAGGGCGGCAACAGAGGCAGATTGGGCCTAAAAACCGGCGCCGGCCAGCATGCCAGTTTCCCGACACTGTTCCAGGCGCTGGTCATTTTGGTGAAGGCAGATTTGGGATCAGCAGGGCTACCTGCCCCCAAAAACCGATTAGTCTCGTAAAGAGCCTTGTTAATCCCACTTAAAGGTCCAGTTGGCCTCTAGTTTCCCGAACTGACGAGGGGTAGTTTAACTGTCTGGGGGGCCAGCACTCCAGGCAGATCTAGAGGTCCTCCCTGCCTGCCTGGGTGCAGGTGTACCCACAGGCCATCCTGTAGATGGAATCCCTCCAGCACAGTGGTGGCCTGGCTGCTGCATCTGTTTTTTCATTTAAGATTGAGAAACGTTGGTGAGAGGGCGCCTTCATATTGAAGTGCCTTCTCAGTTACTTACCACCCATTGCACGGTACTACATCTCTCAAGCTGGAAGGCCTCCGATTGGCCTGCCAGCTTTGAGAGCCTGCCCAATGCCCTTAATTGGACAGAGAACCTGTCTCTATGTCAATTAAGAGGGCACCTCTGTGCAAATTCCGAAGAGTGACTGTTTACTCTCGGGAGCGGGTTTGGGACCCAGAAACAGTCCCGACTCCTGTTTTCCACCCCCTGGAGGGAAAATCAAGCATGATGAATTTAACAGTGCAATGGCCCTCGCTGGTTTGTGTGTGTGTGCCTGGGCCACTAAATAGACCTGAGATTTTTTTTTCCAGACAACCCTGGTGGCTGTCTGTAAGGAGTGCAACATTGATTTAATTTTAAAATGAGTGTCCTGCACTTGAATAAGGACCCGTTTCCTAAATATATGCGTGTGGAGGCACCTGATACACTGAGTCTTAACCTTGGCTAGGAAATCATTACCTTAACAGTCAGGAAGCATGTAACAGAAATGCTATCTAAAGTGATACTCACCTCCATTAATGTAAGTCTCTGGACTTGATTGGCTGCTTGAGAGTGTTTTGGTGATTTTTGATGATACCTTTTGCTACTGTTTCACTGAGCTGAAATCGGAGAGTGACTTTCGGGAGGTACTGCACTCTTTCAAAGGCTTTCCTTGCCAACATTGTTGGAACATGGGTATTCCATTTGGTCCGTCTTTGGAGATGTGACGTAGTATCATAGAATGGTTACAGCACAGAAGGAGGCCATTTGGCCCGTTGTGTCTGTGCCAGCTCTCTGAAAGAGCAACACACCTAGTCCCACTTCCCTGCCTTTACTCTGTAGTCCTGCAAATCTTTTATCTTCAGGTAATTATACAATTCTCTTTTGAAGGCCTCAATTGAATCTGCCTCCATCACACCCTCAGGCAGTGTATTCCAGTTCCAACCACTCGCTGCATAAAAAAGGTTTTTCCTCATGTCGCTGTTGCTTCTTTTGCCAATCTCTAAGGGGAATAGCCCCAGCTTCTCACATCTATCCAAATAACTGAAGTTCCTCACCCCTGGAACCATTCTCCTGAATCTTTTCTGCACCCTCTTTAATGCCTTAACATCTTTCCAAAGGTGTGGTGCTTAGAACTGGACACAATACTCCAGTTGAAGTCAAACCAGTGTTTTAGACAGGTTTATCTTAACTTCCTTGTTGTTGTACTCTATGTCCCTATTTATTGGGCCCAGGATCCCATAAGCTTTTTCAACTTGTCCTACAACCTACAATAATTTGTGCACAGCAGGAAACAGCAGGAAGGAAGGAAAAATAGGGCTGCTGGAAGAGGGCAAAGGGGGGCAGAGCAGACGAGGCCTAACTACAGGAGGATATACAGGAACCAGATGTCTTACCTCTATAGCGGCACAGTGGCGCAGTGGTTAGCACCGCAGCCTCACAGCTCCAGCGACCCGGGTTTGATTCTGGGTATTGCCTGTGCGGAGTTTGCAAGTTCTCCCTGTCGCCGGGTGCTCCGGTTTCCTCCCACAGCCAAAGACTTGCAGGTGATAGGTAAATTGCCCCTAGTGTAGGTAGGTGGTAGGGAATATGAGATTACTGTAGGGTTAGTATAAATGGGTGGTTGTTGGCTGGCACAGACTCAGTGGGCCGAAGGGCCTGTTTCAGTGCTGTATCTCTAAATATAAATATATATTACAGAGAGAGAGACAGTGGCATAGTGTCTCTGGAATAGTAATCCAGAGGCCCAGCCTAATGCCCTGGGGACATGGGTTCAAATCCCACTATGGCAACTTGTGGAATGTAAATTCAATTAATTAATAAAAAATCTGGAGCCCTATAGGGAAGGAAACCTGTTGATTTTACCTGGTCTGGCCTATATGTGACTTCAGACCCACTGTACTGACTCTTAACTGCCCACTGAAATGGCCTAGGAAGCCACTCAACAAATGCTGGCCTGCCAGTGACACCCACATCCCATGAAAGAATTTTAAAAAAGCATGTCAAGTGGCTCCAGTTCCCCAGAAGGCAGTGATTGCGTTTTACCAACTCCTGAACCAGGAATTGCAGCTCAGCCACAAGCAGTACTGTGGAAGGTCACTGTAGCCATGAGGTTCCTTCCAACATCCAGCATGTAACATCTCGCAATTTGCAATGCACACTTCAGCAAGGATTTTACAGATACACTGCTTGCTAAGAATGAAGAAGAAATGCATCATTTTCCCAGTGGAAGCTCCCAAATAGAAGGATGGAATGGTGGACTTTGCAAGAATTGCTGGGTTTCTTGCAGGGAGTTGTACACTGCACCATCATCGCCTGCAAGCTGGTGCCCAGTGCAGACCTCTCTAGCTTCTAAATGACACAAGGTGACAGTCTTCGAGGTGGTGCTTGTTTAGGTATGGTTGAATGATGCTGCATCTTCTGGAAGATGTTTCTGGCCATCCTCCACAGATCCCTAGAGCTTTAGAATCTCAAAGTGAAAATAGGAGTGAGGATTATCAATTAGTGGAAAGGGTAAACAGAGACAGTTGATTAGTTGCAGAAAGCAGTAGGCCTTTGCCATGCATAGTGTGTAAGGGTGAGATTTCAGTGAGAAGGGTAAGAGAGTGAAATAGCCTTTGGGACTTGTCCTCCAGTCTCTCAAGAGGCCAGAATCCTGATTCACCCCTGTCCACAATGTTCATGGTGGTCTCTTCCAGAACAAATAGGACAGTTTTGATTCGAGAATTGCGATGGAAAACCACAGCTGCCAAATGGAAACATATTAATTTCACCAGATGGAACACTACTTGAACCCTTTTACTGGACATTGCACAGAACTTGTTTAAAAAAAGACCACAGAGTTCAACAGCTGAAACATGGCTGCACATTTGCATTCTGAGACAGTTGAATACAGTGCTTACTGATTCAATTAACAAGACTGGTCTGTGCAATCATGATACTCAACATTCTTTGTCTGGGTAAGAGCCAGAGTTCCACACCCCACTGAGTGTGACTGGAGAACTTTGAGAATCAATAACCTTCGCAGAAGATGCTGTTTCAAACAAAGAGCTGGTCACATAACTTACCTGCTGGCCAGACTTGGAACTGTTTGAATTGTGCCTCACAGAAAGGTTTGAACAGACTGTAATTTGAAGACAAAAGAGAAGGAAAGTCTCTCCCTGCCTCTCTCTCCAGCAAAGTCACATCGCCCCACAGCAGCAGATTGAGCCTCAAGACAGAAGATCTCTTCAGCCTTCTGGTACCAGAGAAGCAAGTTTGAAAGTCTGCACTGGGCCCCAGTGAGAACTGCAAGACCTCAACTCCAACCAGGGACTTTACACAAAACTGAAAGACAGTACCTGAATTCTATTTATTGTCAACCCTACTTAAACCTCCCCCTTTAATTCTTTCTCCTCCTCTGTATCATGGTTGCATTGCATAATTTAATAATTTTAACCAAGTTAGAGTGATAAGGTTAATGAATTTACATCTTTCTTGTTTAAACCTGAGAAAACCTGTCTGGTTGGTTCATTTACAATTACAGTTAGAAAGCAGTGAGCAAGGACTCACTGAGGTGTTAAGCTAAAAACACAGTGTTTTAAGAGTTAAACCCTGTTACAGACAAACCAGGAAAGGGGCCAGAGGGGAGCCTGAGATCCCTTCCTCACCTGGTCATTACAGGAATTTGGGGGCTAGTGTCCGGATTGGACCCACAGACAAATGAAAAATTGGAGGTGGAAAATTAAATTGATCCCAATCAAAAAACGAGAAACGATTTCAATACAGGTTTTCTTGTGGTTTGTGTGCTAGAATACTAACATGTCCACGACTGAAGCCAGTAATTCCCCAAGCCAGAGTGAAGTAACTTGGGATAAGTTGAAGGCACTATCTATGGAGGAGTTGAGGAAAATGGCTTAGCAATGTGGGATCACTTTCCATGCCAAAGCTAGGAAATTGGAACTCTTCTAGTGGCAAACCACTTTTCCCTCGAATCTGAAGAATCAGAGGCAGTGTTAGAATTCGAGTCAGACAGGGTACTATTGGCAAAGATACAATTGGAACAGGGGAAGTCTTAATTAGAAGACAGGGAAAGGGAGAGAGAAGAGAGAGAAGGAGAGAGGAGGAAAGAGAGCTGAGGCAGCTTGAGTTAGCTAGGGGGTGACAGAGCAACCACAGTGAAAGCATGGAAAATACAAATAATGCGGGGCTGCATGCTGAGTTATTAAAATTTTCCCAATTGATTCCAAAATTCAATGAGGGAGATGTGGAAGCAGTTTTTGTATCTTTTGAAAAACTTGCAACACAGTGAAAGTGGCTGGCCATCTACTGCTACAAAGCAAGCTAATAGGAAAAGCCCATGAGGTTTATTCCCTGTTGCCAGATGAGAGTTCATCAAATTATGAACTGGCTAAAAATGCTATCCTCGGGGCATATGAGCTAATACCAGAAGCCTAATGCCAGAAGTTCCAAACCCTTATAAACTTACATCTTTTTTGTTTAAACTTGAGAAAACTGTCTGGGTGGTTCATTTACAATTACAATTAGAGAGCAGTGAGCAAGGACTCACTGAGGTGTTAAATTAAAAACACTGTGTTTTAAAAGTTAAACCCTGTTACAGCCAAATCAGGAAAGGGGCCAGAGTGGAGTCTAAGAACTCTTCCTCACCCAGTCATAACAGAATATTAGACCCATTGAAAAGGTACATCAAAAATGTTTCTATGCTGCATGACTCTATGACTAAAATTTCATTTGAATGAATTGTTAACAAAGGCGACATGTTTAGGTAGAGGATCTGGATCGGCGCAGGCTTGGAGGGCTAAAGGGCCTGTTCCTGTGCTGTAATTTTCTTTTGTTCTTTTGTTCTTTTGATTATTACTAGAAGAACAAAGAGAAACTATTGAGGCAGGGATTATAGCATTTAGTAAAAGAGAACTCAATAAGAATTTGAAAAGAAAGAATATAAGATATGGGGCAACAACAGGGATGATGACATTGAAGTCGAAATCTCCAGTAGGTATTAAGGCAGTGAGCTGAATGGCCTCTTTCTGTTATGTAATTCCTATCAAGGCACCTTTCTCCACTATTACTTCAACTCCCATTGAAATCAATCCTCTGCTGAACTGTTATCTTATTCAGCACCATCAGGAAGGAACTCTGGACAAAGGTCAACTAAAATGACACCAGTTCATTTCACTATTAATGCTAGATGCGCAAGGTTAGTGTACTTCTGGCCCAGAGCTTTCCTTTTGTGTTGGTGTACTGTGTGTGCCTTCAAAGATCTAATTGGTAAGTTCTAAGTGACTCCTAGGTGGAAGAAATAAGTGTGATTATTGGCTTCTGAATCCTAGTGAGAGCCAGGTGGGATTAGGGTATGTCCTTGTGAGGGTCATCAGATGGTCCCGCAACTATCTCTGTGGTTACTGGTTATTCCTGCTACTTTCTGATACATCTGCTATCATTTGCATGTGGATATGCCGGAGATAGCATCACTTTAAGAGTCTGTTGCCTCATCCATGCAGACTGGAGCCTCACCCCTTCAGATGGGCAATTGTTCAACAAGTCCAGAGATCTATGTGGGGGCAAATTTATGAGTTGCAATGAGGGTGACGATGCCCTACCTCAAGGTTTGTTCAATCCAATTATGCAGTATTTGAAGTTGGACTGAATGGCTTGTTGTGGACTGGAACTCATTTTGCTTCTATTGCAACAGTCTAAACATGCATGTGGGGCTCTTTCATTGGGCTTGGGACTGCTGTCACCCCAGACTCTGCTAAACTTGCCCTTGGAGTTGCCACACACACCATGGTGGTCAATGGTTCTGAAAAGTCTTCCTGCACTATAGCTCAATGCAGCTAGAGGACTGCTTCACACTTCTATTCAAACCTTGCATGGTTTTTGGACAGGTTCAGACAACGTGAGTAGATAATCTTTTATAAACAAACACTGTGAAGTCAGAATCCAAGGTCTCTTCTGAGGTATGATGTGAGATGGCCTTCTGTATAGTAGGTTTCACCTCCTCTGTTGCTACCTGCACTTGATCCTCCCTACTCATTCTCATTGCTTCATCTAATGCACTCTTTTTCAACAAATTATCCAAGTTCCCCATTGTAAATGTATATGTGTGGTGACTGTAACAGAAAGAGTGAGTGACACAGGTTGCTAAGATGTGCGGGCTTCTTGGGTGGTCCAGAGAGCTGCAGCTGTTTCTTATAGAATACCTAGAGAAACAGATGAGGAAGCAATGCTACAATGTGATCTGAAAATGCTTTTTCAAATAGTACTTACATTGCGAGGGGAAGATTGCACCATCTTCCCCTCGCACCCCCTCCCCCTGCAACCCTCTCCCCTACCCCTTGCAGCCCCCCTCTCAGCCTCCCCCTTCCCCCCTTCCTTCCACCCCTTCCCACCGCACTCCTCCTCCTCGCACCCCCCCCCCCCGCGTACCCCCTTCCCCCCTTCCCTCCACCGCCTCCCATCGGCATCCACCTGTGTAGGGGCCCCAACAACCCCACTGCCTTGTGGGCGTCTCGGGAGAGGTCAAGGCTAAGGGAGTAAACCCAAACAGAAAATCCGGAGCGGAACCCCGAAGGCGGTCATGTGTCACCTTTGGCATGTTTCCGGCAGTTCCTGCAGCCATACTGGTGCCAAACGTCGTGCTCTGCACTCCCTTGGACCCCACCAGGAAGGCCGAGAGGGGGGTTTTGACACTTGGGCAACTCACAACCTCCATACATCCGCCCAGGCATGCGCCATGGAGAGGTCACTCCATTGTTGCCTCACAGCGACCAAATCAACACGGAAGGCAGCAGTTACGGGTTATAAGTCCAGCTCAATTGGCGTAGAGATTGGGCGCCACGGGTTGCCTTTGTTGGTGGGAGAGGTCATCGCATCTCACTGGACAGCTACTGCCTGCCTCAAACCGGGCAGCCTCCGGTCAGTAAGGTTCTGTCCTGCCACAGTCCACCTGCTTCAATGTGTGCTTGGAGCTGAGGGTCATTGCCCGACAAGTGGACTGTAACACCGCACCAAACAGCACGACCAAAAAAGGAAAGAAGGTACCAGCCCTTCGTTTTGCAAGCTGGAACGTCAGAACTATGTGTCCTGGCCTGTCGGATGACCTTACACAAATCAACGATTCTCGGAAGACCACCATCATCAACAACGAGCTCAGTAGACTCAATGTGGACATTGCAGCACTTCAGGAGACACGCCTCCCTGCAAGCGGATCTCTAAGAGAGTAAGACTACACCTTTTTCTGGCAGGGTAGGGATCCTGAAGAACCAAGACAGCATGGAGTGGGCTTCGCCATCAGAAACTCTTTGCTCAGCATGATAGAGCCACCCTCAAATGGCTCGGAACGCATACTGTCTATCCGACTGTTCACCGCCTCTGGTCCAGTACACCTACTCAGTATCTATGCTCCAACACTCTGCTCCCCACCGGAAGCTAAAGACCAGTTCTATGAGGAACTTCATAATATCATTAGTAGCATCCCCAATACCGAACACCTATTCCTGTTGGGGGACTTTAATGCCAGGGTTGGGGCTGACCATGACTCATGGCCCTCCTGCCTTGGGCGCTTTGGCATTGGAAGGATGAATGAGAATGGACAGAGACTGCTTGAGTTGTGTACCTATCATAACCTCTGCATCACCAACTCATTCTTTCACACTAAACCCTGTCACCAGGTTTCATGGAGGCACCCAAGATCACGTCGTTGGCACCAGCTGGACCTCATCGTTACAAGGCGAGCCTCTTTAAACAGTGTTCAAATCACACGCAGCTTCCACAGTGTGGACTGCGACACCGACCACTCCCTGGTGTGCAGCAAGGTTAGCCTCAAGCCAAAGAAGCTAAATCACTCCAAGCAGAAGGGCCGCCCGCGCATCAACACGAGCAGAATTTCTCATACACAGCTGTTAGGCAAGTTTCTAAATTCACTTGAAAAAGCCCTCCAAAACACTCCCACAGGGGATGCAGGGACTAAGTGGGCCCACATCAGAGACGCCATCTATGACTCAGCAATGACCACCTATGGCAATTGTGTGAAGCGGAATGCAGACTGGTTTCAATCTCACATTGAAGAGCTGGAACCTGTCATAGCCGCTAAGCGCATTGCACTGCTGAACTACAAGAAAGCCCCCAGCGAGTTAACATCCGTAGCACTTAAAGCTGCCAGAAGCGCTGCACAAAGAACAGCCAGGCGCTGCGCAAATGACTACGCAGTCATATCCAGCTGGCATCTGACACAGGAAATATCAGAGGGATGTATGATGGCATTAAGAGAGCTTTTGGGCCAACCGTCAAGAAGATTGCCCCCCTCAAATCTAAATCAGGGGACACAATCACTGACCAACGCAAACAAATGGACCGCTGGGTGGAACACTACCTAGAACTGTACTCCAGGGAAAATGTTGTCACTGAGACCGCCCTCAATGCAACCCTGTCCCTGCCAGTCATGGATGAGCTGGACGTACAGCCAATAAAATCGGAACTCAGTTGATGCCATTGATTCTCTAGCCAGCGGAAAAGCCCCTGGGAAGGACGGCATTACCCCTGACATCATCAAGAGTGCCAAGCCTGCTATACTCTCAGCACTCTACGAACTGCTTTGCCTGTGCTGGGATGAGGGAGCAGTACCACAGGACATGCGCGATGCCAATATCATCACCCTCTATAAGAACAAGGGTGACCGCGGTGACTGCAACAACTACCGTGGAATCTCCCTGCTCAGCATAGTGGGAAAGGTCTTCGCTCGTGTCGCTTTAAACAGGCTCCAGAAGCTGGCTGAGCGTGTCTAGCCTGAGGCACAGTGTGGCTTTCGAGCAGAGAGATCCATCATTGACATGCTGCTCTCCCTTCGCCAGCTACAGGAGAAATGCCGTGAATAACAGATGCCCCTCTACGTTGCTTTCATTGATCTCACCAAAGCCTTTGACCTCGTCAGCAGAAGTGGTCTCTTCAGACTACTAGAAAAGATCGGATGTCCACCAAAGCTACTAAGTATCATCATCTCATTCCATGACAATATGAAAGGCACAATTCAGCATAGCGGTGCCTCATCAGACTCCTTTCCTATCCTGAGTGGCGTGAAACAGGGCTGTGTTTTCGCACCTACACTGTTTGGGATCTTCTTCTCCCTGCTGCTCGCACATGCGTTCAAGTCCTCAGAAGAAGGAATTTTCCTCCACTCAAGATCAGGGGGCAGGTTGTTCAACTTTGCTCGTCTAAGAGTGAAGACCAAAGTATGGAAAGTCCTCATCAGGGAACTCCTCTTTGCTGACGATGCTGCATTAACATCTCACACTGAAGAGTGTCTGCAGAGACTCATCGACAGGATTGCAGCTGCCTGCAATGAATTTGGCCTAAACATCAGCATCAAGAAAACGAACATCATGGGGCAGGACGTCAGAAATGCTCCATCCATCAATATTGGCGACCACGCTCTGGAAGTGGTTCAAGAGTTCACCTACCTAGGCTCAACTATCACCAGTAACCTGTCTCTCGATGCAGAATTAAACAAGTGCATGGGAAAGGCTTCCTCTGCCATGTCCAGACTGGTCAAGAGAGTGTGGGAAAATGGCGCACTGACACAGAACACAAAAGTCCAAGTGTATCAAGCCTGTGTCCTCAGTACCTTGCTCTACGGCAGCGAGGCCTGGACAACATACGTCAGCCAAGAGTGACGTCTCAATTCATTCCATCTTCGCTGCCTCCGGAGAATCCTTGGCATCAGGTGGCAGGACCGTATCTCCAACACAGAAGTCCTCGAGGCGGCCAACATCCCCAGCATATACACCCTACTAAGCCAGCGGCGCCTGAGATGACTTGGCCATGTGAGCCGCATGGAAGATGGCAGGATCCCCAAGGACACATTGTACAGCGAACTCGTCACTGGTACCAGACCCACCGGCCGTCCATGGCTCCGCTTTAAAGACGTCTGCAAACGCGACATGAAGTCCTGTGACATTGATCACAAGTCGTGGGAGTCAGTTGCCAGCGATCGCCAGAGCTGGCGGGCAACCATAAAGGCGGGGCTAAAGCGTGGCGAGTCGAAGAGACTTAGCAGTTGGCAGGAAAAAAGACAGAAGCGCAAGGAGAGAGCCAACTGTGTAACAGTCCTGACAACCAATTTTATCTGCAGCACCTGTGCAAGAGTCTGTCACTCTAGAATTGGCCTTTATAGCCACCCCAGGCGCTGCTCCACAAACCACTGACCACCTCCAGGTGCTTACCCATTGTCTCTCGAGACAAGGAGGCTAAAGAAGAAGACTTACAATGCAATTTATTGTGTGTCATTCTGCTGTGCCAGAGTGTACATGAGAGGAAATGAATGAATTGGGAGTGGAAACAGAAAAAAGAAGCATGATACTCACTCACTGTTAGGATGGTACTAGCTTAATCTTGAAAGTCATTTTCCCCATACCCTTTATACCCTCTGAGCTTATGATTTCCGGTGTTACCTTCTCCAAAGCTGTCAATGACCCTCCTGCTGCAATAAGCGAACTATCCTCCAAAGTAGTGTTGAGATGCTTTGTGGGAGTACCTTCACCACATGTACTGTGGTGGGTCAAGAAGGCCCACCACTACTTCTCAGAATAACTAGGGATGGGCAATAATGTCGCCTTGCCAGCAACACTCCCAGGAGTGAAAATAAAATTTTAATGCAAATATAATGGTACCTAGGAGACCATTTTGCATCCATGTGCATCATGCAGCAATATTATGTTGGAAAAGTGTTTGGTTGACAGACTTTTAGAAATCAGTATCAGAGTTGTAGCAATTTGCAACTTGAAGGAGTGCCCTGCTGTTTAATGACCATGATTGGTAAGCATTCAAAGAACTAAAAGCTTGGCTTGTCTCAGTGCATGATACAGCGGTACAGGTGTAGATAGTTGAGAGGAAACAGCATGTAACCTGGTTGTCCCACCTACTTGATATAAGGCATTTTTGGTAGCCATACCTTCTTCTACCACCTTCTTCCCTATTTGGACCTATATCCTGTGCAGAAAACTGTAATTACTCTTCTCTGATCTTCTCTCAGGCATTTTGCACGGCTCCCCTCTGGCAAAGATCTCTTGTTGTCCCAGAAAGGGCAGCCTTCCTTCCTCCTGCCTCATGAAGTGAGACCACTATTACAACAACCAAAGAATCTTGCCATTCTTTAGCCACTGCATTCTACTGTTGCCTCTGGTAAAGTCATCCAACAGTTCCAAATCATGCTGTGAGAATTATGGTTGAAATTCATCACTTTTGCCATTTCTGGCTCTGCTTAAGACCTTTAAATACCTGCAGCAGAACTCCAAACTTCCAGCCACATCCAAGGGCTTTCTCACATTGTGGGCCAAAGATTGCCCTGAATGTATTAGCTGAGGGTAACCCAGATGTTTAGCAATAACTGATCTGTGCAAACAGTCAGGTGGCAGTCCCACTGTAATCTGTTGCAAGCCCATTATAACCAGCATTGGAATTTTTACCCTATTAAGTGTTAGGTTTGAAGTAAGTAAATTCCTGACTTCATGCACTTCCTCAAGTGTAGTAATCTTGAGGCACATTCTGGTGAAAGGCCATGCTGAATACTAACCACAATTATAACCTTATGTTGTAAGCTGCAAAACTTGTTTTATTATTCTTTTTCATATCCTACTACAGAATGGTTCCACGGAACTGCACAAGATTTTGGGTAAAAGGTAAAGCAAAACCAAGATTATTTTTTTGGCACTTGTCTCTGACAATGGACCTGAGCCCAGCACCACAGCACTGACACTGCACAGATTCTACATGCATCGGTACACAAATGATGTGTTCTCATCAGATAAAGCAAGGTCAAGTATTTGTATAATTTGCTGGTGTTGCAAGTGTGCCTGTCATGATGCACTTGGGGCATCAGCATTACACTCTTGGGTGCCAGCAACCATTTGAAGGATGGCTAGATGTTAATTTATTTAAATTGATAGAAAATCAGGTGGAATCCCACTACGTATGTTATCCTTCCTTCTTAAATTTCCTCTGTATGTTGCGTTCAGGAGATGCATGCACCAAAGTGCAACAGGCATTTGTTAATCTGGAGCAGAGGTGTTTTCAGCTGCACTTGAGCTTTGCAAAGTGTCCTAATGCAATCAGTAACTTGTGCAAGTCAACAGAAGCCCAGATCAAGCGATTTTCTTGTTTCTGAGTCTGAAAATTGTGCTATCATAGTTTTTGGATGAAGACATCTGGCTGGATTTTGTGCTGGAGGCGGGGCTCCTGGCACCAGGCCGAAAAAGTGGGGCACCATGCCTCTGCCTTTATGTGCCCGCCCCCCCACCCATGAAGCGATCCTCCAGTTTTTTAAAATCAAAGTTTCAGGAGCTGGGATCCCCGATCCCCGTCCCTTTAAAGATGGGGATTCCGTCTCCAAGAGCTGCCAACCAATCAGAGGGCCGGCAGCTCAGCAGTATCGGCAGTGCCACCAGGAACAGTGGCCATTAATGGTACTGCAGAGGCCTCGGACCAAGGTCCAGCGCTGGAACCCCGGACCAGAGGTAGGTGAGGTGGGGTCACCGGGGCCAGTCCGGAAGGCCCCAGTGTGAGGGGGGGGGGGCAGGGGAGGTGGTTGTGCAGTCCAGGGAGATGGGGGTCATGGGGGGTATAGTTATTCCTGGTGGGGGTCCTCCGTGGGCCACAAATCGCCCACGAAGGAGGGACCTCCCCCCAGCAAGCCCGCGTGTTGCCAGGCACCCCCCGCTGGTGGTAAGATCCCAGTGGCGGCGGGAAGAGGCCCTTAATTGTCCGTTAATGGGCCACTTAAGGGCCTCAGTTGGCCTCTGGGTGGAAAAGCTGGCATCGGCCTATCCTGCCCTGGGAAAATCGCTTGGCGACAGGCCCGCTGCTCCGTCGTGCCTCCCGCCCCCGCCACCCGTCGCGATACTCCGTGCCCCCCTGCATCCGACTCCGTCTCAGGGGCTACACAAAATCCAGGCCATTAGTTAGGCCATGGTTGGAGTATTGTGTGTATTCTAGGCACTCATTAGGAAGGATATTAGAAGCAGGAAAAGATTCACCAGAATGCTAACCAGGAGTTAAAGACTATAGCTATAAAGAAAGGCTCAAAAAATTGGGATTTTTTCACTGCAACAGAAAAGGGTTAAGAAGGGAGCTTTAGAATCATTGGCCTCGATATTAACAGCCCCCCTCCACCACCAACTACCAGTACAAATGGTAGAGGGTTAGGGGTGGGTAAAACATGAAAAATTGGGAAATACATCCCCAACTTGCTGCATACGCTCCTGCTGCAATTTTTACACTGGTGGCTTATGCTTGTGACCCTTCTTGGAGAGGCAGGACGCTTCATTATCATATTTAAATCAGTGCACTTGGAAGATGATTTAAATGTAACAGCTGCCAGCTGGATTTCCCAGGGCTTGGGAAACCCTGCAATGAAATGAGGGTGACAGCTGCTAATTCCAGCTGGTTAACGCTTTTTGTAGCACTCCTTGTGGGCCAGAACGAGCAGTAGTGCTGCCTCCAGTGCTTCGAGGTAGCCTTTGGCCTCCCTTCTGCTGATCTCAGCCACTTCTCGCTGATCCGATCAAAGACCTCTCCACCAACAATTCCTGACCCCAAACCGCGAACTCTCCTTACTTCTCCACCCCATCGCCAGGCTGTGGCCTCCTACCATTGCTTTTTATGCTCAGCAGCTGGCCAGCCTGCCAATCTGGCTGACTGACAAGTGAGAAAAGAAAGAAGAAAATTATAATAAGCTCTTGCTGGGCTTTGGACGTGCTACTGTCCTCTCCCTCATCCTCTCATCTCTCCGCAAATATTGGAGCCATGGAATGTCACAGTCCAGAAACAGGTCATTGCACCTAGGCCAGTAAATTTCTTCATGTGCCACTAAGTCTAATCTCATTTCCCGTTAATACTCAATTAATATTCCTGAAGCACTGTTTCAAAACTACCAAATATTTTGAGAAGGTGAATAGTGAAAGTTTTTTCCACTGGTTGGTGAATCAGGAGCAAGGGGTGAGGGGGGGGGGGGTACAGACATTATCTCCAAAATAAAGAGGCAAATTAGTTTTTTTTTCACACAGAGAATTCTGCTTTGCTTCCTGATTTGCTTTGCCAGAAGTAACTATTGAGACAGAGGCTATAACATTATTTAACAAGGAGTTGGATTTGATAAGGAAGAATATTAAAAAAGACACAAGAAAGGACAGGGAAATAGAATACAGTAAATAGTTCCATTTGAAGGACTCAATGGGCAAATGGACTCCTCCTATCCTATAATTTCAATACTCTATGGTGTAATTTTCATCTTTAATATTTGGGTGGCAATCTAGCAGAGCAGATTGGCTGGCACTGTAAAAGACTGTCCAATTTTCCCCTTGTTGATTTCAGTAGGATGTAATTCAAACAAGTTTTATAACAGGGAGGCGATCAACCCCATCACATTAATACTCAGGCTGGTGAAGTTAAAAATCACCCCTTATAAGTTAGGGAAATAGTTGGATGGTTCAACTTCTCCACTCTCAAGAAAGTTCTGAGGACTGCAGAAATGAAAATAATCCCCTGCGGGAATATTGTTTAGAAGAAACCCACTTGCTTTCTAGGCGCCCAGATGGTGTAAAGTGGAAGGCAGCTCAAATAATAGCATGCTTTAAAATGAACATCAAAAACAAAGTACCATCTGATGTTATCCATTATTTCTCTTTATTTTTGTAAATAAGGTGATTAGTTACAGATCCAAGAATGTTTCTTTTTGGCATAACTTCAATGTTGTGAAAGCCGCTTATGTGTATCTCGATCAGATTTGCCATCCAAGTCTAGAATATTACTTGATTTTTTATCTATGAAGTCAATTAAAGCATAGAACATTTTCCAAGCTTGGCTTGAGGCTCAGCTCTTGGTCTGCAGCCTTTGCTTCTCCTTGTGAATTTGACCTCATTTTCCTATCTCCAACCTTCTTGATTCATTTGGACTCCTTACTCTGATCTCTTGCTTTCCTTCAATGTTTTCCACAGAGTTCTTCCCTCCACTGCTCACCAACTCCTCAGTACATTTCTGCCTCCTGCCCAAGGTACACTGTCAGAATTATTAGGGATTTTTTGGCTAATGGGAGCACATAACAGAAATTCAGGTTGCAGTCCTTGTGATTTTTCCTCAGCTGTGGTGAACAAGGCCTTGACTATCTCTGCCTTATTTACTTTGCCTGAACTCTCATCCCATTCCTCTCATCTCACAAAAACAATCAGGCTTCGTTTAGTCCTAATGTTCCGTCCCACCAGCATTTGCATTTGTCAATCATTTCTGCCATTTGTCCCACCCAGAGCATGATGCTGTCACCAAACACATCTTCCTTTCCCAGTTTTCTGGCAGGATCATTCTTTCAGGACACCTTATCCCAATCTTCCTCTGATGCTGCCTTTCTCCTGACACCTCTTCACATACTATAATCCAAGGCCCAAAATACTGCTTCCACGTGAATCTCCATTTACATCCTAGTATAATGTATCTACTGCTCATGATGTGGCCTTATCTACAGCTTTTGGAATATTATCTCATCTTTCTCCTTGTTAGTCTTTTCTGAACATTGAATTTAGTTACTTCAGATCTTCTAGCTATGTCGCCTATTTCCTTGGAAGTAGTGCCATTGGGTCTGTTGACATTTGGGGTAAAGGGAGGTAGGTAGGCATTTTGGATGTAGAGCTATTGTCAGAATACAGTTCTGATGGGGCATCTGACTTTTCTCTTTACAGATGCTTCAGACCTGCTGCATGTTTCCAGTATTTCAGATTTCCAGTGTTCGCAGTATTTTTCTTCTTATTTCTCCCATTTTTGCATGTTTTATACACCTTTCTTGTGCTTTTCATTACCTTCTTTAGCTACTTTCCCAACCTTTCTGGTCATTTAATGCCTTTACATTGACTTTACATCCCCGTCCCCTTTGTAATGTTCAGTCCGATGAAGAAATTCTCTAATCTTTTAGTCTTCAGTTCTAACGACAGGTCCATACCCAAAATGTTAGCATAACTTTTCACTTTACAGATTTGACAGACATGTAATTTCAGCAGTTTCTGTTTTAAAGATACACAGCTGACATCTTTTTGTGCTGAAAAGCTGACATTGACAAGAAAATTTATATTTGTAATTTTCTGCCAAGATATCTTTCACTGGCATATGCTTTATTGGTAAGCAACATGTTAAGGATGACTGTTCCTCATTCTGTGAAAAGCCTCTTTACATGTCCCTCCATCCATGGTGCATCATCTGTTGTAATTGACACTATGTGATGCACGTCAGTGCTGTGCATTCCACAAAATGAAGATGTCTTCTCTTGTTCTGTCATGCAATGGAAATAGGAACATGTCTTCAATGAACTGCTGGCCATTGAAAAAGTATACGACCACACAAAGCTGAGCTGTGTCAGGAACATAGTAGATTCATCACTTGGGAGGGCAGCTTATTCACACTACCATGGGTGTGACAGCAGCTGGCCACAACCTTTGCATTTCGAATTGATGAACAGCAGTTGTCTGTGACAGAGAGAGCTGTTGAAATTATAGAATGATAGATTTCTTCTTTTTCAAAGTGAATCAACTGCAGTAATCATACAACTTACATATCTATGAAGGCTTTATTTGTGCTTAGATAGTTTGAAGGATGACTCATGTCCCAATATTTTTTATGATTTAAGCATTTTTGCATGCAAACTTTTTCCGATTCTGGCAAAACTGGGATTGCGCAGATCCATTCTATATGTTAGGAGCATTGGGACTGGGCTGGCTCAACTTGACTCAATTTAGTCCCCTCCTTTTAATTTAGATGGACTCCCAGTGCATGTGAAATGTGTGTGGAGGGTCAGACCTGCAAGCAGGGTGCATACTAATTGGAAAATCAGGTTAATTATCAGCTATTATAGGATAGATATTTAAAGAAGAGTTGAGGGGTAGAGTATGTGAGCTGAGCAGTATACTGTCTATAATTATATTAGTGGGGAAGTCACCAGCAGTTAGCATTCAGGGAGGAGGTGAGATAATTCAAAGATGATTCTTTTTGGTGCAGAAGACCATACACCTGTTGGTGTGGTAGAGAGAGTAAATGTAGTCTCCCAAGTCCACTGTACCTCTGGGTAAATGTGCAAAGCATTAAGTGGCATTAAAAGAAGTGTGAAGTTATATCTACCCAAATTAATATAAATATATCTTTCTCCATTGAAAGTGTGCCATTGTTGTAAATGATTCTGTCTTGCACACTCAGGGATGAAGATAGTAACGTAAAGGACTAGAAAAGATCATTTTGGTCTACTTGACCAGTCCTAGAGTTCAAGAGGGAAACAGCAACATGAAGGATCATAACAAAGGATAGATCCTTTCTAGATAGCTGCAGGATGATTCCAGACTCACCCTCACTGATGCTCTCTATGGATTTGCAACTGCATAGAGCAAGTGCTATTTCCTCAAATGAATTTGACTGCTTCAGTGCTGCTGGTCACTTTGTATGCTCATTCTCTCTTGGTGGCTGTGGTCAGCCTTGGCCTGTAAGCAGAGCACATTTATGAAAATAGTAACAAATGGGACATAGATGTTCCCTGACCACTTCCATCCATGGCCCTGAATACTTTCATTAGTTCACACTGTGGTTTTCCAGCCACGACTCTGTGGTTGTGCATGAAACTAATGCCCTTCCCCTCATCCCTGCCCCTCCCCTCCCCACCCACTCTGGCAATGCAGTTTCTGTGGAATGAAGGCGTGTAGGTAATAGAAAACAATGCTGTGTACCAGCTTGGCAGGTAATCGCCCTGAGGGTGAGGCTAATAAGCAATGTCATTAGGGCGAGCCTTTTATGATGGAATTGAAACTTATCTTGGCACTTTTGATGCCACAGTACCCCTTTCTCATCTAATGCCAAGTCTAGTGGACTTGAAAAAATGCATTTAATCAGCCATGACTTCTTCTCAGGCAGCTTAAGGGCAGTGACTTCCATTCATGAGATCCATCCTCCTTCAGCACACTTGCTGATAGGTCACCAAGACATTGTTACTAACAGCAGAAGTCTTTCCTAAGGCAATTATTACACACATCTTCAGAATATCTGCCGCACACATCCACCCAGCTGCAGCACTTTTCAACTTGCTTCAAGGACGAGTGACCAGTTGTTCTGATTTTCTAAAGCGTAATTAATAAGAATAGTTGATCATGTTTGTTATATTTTGCAAAACTGAAAATAATGGTGTTTTTGATACTTCTTTTTATTGTAAAAAAATTGGAGTTTATTTTCTTGGATAAATTTGAGAGAAGATTGGTTGATAATACAGTTTTGTTGTCTAGGTTAGATTTGTCCAAGATGACATCATTCATGCCCGTAATGTACTGATTGATATTCACACAGATTAGTCATTATAATGGCTACATTTTCTGACCTTTGCCCCCAGGGAACACATATTTCCCAAATGCAAAAGCTAAGAGACCAATTTCTTTAGAAAAAATTCTTAGGGGTCACAACATGGAAACAGATCATTCAGCCCAACCAGCTCATGTCAGTGTTCACTTTCCACGCAATCAAGTAATCATGATCACATTTACCTACCCTGTTCCCATAGCATTTCATCCCATTTTTCTTCATCAACATATCTAACCTAATCTTGAAGGTTGACATAGTGTCAGTCTGAACCGGTGTTTTTTAACACAGTGGCTGAATTTACCACCTCAGTGAGCGTTTGCTCCTGTTGCTCTAACGTGATTGCAAAAGAACAAATCAGACAGCTTTTCTTGAGTTTAAACAAGAAAGAGGTAAATTTATTACACTTAACACTCTAACCTGATTTAAAATACTAAAAATACGTTACACATTCATGCACACATTCATATGAGAGTCACACACACACAAATAGGTTATAGAGGGAAACAGATTTGGTGGTTGGATTAAATTCCAGAATAATTAGAATTTAAATATAGTATGTGAGTCCAATAATCCTCAGTTGAAGTTGTAGGAAGTCCTCGCTGGGCCATGTGCACGGTGGTTGGCTTGCTTTGCTCAGGGCTCCTGAAGGCAGAAGAGTGGTGGTTGATTCTTGTCCCGTGGTTGCTGGCTGTAGCGGTGTGCAGGCTTGGGTGAGTTCCCAGTTGTAGCCGGATCTTCTCTTGATATTTTCTGGGGAGAGAGAGAGAGCCTGCTTCACAGATGGCATTTCAGTTTCTGCCTCTGCTGTCTGTGACAAAGCTTACAGTTTCTTCAGAGCTGCGCAAGCAGTCACATTGGGTTGATCAAATCCCTTTGTTTTTAATGAGGTTTTTTTCTGGAATCTTCTCTGAAGTTCAAGGTGTCACATGTCCCAGGATGTCTTTGAATGGCTCACTAACGGGGATAATCTGGCATTAATGGGAATAAGAAAAGTGATAAGCAGAGAAATCAAGGGCCAGAATCAAACAGGGCCACAGTGAAAAATAGTGGGAAGGGGACAAGTAATGTTAAAAAGACAAGCCTTAAGGCTTTGTGCCTTAATGCATGGAGCATTGGCAATAAAGTGGATGAATTAACCGCGTACATAGATGTAAACGGGTATGATATAGTCAGGATTACAGAGACATGGCTGCTAGGTGACCAGGGATGAGAAATGAACATCCAGGAGTATTCAGTATTTAGGAAGGGCAGACAAAAAGAAAAAGGCGGTGGAGTTGCATTGCTGATTAAAGAGGAAATTAACGCAGTGAGGAAAGATATTAGCTCTGACAAGGTGGAATCTGTATGGGTAGAGCTGAGAAACACTAAGGGGCAAAAAACGTTAGTGGGGGTTGTATATAGACCCCCAAACTGTAGTGGTGATGTAGTGGGAATGGCATTAAACAGGAAATTAGAGACGAATGCAATAAAGGAACATCTGTAATTATGATGACTTTAATCTGCATATAGATTGGGAAAATCAAATTAGTCACAATACTGTAGAGGAGGAATTCTTGGAGTGTATTCGGGATGGTTTTCTGGACCAATATGTTGAGGGACCAACTAGAGAACCGGCCATCCTAGACTGGGTACTGTGTAATGAGAGAGGAATAATTGACAATCTAGTGGTGCGAGACCCCTTGGGGATGAGCAACCATAATATGATAGAATTCCTCATCAAGATGGAGAGTGACACAGTTGATTCTGAGACTAGGGTCTTGAACCTTAGTAAAGGAAACTACAAAGGTATGAGGCGTGAGTTGGCTCTGACGGATTGGGAAATGTTACTTAAAGGGATGACGGTGGATAGGCAATGGCAAACAATTAAAAAGTGCATGGATGAACTGCAACAATTGTTTATCCCTATCTGACGCAAAGGTAAAATGGGGAAGGTAGCCAAACCATGGCTTACAAGGGAAATTAGAGATAGCATTAGATCCAAGGAAGAGGCATATAAATTCACCAGAAAAAAACAACAGACCTGAGGATTGGGAGCAGTTTAGAATTCAGCAAAGGAGGACCAAGGGATTGATTAAGAAGGGGAAAATAGAGTACGAGACAAGCTTGCGGGGAGCATAAAAAGTGACTGTAAAAGTTTCTATAGGTACGTGAAGAGAAAAAGATTGGTGAAGACAAATGTAGGTCCCTTACAGTCAGAAACATGGGAATTTATTATGGGGAACAAAGAAATGACTGACCAACTAAATACATACTTTGGTTCTGTCTTCACAAAGGAGGACACAAATATCATACCAGAAATGTTGGGGAACACAGGGCTTAGTGAGAGAGAGGAACTGAAGGAAATCAGTATTAGTAGAGAAATGGTGTTGGAGACATTGATGGGATTGAAGGCCAATAAATCCCCAGGGCCTGATGGTATGCATCCCAGAGTACTTAAGGAAGTGGCCCTAAAAATAGTGGATGCATTGGTGGTCATCTTCCAAGATTCTATAGATCCTGGAACAGTTCCTACAGATTATAGGGTAGCTAATGTGACCCCACTATTTAATAAGGGAGATAGAGAGAAAGCTGGGAATTATAGACCAGTCAGCCTGACGTCAGTAGTGGGGAAAATTCTACAGTCCATTATCAAAGATTTTATTGCAGAGCACTTAGAGAACAGTGGCAGAATCAGGCAGAGTCAGCATGGATTTATGAAAGGGAAATCATGCTTGACAAATCTACTAGAATTCTTCGAGGATGTAACTGGTAGAGTTGATGAGGGGGAGCCAGTGGATGTGGTTTATTTGGACTTTCAGAAGGGTTTTGACAAAGTCCCACATAAGAGATTAGCGTGTAAAATTAAAGCACATGGGATTGGGGGTAGGGTATTGCAATGGATAAAAAATTGGTTGGCAGACAGGAAACAAAGAGTAGGGATAAATGGGTCTTTTTCCGAATGGCAGGCAGTGACTAGTGGGGTACCGCAGGGATCGGGGTTAGGACCCCAGCTATTCACAATATATATTAATGATTTAGATGAGGGAACTAAATGTAATATCTCCAAATTTGCAGATGACACAAAACTGGGTGGGAGGGTGAGTTGTGAGGAAGATGCAGAGAGGCTTCAGGGTGATTTGGACAAGTTGAGTGAGTGGGCTAATACATCGCAGATGGAGTATAATGTGGATAAATGTGAGGTTATCCACTTTGGTAGCTAAAACAGGAAGGCAGATTATTATCTGAACAGCTATAAACTAAGAGAGGGGAATATGCAGCGAGACCTTGGTGTTTTCGTACACCAGTCGCTGAAGGTAAGCATGCAGGTTCAACAGGCGGTATAAAAGGCAAATGGTATGTTGGCCTTCATAGCGAGAGGATTTGAGTACAGGAGCAGGGATGTCTTGCTGCAATTATACAGGGCCTTGGTGAGGCCACACCTGGAATATTGTGTGCAGTTTTGGTCTCCTTATCTGAGGAAGGATGTTCTTGCTATGAAGGGAGTGCAACGAAGGTTTACCAGACTGATTCCTGGGATGGCGGGACTGACATATGAGGAGAGATTGAGTCGGTTAGGATTATATTCACTGGAGTTCAGAAGAGTGAGGGGGGATCTCATAGAAACCTATAAAATTCTAACAGGACTTGATAGGGTAGATGCAGGAAGGATGTTCCCGATGATAGGGGAGTCCAGAACCAGGGGTCAGAGTCTAAGGATATGGGGTAAACCTTTCAGAACTGAGATGAGAAGAAATTTCTTCACCCAGAGAGTGGTGAGCCTGTGGAATTCACTACCATAGAAAGCAGTTGAGGCCAAAACATTGTATGTTTTCAAGAAGGAGTTAGATATAGCTCTTGGGTCTAAAGGGATCAAAGGGTATGGGGCGAAAGCGGGAACAGGTTACTGAGTTGGATGATCAGCCATGATCATAATGAATGGTGGAGCAGGCTCGAAGGGCCGAATGGCCTACTCCTGCCTCTATTTTCTATGTTTCTATGTTTCTATGTAATTGACTCAGTTAGCCAAAGCTTTGTTTTGACTGGGCTTCGTTAGACTTTTCTTCTCCAGTTCCATCTCCTGGTGCTTTTTTAAACTGGTTCATGGGATGTGGGCGTCACTGGCTAGGCCAGCATTTATTGCCCATCCCTAATTGCACTTGAGAAGGTGGTAAGCTGCCTCCTTGAACCACTGCAGTACATGTGGCGTAGGTACACCACAGTGTTGTGAGGAACGGAGTTCCAGGATTTTGACCCAGCGACAGTGAAGGAATGGCAATATAGCATTAGATCCAAGGAAGAGGCATATAAATTCACCAGAAAAAACAACAGACCTGAGGATTGGGAGCAGTTTAGAATTCAGCAAAGGAGGACCAAGGGATTGATTAAGAAGGGGAAAATAGAGTACGAGACAAGCTTGCGGGGAGCATAAAAAGTGACTGTAAAAGTTTCTAAAGGTATGTGAAGAGAAAAAGATTGGTGAAGACAAATGTAGGTCCCTTACAGTCAGAAACAGGGGAATTTATTATGGGGAACAAAGAAATGACTGACCAACTAAATACATACTTTGGTTCTGTCTTCACAAAGGAGGACACAAATATCATACCAGAAATGTTGGGGAACACAAGGCTTAGTGAGAGAGAGGAACTGAAGGAAATCAGTATTAGTAGAGAGTGGAGGAGATTTTGCAGGTGGTGGTGTTCCCATGCATCTGCTGCCCTTGTCCTTCTAGTTGGTAGAGGTTGCGGGTTTGGAAGGTGTTGTCCAAGGAGCCTTGGTGCGTTGCTGCAGTGCATCTTGTAGATGGTACACCTGCTGCCACTGTGCGTCGGCGGTGGACGGAGTGAATGTTTGTGGATGGGGTGCCAATCAAACAGGCTGCTTTGTCCTGGATGATGTTGAGCTTCTTGAGTGTTGTTGGAGCTGCACCCATCCAGGCAAGTGGAGAGTATTCCATCACACTCCTGACTTGTGCCTTGTAGATGGTGGACAGGCTTTGGGGAGACAGGAGGTGAGTTACTCGCTGCAAGATTCCTAGCCTCTGACTGGCTCCTGTAGCCACGGTGTTTATATGGCTACTCCAGTTCAGTTTCTGGTCAATGGTGACCTCCAGGATGTTGATAGTGGGGGATTCAGTGATCGTAATTTCAAGCAGAAATGGTTAGATTCTCTCCTTGTTGGAGATGTTCATTGCCTGGTACTTATGTGGTGCGAATGTTACTTGCCACTTATCAGCCCAAAGCTGGATACTCTCCAGGTCTTGCTGCATTTCTACATGGACTTCAGTATCTGAGAAGTCGCGAATGATGCTGAACATTGTGCAATCATCAGTAAACAGCCCCACTTCTGATCTTATGATTGAAGGAAGGTCCTAGGGCCTAGGACACTACCTTGAGGAACTCCTGCAGTGATGCCCTGGAGCTGATCTCCAACAACCACAACCATCTTCCTTTGCTCTAGGTATGACTCCAACCAGTGGAGAGTTTTCCCCTGATTCCCATCGACTCCAGTTTTGTTATGGTTCCTTGATGCCATACTCAGTCAAATGCTGCCTTGATGTCAAGGGCAGTCACTGTCAAGTCAACTCTTGAGTTCTGCTCTTTTGTTCATGTTTGAACCATGGCTGTAATGAGGTCACGAGCTAAGTGGTCCTGACGGAACCCAAACTGAGCGTCACTGAGCAGGTTATTGCTAAGCAAGTGTCACTTGATAGCACTGTTGACGACACCTTCCATCACCTTACTGATGATCGAGAGTAGACTGATAGGGAGTTAATTGGTCAGGTTGGACTTATCCTGCTTTTTGTGTACAGGACATACCTGGGCAATTTTCCACATTGCCGGGTCGATGCCAGTGTTGTAGCTGTACTGGAACAGCTTGGCTAGGGGTGCTGCAAGTTCTGGAGCACAGGTCTTCAGTACTATTGCTAGAATGTTGTCAGGGCCCATAGCTTTTGCAGTATCCAGTGCCTTCAGTCGTTTCTTGATATCATGCGGTGTGAACAGAATTGGCTGAAGACTGGCATCTGGCAAGCTGGGGACTTAAGGAGGAGGCCGAGATGGATCATCCATTTGACACTTCTGGCTGAAGATGGATGCAAATGCTTCAGCCTTATCTTTTGCACTGATTTGCTGAGCTCCCCCATCATTGAGGATGGAGATATTTGTGGAGCCACCTCCTCCAGTTAGTTGTTTAATTCTCCACCACCATTCATGACTTGATGTGGCAGGAGTGCAAAGCTTAGATCTGATCCATTGGTTATGGGATCACTTAGCTCTGTCTATCGCATGCTGCTTATGCTGTTTGGTATGCAATTAGTCCTGGGTTGTAGCTTCACCAGGTTGACACCTCATTTTGAGGTATGCCTGGTGCTGTTACTGGCGTTCCGTCCTGCACGCTTCATTGAACCAGGGTTGCTCCCCCGGCTTGATGGTAATGGCAGAGTGCGGGATATGCCAGGCCATGAGGTTACGGATTGTGGTTGAGTATAATTCTGCTGTTGCTGATGGCCCACAGCGCTTCATGAATGCCCAGTTTTGCATTGCTCGATCTGTTTGAAATCTATCCTATTCAGCACGGTGATAGTGCCACACAACACAATGGAGGGTATCCTCAAGGTGAAGGCGGGACTTAGTCTCCACAAGGACTATGCGGTGGTCACTCCTACCGATACTGTCATGGACAGATGCATCTGCGACAGGCAGATTGGTGAAGATGAGGTCAAGTATGTTTTTCCCTCTTGTTGGTTCCATTACCACCTACACAGACCCAGTCTAGCAGCTATGTCCTTTAGGATTCGGCCAGCTCGGTCAGTAGTGGTTCTACTGAGCCACTCTTGGTGATAGACATTGAAGTCTCCCACCCAGCGTACAATTTTCACCTTTCCCACCCTCACTGCATCCTCCAGGTGGTGTTCAACATGGAGGAATACTGATTCATCAGGTCGGGGGAGGGCAGTGACCTAGGTGGTAATCAGCAGGAGGATTCCTTGCCCATGCTTGACCTAATGCCATGAGACTTCATGGGGTCCAGAGTCAAGGTTGAAGACTCTCAGGGCAACTCCCTCCCGACTGTATACCACTGTGCCGCCACCTCTGCTGGATCTGTCCTGCCGGTGGGACAGGCCATACCCAGGGATGGTGATGGTGGTGTCTGGGACATTGTAAGGTATGATTCGGTGAGTATGATTATGTCAGGCTGTTGCTTGACTAGTCTGTGGGACAGCTCTCTCAGCTTTGGCACAAGCCCCCAGATGTTAGTAAGGAGGACTTTGCAGGGCCGTTGTCATTTCCGGTGCCGAGGTCGATGTTGGGTGTCCGTCCGGTTTCATTCTTTATTGACTTTGCAGCGGTTAGATACAACAGAGTGGCTTGCTAAGGCATTTCAGAGGGCGTTTAAGAGTCAACCACATTGCTATGGGTCTGGAGTCACCTGTAGGCCAGACCAGGTAAGGGCAGCAGATTTCTTTCCCTAAAGGACATTAGTGAACCAGATGGGTTTTTACAACAATCGCTCATGATTTCATGGCCATCATTAGACTAGCTTTTAATTCCAGATTTATGAATTGAATTCAAATTTCACCTTCTGCCATTGTGGGATTTGAATCCATATCTCCAGAGCAATACCCTGGATCTTTGGGTTACTAGTCCAGTGACAATACTTGTAGGAATTTTCCATTAAAAGTCTAACGTAAGGTTCTGACCGATGAAATTAATGTTTCCCATTTGGCATACAGGGTTTTGCTAACAACCAGTAATCCTGGAAGTCAATGCCACATCTTCTCAATTCTGTTTAAAGAAGTTTCTACTGCCCTCTGTTCAAATCTGTCGCATTTAATCTTGTATCTATGGTCACCACATAACTACTGGGAAAAGTTTGCTTGTATCTACCATGTCTCATCCTTCTATAATTTTAAACAATCCTATCATATCACTCTGTAATGTGCACTGTTCTAATGACAAAAGATAAACTTTTCAAATCTTTTCTCATATTTGTATTTCCTCATAGCAGGCAACATCCTTGTGAATGTGCCTTGTACACCCTCAAAAGCTTCAATATCCTTCCAAAAGTCTACAGCCCACACAGTGTTCTAACTAAGATCTTACCATGGAATTACATAGGATCATTATTATCTTAATATTGCACACCACTGGTGATAAAACCTAGAATTCTGTTAGCTTTTTTATTTCAACCTTTATAACCTGTGATGCTGCCTTTCATGTCAGGTAGATTTCAAGGGCTTTGCAAGGACTTAGAACTGGACCTGCTGTAGCTGTAAGCTCTTTGCAGAAATGTCTTCTTTGGCCTCCTTATCTCGAGAGACAATGGGTAAGCGCCTGGAGGGGGTCAGTGGTGTGTGGAGCAGCGCCTGGAGTGGCTATAAAGGCCAATTCTAGAGTGACAGGCTCTTCCACAGGTGCTGCAGAAAAATTTGTTTGTCGGGACTGTTACACAGTTGGCTCTCCCCTTGCGCCTCTGTCTTTTTTCCTGCCAACTGCTAAGTCTCTTCGACTCGCCACACTTTAGCCCCGCCTTTATGGCTGCCCGCCAGCTCTGGCGAATGCTGGCAACTGACTCCCACGACTTGTGATCAATGTCACAGGACTTCATGTCGCGTTTGCAGACATCTTTAAAGCGGAGATATGGGCGGCCGGTGGGTAAACAGAAATGTAAATGAGGCCAAAGGGAGCGTTCTTGACCTTCTGCCTCACCTTTCCTTCATGGTGCCCTATTGGGCACCTGACCAGGTTAATTGCAACAATCATAAGGCACTGATGCAGATGGCCAGGAATGAAGACACAGGCCTCTCAGACCTGCAGCTGCACTCCTGTTTACTGCCTTGCTTTCCAGTGCTACTCCTAGCTATAGGGAAACAGGCTGTCCTGGAGGTTCTCAGAGCCCTATTTGGGGGCAAGAAACAGTGACACACTTGGGTTAGCACAGAGCACTTTGGATGTGTTGCTTCTGTTCATCACTGGGCAGAGGAGCCAGGGAAATCAGGCACTGATGTCTACAGTGGAGGGGTCATTTGGTTCATGTTACTCACCGGTGATTACCTAAACAGCTTTATCTAGTAGAGGGAGATAGGTATCCTTGAGATGGCCTGGAGATGAAGTGGGCTGGCAAGTAGAAAAGTAGACTGGCTGCTAACTGGTTCAAGCATAACCAACTCTAGGGACAGTTGTGAAGGATCCCAAATGCATCTAACAACTGCTGCTTGTGAAAATAATAAAATTTGAGAACAAAAAAATTCATGGCAAGATTCTTATATGAGACTTTATGGATGAAATACAAAACTATAAATTGGTGCATAGGAATCGTGCAATTTTGAAGTACTAGCGTAGCACAACATGGCCCATTTGCTGTGCTAATGATGACAGACACTTTCATTTCCCTCTGTCATATTCTTACACTAACTCTCTGTCAGTGGTAAATAATTTTATTTTGTTTCACCGAATGTCTTTCTGTTTCTTTTTCCTTTTTCTTTTATCTGTTGTACTATCTTCCTGATGTTACATCTTTTCTTTCATGGTGTTTATTTGTCCTTCCACCTTTTCCATAACTTTTATTTCTTTTTAGTTACAATTTTCATATCCCTTTTTACTTTTCCCCATAATTATATTTTTCCTATTTGCTTCCTCTATTTTTCTGTTCACCTTCTCAGGTTTTTCCTTTTTCTTGTCTTGTTTGAACTTGTGCTTTTTCCCCCAATAAAAAGAGAGAACATTAATAGGGAATGTTTCTCTCTCTTCATTCAGTCTCCAAGCTCCCTCTTTACTCTGTCTCCAAATTTTGTCTTTAGTTTGTCTACAAGTTCCCTAAAGATAGTGCTATGGTGGATATAATGCCCTTTTATGTGACACTGGTCTCTGCTTCCCATAGACTCAAAACAACTCAGCTTGCTTGGGAGAAGAAAGACAGTCTGAGAACAAAGAGAGTTAATCTGAGACGTGGAGACAAGGAGGAGGGCACAAATCAAACAATGAGAGCAAAAGCCTGAGATTTCCATCTGAAGAAAGCAGGAATGTCAGCAGATATGGTTCATGGCCTGCCCTTTGGGTGTAGCACCAGTATAGTAAACGGAAGCAGCAGGGAGCACAGCTCAAACCAATGTGAGCAGCACTAGATCTAACACCAGTGAACATTCAGGACTCATATGGTCTAGCTGTGTACCAGGCAAACATCATTAATGACACATTGGCACTTTGTTTCTTATTGGATGAGGTGAGGAAAAGAACTTGCGTTTATAAAGAGCCTTCTATGACCAAAGTGCTTTATTTTGAAGTGCAGTCACTGTTGTAATGTAGGAAATGCAACATCCAATTTAAGCACACTAAGGTCCCACAAATAGTAAAGAGATAATGTGCAGATTATCTGTTTTGGTGATGTTGGTTGATGGATAAATATTGGAATTTCAGCTGCACAGTACACAGGATTTTACAGCACTCATTTAAGTAGTTGGTAAGTCATGCACCAAAACCACCTGCTTCCACTTCAGTAAGATCACCAATCTTGTGCTACGAACCAAGAGCTGGAATGTGGGATTAGGCTGGATAACTCCTTTTCAGCCAGCATGGACATGATGGGCTGAATGGCTTCCTTCTGTGCTGCAAATCTTTCTATGTTTTTCTGTTTCTATCTCCGCCCCACCTCAGCTGACCTGTTGATGAAACCCTCTGTTTCCATTTGACTTGACTATTCCAATACTGTTCTGGCTGGTGTCCCATTTTCCATCCTCCATAAACTAGAGCTCATCCAAACTCTGATGCCTCTACCAAAACTTGTCCCTAGTCCCATTGACTTGTCACACCTCTGCTAACCTACCTTGGCTCCTTATCAAGCAACTCATTGATTTTAAAATTCTCATCTTTGCTTTCAAGTTAGTCCATGGTCACACCCCTCCCAATCTCTGTAATCTCCTCCAGCCCTACAAACCTCCACAATCTCTGCACTCATCAAATTCTAGTCTGTGAGCATCCCTGATTTTCTTCACTCCACCATTGGTGGTTGTGCCTTCACCTGAGTAGGCTCTAAGCTCTGGAATTTTCTCCCTAAACCTCTTCGCCTCTCTACCGCTCATCGCATTTGAGACATTCCTTAAAACCTACCTCTTTGACCAAGCTTTTGGTCACCAACCTAATCTTTCTTTCTGTGGCTCAGTGTCAAATTTTGTTTGATAATCGCTCCTATGGAGCACCTTGAGACATTTTACTCCATTAAATGCATGATATACATGCAAGTTGTTGTGGCTATTGCACAACAGGCGTCTATCAGTGGGTGAGGCTCAATGTCACATGTAATGGGTGCTGGAATTTTTAATGTGCACTGCCTGTGGGCAGGCAGTTAGGAGTGCAAAATGAGAAAATCTGCTGCCATAAACTTTTGGGGACTTAACTTTGTTCTTTGCGTTTCCTGTTTACTGACCTGTGCAATATGGATAACGTTTATTTTCTTAAAGATGACTCTATCTAAAATGGTTCCAAATCCACTTTGGATAAATGGAATCAATCAAGCATCCTCATTCTTAAGTAAAACATGAGTTCAGGATTCAGGAGATTTAAATGGCACTAAATAAACAGAGTGGCTCCAAGCTGAGGTGTTTATTACCACAGGAAGTATTTAATATGCAACATCTTACTGAAACCAAATATATTGATGTTTTGCTGCATTAGACTACTGGAAATATTATCACTAATATTGAACCATTTAACGACAGTTGAAATTCATTACGGTTTCATTGTAGCATTGTATTCTTGCATTGCAAGGGATGTTTTGAATAAGCCCGCATTTCATGAGTTGCGTAGTTAGCTTATTCTTTTGAGATATAATTAGTTAAATAAAATCCCTTTAAACCTGTGCCTTAAAATTGCAGATATAAAACTGTTGGAACCAGTGATTTTAAATCTTATTTATGAAACGTGAACCCATCCCCCATCCCTTCAAATTATCAGAGCAGGTGTGTGGTGGGGGAGGGAGGATGTAGCTCCTTGATCAGTGGTGAAGGGGCTGATCATCAACTAGCTGCAGCAGACAGGGCTAATTAGGATGAGAGGTCAGCTCTGGGTCAAGCAGGGAGGCGAACTGTCTGGATGGTTGTAAAATGTAGAATAGGGTACAGCTAATGAGGAGGCAGGAAGAACAGGAACACTTGAACAAGGACCAGAAATAAACTTTTTTCTAAGAAAAACAGCACAGAGTAGTGAAAGAAATGGGAAAAGAAGTATTAAAACATCAGTGAACAGAATGAAAAGCTGACAAATTCAGCATGATTGGAGTGAGGGTCAGAGTGCTGCTGGCTCAGTGAATGAATGGAAAACTACAAGAAAAGAGAGGGGCACAAGGTGAAGAGATTTGATCAGCACAAGAGGCAGGAGGCGGCCAATCACTGGTACCCAGAGCATCTGAAGTGAATCTGCTGTAGAGTGACTCATCGGCAGCATCCTGGCAGTGTGTCACAAGGATAAATACATGGAAATTGTTTAAGTGACCATGTACAAATTTAAATGTAAAATACTATTGATACTGAAGTAATACATGTAACCTGAATACCAATGTCATAATTGTGTCGTAAATTCATTTCTGATGTATAATCCATGTGCAATTGGACGCAGTAGTTTCATCCACGAAGGATTCATTTATTTAGTCTCAGTACTGCATGTACAAATGAGTGAAAGACTCATAAAAGTGATGTGTTAAAGCTTGCTCTCGATGCAACATGTGCAACATTGCAGCAGCTTTTTCGGGAGCAGAGAGTGAGCAGCTGGGAAGGTCAGTTTGAAAGTAAATTTAATTTCCTTTTGTTTTTCGGCGGAGGCCAGGGGGCTGCTGGGTAAGTAAAACACTATATATTTGGGCGGTTTCTGAACCCGAGACACCACACTTGTTTTGTCTCCCACCCGCCCTCCTCCTCTAAACAAAAAAAAAAGGACTCGGTGGGGTGTTTATAAGGTAAGGCTTTTTCGATTTCTCTGGTTTTATTGTGATTGGTAAAAACTTTTCGTTCCTTTTTCATTTAACTAAGTTAAGCTTAAGATTAAAAATGGCAGGAGATCTCAGACCCGTGTCATGCTCCTCTTGCTCAATGTGGGAGCTCAGGGACACGGCTGATGTCCCTGACTCCTTCACGTGCAGGAAGTGTGTCCAACTGCAGCTCTTGTTAGACCGCATGACGGCTCTCGAGCTGCGGATGGACTCACTTTGGAGCATGCGCGATGCTGAGGAGGTCGTGGATAGCACGTTTAGTGAATTGGTCACACCGCAGATTAGGATTGCTGAGGGAGAAAGGGAATGGGTGACCAAAAGGCAGAGAAAGAGCAGGAAGGCAGCGCAGGAGTCCCCTGCGGTCATCTCCCTCCAAAACAAGTATACCATTTTGGATACTGTTGGGGGAGATGGCTCACCAGGGGAAGGCAGCAGTAGCCAGGTTCATGGCACCGTGGCTGGCTCTGCTGTTCAGAAGGGCGGGAAAAAGAGTGGAAGGGCTATAGTCGTAGGGGATTCGATTGTAAGGGGAGTAGATAGGCGGTTCTGTGGTCGAAAACGAGGCTCCCGAATGGTATGTTGCCTCCCAGGTGCACGGGTCAGGGATGTCTCAGATCGGCTGCAGAACATTCTAAAGGGGGAGGGTGAACAGCCAGTTGTCATTGTGCACATAGGCACTAATGATATAGGTAAAAAACGGGATGAGGTCCTACAAGCAGAGTTTAGGGAGTTAGGAGCCAAGTTAAAAAGTAGGACCTCAGAGGTAGTAATCTCAGGATTACTACCAGTGCCACGTGATAGTCAGAGTAAAAATGAAAGAATAGTCAGGATGAATGCGTGGCTTGAGAGGTGGTGCAGGAAGGAGGGGTTCAGATTTTTGGGACATTGGGACCGGTTCTGGGGGAGGTGGGACTATTACAAATTGGACGGTCTACACCTGGGCCGGACTGGAACCAATGTCCTTGGAGGTGCTTTTGCTAACGCTGTTGGGGAGGGTTTAAACTAATGTGGCAGGGGGATGGGAACCAATTGAGGTCAGTTGACAGTAAGGAGGTAGTAACAAAAGCCTGTAAGGAACTAGATAATGAAGTCAGTGTGACTAGGGGGAAGAACAGGCAGGGAGCAGAGGATGAATATAAAGGGACTGGTGGTCTGAGGTGCATTTGTTTTAATGCAAGAAGTGTAGTAGGTAAGGCAGATGAACTTAGGGCTTGGATTAGTACCTGGGAGTATGATGTTATTGCTATTACTGAGACTTGGTTGAGGGAAGGGCATGATTGGCAACTAAATATCCCAGGATATCGATGCTTCAGGCGGGATAGAGAGGGAGGTAAAAGGGGTGGAGGAGTTGCATTACTGGTCAAAGAGGATATCACAGCTGTGCTGAAGGAGGGCACTATGGAGGACTCGAGCAGTGAGGCAATATGGACAGAACTCAGAAATAGGAAGGGTGCGGTAACAATGTTGGGGCTGTACTACAGGCCTCCCAACAGCGAGCGTGAGATAGAGGTACAAATATGTAAACAGATTATGGAAAGATGTAGGAGCAACAGGGTGGTGGTGATAGGAGATTTTAATTTTCCCAACATTGACTGGGATTCGCTTAGTGTTAGAGGTCCAGATGGAGCAGAATTTGTAAGGAGCATCCAGGAAGGTTTTCTAGAGCAGTATGTAAATAGTCCAACTCGGGAAGGGGCCATACTGGACCTGGTGTTGGGGAATGAGCCCGGCCAGGTTGTTGAAGTTTCAGTAGGGGACTACTTTGGGAATAGTGATCACAATTCCGTAAGCTTTAAAATACTCATGGACAAAGACGAGAGTGGTCCTAAAGGAAGAGTGCTAAATTGGGGGAAGGCCAACTATACCAAAATTCGGCAGGAGCTGGGAAATGTAGATTGGGAGCAGCTGTTTGAAGGTAAATCCACATGTGATATGTGGGAGGCTTTTAAAGAGAGGTTGATTAGCGTTCAGGAGAGACATGTTCCTGTGAAAATGAGGGATAGAAATGGCAAGATTAGGGAACCATGGATGACAGGTGAAATTGTGAGACTAGCTAAGAGGAAAAAGGAAGCATACATAAGGTGTAGGCGGCTGATGAAAGACGAAGCTTTGAAAGAATATCGGGAATGTAGGACCAATCTGAAACGAGGAATTAAGAGGGCTAAAAGGGGTCATGAAATATCTTTAGCAAACAGGGTTAAGGAAAATCCCAAAGCCTTTTATTCATATATAAGGAGAAAGAGGGTAACTAGAGAAAGGATTGGCCCACTAAAGGACAAAGGAGGAATGTTATGCTTGGACTCAGAGAAAATGGGTGAGATTCTAAACGAGTACTTTGCATCGGTATTCACCGAGGAGAGGGACATGACGGATGTTGAGGTTAGGAACAGATGTTTGATTACTCTAGGTCAAGTCGGCATAAGGAGGGAGGAAGTGTTGGGTATTCTAAAGGGCATTAAGGTGGACAAGTCCCCAGGTCCGGATGGGATCTATCCCATGTTACTGAGGGAAGCGAGAGAGGAAATAGCTGGGGCCTTAACAGATATCTTTGCAGCATCCTTAAACACGGGTGAGGTCCCGGAGGACTGGAGAATTGCTAATGTTGTCCCCTTGTTTAAGAAGGGTAGCAGGGATAATCCAGGTAATTATAGACCGGTGAGCCTGACGTCAGTGGTAGGGAAGCTGCTGGAGAAGATACTGAGGGATAGGATCTATTCCCATTTGGAAGAAAATGGGCTCATCAGTGATAGGCAACATGGTTTTGTGCAGGGAAGGTCATGTCTTACCAACTTAATAGAATTCTTTGAGGAAGTGACAAAGTTGATTGATGAGGGAAGGGCTGTCGATGTCATATACATGGACTTCAGTAAGGCGTTTGATAAGGTTCCCCATGGCAGGCTGATGGAGAAAGTGAAGGCGCTTGGGGTCCAAGGTGTACTAGCTAGATGGATAAAGAACTGGCTGGGCAACAGAAGACAGAGAGTAGCAGTAGAGGGGAGTTTCTCAAAATGGAGACGTGTGACCAGTGGTGTTCCACAGGGATCCGTGCTGGGACCACTGTTGTTTGTGATATACATAAATGATTTGGAGGAAAGTATAGGTGGACTGATTAGCAAGTTTGCAGACGACACTAAGATTGGTGGAGTAGCAGATAGTGAAGGGGACTGTCAGAGAATACAGCAGAATATAGATAGATTGGAGAGTTGGGCAGAGAAATGGCAGATGGAGTTCAATCAGGGCAAATGCGAGGTGATGCATTTTGGAAGATCCAATTCAAGAGTGAACTATACAGTAAATGGAAAAGTCCTGGGGAAAATTGATGTCCAGAGAGATTTGGGTGTTCAGGTCCACTGTTCCCTGAAGGTGGCAACGCAGGTCAATAGAGTGGTCAAGAAGGCATACGGCATGCTTTCCTTCATCGGACGGGGCATTGAGTACAAGAGTTGGCAGGTCATGTTACAGTTGTATAGGACTTTGGTTCGGCCACATTTGGAATACTGCGTGCAGTTCTGGTCGCCACATTATCAAAAGGATGTGGATGCTTTGGAGAGGGTGCAGAGGAGGTTCACCAGGATGTTGCCTGGTATGGAGGGCGCTAGCTATGAAGAGAGGTTGAGTAGATTAGGATTATTTTCATTAGAAAGACGGAGGTTGAGGGGGGACCTGATTGAGGTGTACAAAATCATGAGAGGTATAGACAGGGTGGACAGCAAGAGGCTTTTTCCCAGAGTGGGGGTTTCAATTACTAGAGGACACGAGTTCAAAGTGAAAGGGGAAATGTTTAGGGGGGATATGCGTGGAAAGTTCTTTACGCAGAGGGTGGTGGGCACCTGGAACGCGTTGCCAGCGGAGGTGGTAGACGCGGGCACGATGGAGTCTTTTAAGATGTATCTAGACAGATACATGAATGGGCAGGAAGAAAAGAGATACAGAACCTTAGAAAATAGGCGACATGTTTAGAGAGAGGATCTGGATCGGCGCAGGCTTGGAGGGCCGAAGGGCCTGTTCCTGTGCTGTAATTATCTTTGTTCTTTGTTCTTTGTTCTTTGACATATCGGCCTAGATTTTGTATTCAGTGGCGAATCGATGGCTCTTGCCACTGACCTTGAAGAAGGCTGCCCATAAAGATCTAATGATCTTTGTGACATAGGTTTCCCCTTTCCCGACGGCAGTTTAAATCTGGCACCAAGTCAAGGGGATCTCCAGGTGTCCAGCAGTACTGATGTCAGCAAGCCGGGTAAGCAACCAATCAGATTGAAGTATTCTCACAGATAACAAAGCAGGAAATTAAAAGCACTGAATACCTTCAATTTTAATTTTGAGATTGTGAAATGTATGATTATTGTCATGCAGACCCCCACCTGCCAAGAATGAGGCATATTAATTTTGTCATATGAACATTGATTTTAAACTGTTGTTGAAGTGAAGAAATGACTTGTTTGAAGATCACCAGACACTGGGCGGGAAGGACATTTGCATACTAAGAAACGCTGCTTGTGGAGACAAAGGACAGTTCCCTGCTCCAATTAACCCAAATGGATTTTGATCACCAGTCACTGAAGATGTAAGGAAGCGCATTCCAGAGACTGCTAAGGTGATACAATTCACAAACCTTGCAGGAGAGACTGTTCCAAATAAGGAGCTAGTCACATGACTAACCTGCTGGGCAACCTGGGGTTTTTTGAATTGTGCCACAGAAAGGAGCAGAAGGCAGTGTGTAACTGAAGCTGGAGCAAGGAAGCCTCTCTCTCTTTCTCCCAAGCCACTGGACCTACAGAAGAAACGTAAAGCTCAAGAGAGAAAAGGCTCCGACATCGCAAAAAGTTGAAGCGTGAACTAGGTCCCAAAAAATTGCAAGACTTACCTGCAACCAAAGACTCCGCATTGAACTTAAAGGACTGTAACTAGCAGAAATCGCCTCAACCTTTTCCCCGTTATTCCTTCTACTTTTTCTGTCTCTATCTGCGCGTTTATCGCATATGCATGCTAGCATGGTCAAGTCGCATATTCGTGGTCGTTAACCGGATTAGAGTTTAAGTTGAATAAACTTCTACCTTTCTTGTTTAAATCAAAGGAAACCTGTTTGATTTTTTTGCCTTACAATTGGAGCAGTGAACAAGGATTCACTAAGGGGGATTCACTAAGAGAGGAGATCTGGCAAAACTGGACTGGACACAGCTGCTGGAAGCATACCAGTGGGAAGCATTCAAAAGGGAAATTCTACAGGCACAGTGCAGGCAAGTCCCCACAAAGATTAAGGATGGTACGGTGAAATCTAGAATCCCCTGGTTATCTAGAGGCTTACAGGGTACGTTGAAGCAGAAAAAGAAAGCTTACGACAATCACAAAAAACTGAATACTTTAGAAAGCCTAGAGGGGTATAGAAAGTGCAGAGGTGAAGTAAAAAAGGAAATTAGAAAAACAAAGAGCGGACATGAAAAAATATTGGCAGGTAAAATCAAGGAAACCCCAAAGATGTTTTATCAGTACTGTTACGACCGACTGCTCCAGTCAAAGTCCCCAATTAAAATATACGATTCTGATTGTGGTGGGAGAAACACACTGTTAATTCAATCCCAACCCTCCACAGATCGTCTAACATATCATTTTTAAACTTTCCAAATTAAAGAAAGACCCAGTCAAATTGTAACATCTATCAACCCCTGAATGAGGCTAACCAAACCAGGTGCATTTAAAATCAACAAATTAACTCTTTAATTAGAAGAACTAAATTCTTAAACACTATGAGGACATAAACAACATTTAAAACAGAAAAAATTAGAGTCCTTGCAAATTTACAGTCCAATGTTGCTTGAAGTCCTCACTGCCATCCAATGGGGAAAAAAAGGTTCTTCCACAGTAGAACAGTCCATAGTCTAACTTCAGCAGTAAGTGATGCTTCCTTCTTCAGTGATGGATTTCAACAATTAACAACTTGCGAACACTTTCAATAGAATCAATCTGACTTTAGAGTTTTTGAGGATAAAAGATTGTCACAGCCTAACTTCCCTTCCTTCAGTTCAAATTACCAGAGATCTCTGTTTTTGGCTTGAATTTTTTAGAATTTTGAGAGATAATACTTAAAACAGACTAAAATTCTATTCTTTCAGTTTAAATGGCTGAGAGCTCTTTTTCAAGTGCTAAACACCACAGCTGTCTGTCAGTGTGCATCCTCTGTTAGAACAAACTGTCTTCAACTAAAAAGCCAGTTTAATATTGAATTGTAACAAATGTATGGCAAATGCTCACTCCCAGTGGCTGTAAATATGGTAACGAGAATGCACCCTTTGAATCGCAGTCTCCAAATGGCTGTATCCAAAGCAACGAAAATGCACCTTCCTATAACTCCTGAGGCTTGCTGGTTCTTAAATCAATATTGATCCTTTGCAAGCCTTAAAGGCAAACCACTTATTCCCTGGAGAAAAAAAAACTACAGGACCATGACGGTACCTTAAGAGTAAGAGGATAACTAAGGAAAGGGTAGGACCTATCAGAGATGTACAAGGGAACTTACACGTGGATGTAGATGATGTGGGAAGGGTTCTTAATGAGTTTTTTGCCTTTGTCTTCACAAAGGAGAGGGATGATGCAGACATTGAAGTAAAAGAGGAGGAATGTGAAACATTAGATACGATTACTATAATGAGAAAGGGAGTACTAGAGGGTCTGACATTCTTGAAAGTGGATAAATCGCCAGGGCCAGATGGATTGCATCCCAGGTTGTTAAAGGAAGCCAGGGAGGAAATAGCGGATCAGCTGAGGATCATCTTCAAATCCTCCCTGGATACGGGGGAGGTGCCAGAGGATTGGAGGTCTGTGAATGTTATACTGTTGTTTAAAAAGGGTGCGAGGGATAGGCCAAATAATTATAGGTTGGTCAGTCTGACCCCGGTGGTGGGTAAATTATTAGAATCAATTCTGAGGGACAGGATAAACTGTCACTTAGAAAGGTACGGACTTATCAGGGGTAGTCAGCATGGATTTGTTAAGGGAAGGTCATGTCTTACTAACTTAATTGAATTCTTTGAGGAAGTAACAAGGAGGATTGATGAGGGTAGTGCAGTGGATGTGGTCTATATGGCTTTTAGTAAGGCATTTGACAAGGTTCCGCATGGCAGACTGGTCAGTAAAATGAAAGCCCATGGGATACAGGGGGATGTGGCAGGTTGGATCCAAAATTGGCTCGGTGACAGGAAGCAAAGGGTAGTAGTCGACAGACGTTTATGTGAATGGAAAGTTGTTTCCAGTGGCGTTCCACAGGGTCCCTTGCTGTTTGTGGTATATATTAATGATTTGGACTTAAACATGGGAGGCATGATTTGGAAATTTGCTGATAACACAAAAATTGGTCATGTAGTTGATAGTGAAGAGAATGACTGTAGACTCCAGAACGATATCAATGGTTTGGTTGAGTGGGCGGAAAATGGAATTCAATCCGGAGAAGTGTGAGGTAATGCACTTGGGAAGGCAAATAAAGCGAGGGAATAGACAATTAATGGGAGAATATTGAGAGGGGTAGAAGAAGTGAGAGACCTTGGCGTGCATGTCCACAAGTCCCTAAAGGTGGCAGGACAGGTAGATAAAGTGGTGAAGAAGGCATATGGAATGCTTTCCTTTATTGGCCAAGGTATAGAAACAAAAGCAGGGATGTAATGCTGGAACTGTATAAAATGCTGGTTCGGCCACAGTTGGAGTATTGCGTACAGTTCTGGTTGCTACATTACGGGAAGGACAAAGTTGCTCTGGAGAGAGAGTGCAGAGGAGATTTACAAGAATGTTTCCAGGGCTTGAAAGTTGCAGCAATGAGGAAAGATTGGATAGGCTAGGATTGTTTTCCTTAGAATAGAGGAGGCTGAGGGATGACTTAAATGAGTTGTACAAGATTATGACAGGCCTAGATAGAGTAGATAGGAAGGACCTGTTTCCCATAGCAGAGAGGTCAATTGCCAGGGGTCACAGGATTAAGGTGATTGGTAGAAGGAATAGAGGGGCATGAGGAAAAACTTTTTCACCTAGAGGGTGGTGGGTGTCTGGAATTCACTACCAGGAGTGGTGGTGGAGGCAGAAACCCTCAATTCTTTTAAAACGTACCTAACCTGCAAGGCTATGGACTAGGTGCTGGAAGATGGAATTAGATTGGGCGGCTAGTTTTCAGATGGCACAAACACGATGGGCTGAATGGCCTCCTTCTGTGCTACAATTTTTCTATGGTTCTTTGGGGAGCTAAAAACATGATGTTTTCAAATTGGAAACCCTGTTACGGTTAAACCAGGCAAAGGCTGAGAGGGAACCCCTAGACCCCTTCTCACCTGGTGTAACATTATGATTATAGATTAAGATAAAATATTATAAGCAAAACTTAAAAACTAAAAATGGTTATTTTAAAAATATCTGGATTTTTTTTTATCATATTGGGGAATTTTGGTATTCCACAATTATAAAATTAGCCTTTCAGTACCAGTGACAGTGTTTAGCAGTAATTATGAAGTGAGTTTGCCATTAAAAATACAGTTATGCCTCACATAACAAGTGTAACTTTTACAAGGGTTTTTACCGTGAAGTTACAATGTAAAAGTGGAAGTTTTCATCAATTCGCTGATTGTTTGGGGATTGCACTCTGGGGGGACCTCAACAGCACACCCTTTGAAGGCACATAGAATCACTGACAGCAGCTTCTGCATTTCCACATTTTTCTGCACATCTGTGGACTCCTGAAGTTGCAATCAGTTTCAGTGGAGTAATGGCAGCGAATGCTGACAGTTTCATGGTTATTGCTACCACAAACCCATGACAATAATAGTTGGAGCTAACTGCAAACTATATAGTCTTATTAAGAAAACCCTAGTCAGCAATGAAGTAGATAACGTGTGATATAAATCACTCAAAATAGGTAGGGGTCAACTATTTTGAGCATTCTAGGGCTAATGCTAGATTAACTAATGTTAATTAATGCTAGATTTATGTTAATAAATGATTATTAACCTTAATAATCAGGGTTAATTCCTGATATATTTTGAAAAACCACTTCAAGTAGAAGCAATGTGTTTCAGTTCCTACTGCTCTCAGTTCACCAGATTTCCATCATAGCATAGATTTCTGAACAGTGTCATGTTGAGGCTTGAGCGTCTTGATGTAGTACTGCATGCTTATATCACTGCAATTGGACCTGTCTCTTGTGGTAGAATGTAATATAAATGTGATATGATACATTGTGGCATATAACAAACAAGATGTGAGATATCATAATACAGTATACATACTGAATAAATACTAGCCTGTGTGGGTGTCTAACTATTCTTTATTTAAACAGTACAGTAGCACAGTACAGGCCCTTCGGCCCACGATGTTGTGCCGAACCTTTAACCTACTCTAAGATCAAACTAACTACCTACCCTTCATTCTACTATCATCCATGTACCTATCCAAGAGTCGCTTAAATGTCCCTAATGTATCTGCTTCTACTACCACCGCTGGCAGCGCATTCCACGCACCCACCAATCTCTGTGTAAAGAACTTACCTCTGACATCTCCCCGAAACCTTCCTCCAATCACCAATGGTACTAAACAGAAAACAGTAAGCAATTACACATATTTGAATTTTGAGAACTGAGCAGTCCATTGCAGTGGGCTCGCACATTAAGCCTGACTTCCCTAATTGGGCTGGAAAATGAGCCCTTGGCACTGCTGTGTGCACCTATACAGTTGAAGTGGGCGACTGGCCTTACCTAAGTTAGCAAGGTCAGCCTATTTATAACGTGGATGAGCTACCTGTGCGGCTTGAATCTTGTGTAGGAAGCATCAATAGTAAGTAGCCACATGGAAAGGTAGGGTCTAACATGACTCCTGCCTTTAGAGAGATTGAAATAGATCTTTTAAGTATTTGTCAATTTTTCAAACGGCTATAACAGGCAAGAAAGAAGTGACATACAAAAACGAAGATAGAGGAAAATCCAATGTTAAGGAACAAAAGGGAGTCTATGTGCAATGGCAGAGTGGAACAGTGCCCAATCCCATGCATGCTGGTACAACTTTCAAAAGGGATTGGATATAGACTTGAAAAAGGAAAAACATTGGCGTTGCTTGTGCAAGAAGTGAGTGATGAGGAGGCTTGTTCAGATTGGCAATCCAAGGTACCAGACCAGAGGACAGTATTGTGCCATACCAAGGTGATGGTGGCCAGATCAAATGCTGTCAACAGTACCTCTGTAACCTGGAAACAGATGGGGGAGAACATGACACATTTTATGGAATCTGGCTATGTAACAACAACCAACAGTACCATATTCACAGTCACTTCTCTTCCAGGAATGCCTACCTTGAAGAAGTTCTGTTCTTCTCTCCGACAGGATTTCTGTTTATCTAAAACCTATTACATCTCTAACCTTTGCCAGTTCTGATGAAAGGTCACTGACCTGAAATTTTAACTCTGCTTCTCTCTCCACAGATACTGCCAGACCTACTGAGTATTTCCAGCACTTCCTGTTTTTAATTTCAGATTTCCAGCACCACAGTATTTTGCTTTTATTACAACAGTACAATATTATCAGGTAGCTGGCACATATCAAAGTATAGTCTGTAATGTGCATAATTAATGCTCACTCATGCCAAGCCATTGTTAAACCTTAAAGATTTTATTTAACCTGTTGACTGTAATATTTGAGTTTAACCTAATGAAAGGTCACAGACCTGAAACGTTGACTCTGCTTCTCTCTCCACAGATGCTGCCAGACCTGCTGCATATTTCCAGTACTTTCTGTTTTTATTTCAGATTTCCAGCATCTGCAATATTTTGCTTTTATTACTTCATAAAACCTTACACCTCTTTTATTGCACTTCATGCATACTCATACCTCAGCTGGGCATGCAGTCAAGATGCAACGTACATGAATGCATTACTACACTTGCCTCTTTTAAGGGCTCAGGTTGAACATGCACCTAGCATGTGGTGAACTTAGCAACATAGAATCATATAGCTCTTTGAAAGAACTAATTACTTTTTGAAAAAACTATTCAATTAGTGCCATTACCCTGCTCCTTCCCCAAAGCCCTGCATTTTTTTCCTTTTCAAGGGTGGTACAGTGGTTAGCACCACAGCCTCACTGCTCCAGCGAGCTGGGTTTGGTTCTGGGTACTGCCTGTGCAGAGTTTGCAAGTTCTCCCTGTGACTGTGTGGGTTTCCTGCGGGTGCTCTGGCTTCCTCCCACATGTCAAAGACTTGTAGGTTGATAGGTAAATTGACCATTGTAAAAAATTTCCCCTAGTATAGTTGGAGAATTGAGGGAAGATGGGGATGTGAGAGGGAAAAAGTGGGATTAATGTAGGGTTGGCATGGACTTGGTGGTCCCAAGGACCTGTTTTGGTGCTGTATCTTTATATATATCCAACTTCCTTTTGGAAATTACTATTGAATATGCTTCCAGCTCTTTTAGGTAATGCTTTCCAGATCATAGCTTGCTGTGTAACGTGGATATACATATTATGATATTCAGTTCATATGTGGTTAAAAATGCTGGCCAATGCATCAGTCATCAGATGGATATAGTTCCTGAGACTGTAATATTTGAGCCTGAGGCTGAGCCATAAGCATAACAATTGAGGGCAGTGGGGAGGTGATCTTGTCAACCACTGGTAATGTCATCACTATGTTGCAGGTTGCTGCAGATGATAAGCTCTGTTTTGCTGCCTGACTTCAAACTGGGGCATTTGGCCTCTGTAATTGGCAAGTGCAACACAATGCCTGCTGATCTTCCTTTGTTCATTATGTACCGTATTTAACATGAAACTGAGGTGCTTTAAAAAGCACACTTATCTTAAGAATTAGCAAAAATGGCTGTCAGTTCTTTCCCTAAAAATGAATAACCTGGATTTTGTGGTCAGCAGCAAATGAACGGTGCTAGCTATTCATTATGCTTGCATTTTTCCTCACAGACTATGGGTTATTGCCTGGAAATTCCAATGAATAAAAATCAAAAACAGCACAGCACCCTCTACAGGGGATCTGGGACCTGTGTAAATAGGGCAAGCAATGGTGTGTCTCCTTAACCAACCAGATTGAAGAATCCTTCCTGAGGCATGTAGAATCTAAACCAGGAAGTTTAAATTAGGATAGTGTCAGGCAAACCCCACCTGCCAAGACTGAGGCACACATTATTTCGCCACATGAACATTAAAACTTCAAATTGCAAGCCCTGACCGGAAAGACATTTCCATGCTAACTGGCAATGTTGAAACAATGGGGATCCAGCAGTTGCTTCTCCAATACACAGAAGTGGTCAGACCAGTTTTGGACACATGACTGGCTGGCTGGAATTTTTGAATTTGAAATTCCAACCATGGAGGTTGAGAAGACTGTTCCACAAAAGGAGCTAGTCACATGACTAACCTGCTGGGCAACTTGGGAGTTTTTTTAAATTTGAACTCCCAACAAAGATTTTTGAGAACAGACAAAGCTGTGTGCTCATGGAGTAAACACCTCTCCTGGAACTGAAGCAAGAATTACAGCCTCTCCTGTCTGCCTTCATCTCTTCCCATGCAACTGAATCTTGTGAAAACATGTGAAACTCAAAGAGAGAAGGGTTTTCCACGTGAACAAAGTTTTAAGAAGATTACTGGGCCCCAATGAATCGCAAGACCATATTTTCAATCAAGGACTACAGCGAGCTCGAGAAACAGTAACAAGATATTGCCTTAAACTGTTCTACTTATCTTTTCTTCTGCTCTTTTCTATTCCTATCTGCATGTTTATATCACGTGTGCATGCTAACGTCAGCGCGTCGTATATCCATAGGCGTGAACCATATTAGCGTTTAACTTTAACGTTTTAATAAATTTCCTCTTTCAGCTTTAAACTAAAGAAGGCCTGTGTGTGCTCTGTTCTTTGTCCTTATAATTGGAAACTGTGAACAAGGATTCACAAAAAGGGGAGCTCAAAGCACAATGTGTTTAAAATTAAACCCTGTTACAATAAGACCAGGTAAAGACAGCCAAGGATCTCTAGACACATTGCTCATCTGGTCGTAACAACAGTTAAGTCAATGCCAAATTATGCACAGAAAGTGAAAAAAAGTAAAGAAAGATGGGATTAAGAGAGAGATAAGCTATAGAAAGTTTTTTTTTACTTTATTTAATATCTCCAACAATAATTAAAATCCGAAGGAATGAGACTTCACACTTGTAACAGTAAATTTTCAGTGTTCGACAGGCTGTTTGGCAGTAGTTAAGCCTTATTATGCCATTAAAAATTCACTTACACTTTTATGTACTAACTTTTTCTGGCAGGCTTCGTGGATATAAATCACGTAAGTCCCCCAACCTCTCATGTGTTTTAATGTCAAGCCTTTTGGTGAGATATCAGTGTAGAGCAGCTTCTCGAAAAGTAGGGCAAATCATACAAATCATATAAACGTATGAATTAGGAGCAGCAGTAGCTCACTCGGCCCCTCGAGCCTGCTGCGCCATTCAATAAGATCATGGCTGATATGATCTTCACATTCCCGCCTACCCAATAATCTTTTATCCCCTTACTTATCAAGAATCTATCTACCTCTGCTATAAAAATATTTAAAGACTCTGCTTTCACTGCCTTTTGAGGAAGAGAGTTCCAAAAGACTCATGACCCTCAGAGAGAAAAAGTTCTCCTCATCTGTGTCTTAAATGGACAACCCCTTATTTTTAAATAGTGACCCCTAGTTGTAGATTCTCCCACAAGAGGAAACATCCTTTCCACATCCACCCTGTCAAGACCCCTCAGAATCTTATATGTTTCAATCAAGTCGCCTCTTACTCTTCTAAATTCCAGTGGATTCCAGCCTGTCCAATCTTTCCTCGTAAGACAACCCGCCCATTCCAGGTATTTATCTAATATACCTTCTCTGAACTGTTTCCAATGCATTTACATCATTCCTTAAATAAGGAGACCAGTACTGCACACAGTACTCCAGATGTGGTCTCACTAGTGCTCTGTATAGCTGAAGCATAAGCTCCCTACTTTTGTATTCAATTACCCTCACAATAAATGATAACATTCTATTAGCTTGCCTGATTACTTGCTGTACCTGCATACTAATCTTTTGGAATTCATGCACTAGGACACCCAGATCCCTCTGCATCTCAGAACTCTGCAATTTCTCACCATTTAGATAATATGCTTTTTAAAAATTCTTCCTGCCAAAATGGACAATTTCACATTTTCCCACATTATACTCCATTTGCCAGATCTTTTCCCACTCACTGAACCTATCTATATTCCTTTGTAGCCTCCTTATGGCCTCTTCACAACTTACTTTCCTACCTATCTTTGTGTCATCAGCAAATTTAGCAACCATACCTTCAGTCCCTTCATCCAAGTCATTTATATAAATTGTAAAAAGTTGAGGCCCCAGCATTGATCCCTGCGGCACACCACTCGTTACATCTTGACAATCAGAAAATGATCCATTTATGACTACTCTCTGTTTCCTGTTAGCTAACCAATCTTCTATCCATGTCAATATGTTACCCCTACACTATGAGCTTTTATTTTCTGCAATAACCTTTAATGTAGTACCTTATCAAATGCCTTCTGAAAATCGAAGTACAATACATCCACCGGTTCCCCTTTATCCACAGCACATGTTACTTTTTCAAAGAACTGCAATAAATCGGTTAAACATGATTTTCTTGTCACAAAACCATGTTGACTCTGCCTGATTACCTTGAATTTTTCTAAGTGCCCTGCTATAACGGGCTGAATTTTATCAGCGCGCTGCGCTCTCTGGCGACATGCTGTGAAGTCATCAGCCCTCCAACATGGAAGCACTGCCACAGAGCCCACGCGCATAATATCGTGGGGGCTCATTTAAATGGAGGGGATGGAGCGGCCACCCCCGATGATGTAGAGGGGGCTTCCGCCCTGTCCCCGGCAATGGTGTCCGGCGCCACCACACAGGCACTGGTGCCATTTCTAAAGGGCTTCAAGCCCTTAGAGGACATTTAAATGATTAAATGGATCAGTTCATTAATAATTTAAATAAAGATTTGTCCGCACCTGCAATCCCGTCTCCCACCAATCCCCACCCCAATGTGTAAACAATTAGTTTTTTGGCCTCTCCCGCCAAAAAAAATTAGTTCTCAGTAACAACCTTTTCCCCACAAACCTTATTCCCTTTGAGCCTAAACCCCTTCCCACCTTCCCGACAGCCAATAAAAAAGGGGTTTCCTGCTCTGCTTCCCCCTCCACCACCCTGATAATTTGACTCCTCCCCCCTCCCCACCAATGTCTCGCCTCGGAACTCTGTATGGTTGTGGCCGACAGCTGTAATATCAGCGTGGGATGGCCGTCGGGAGCAGGTAAGTTAATTAGCATGTTTATTACACACTTAAATATTTAAATGAAGGCCCCTCAGCTTGGCGGCGGGGGCGGGGGGGGGGGGCCGCACTGAGGCCTCGCCGCCACCAGTAATATCTGGTGGGGCCTTATTGGCACCGCAGGTCATAGCTTGCTGCTCCTGCAAGTATTTTACGGGCCTCCCCGCCATGCTCCACAACACCGAGGGCTGGTAAAATCCAGCCCAACGTCTTTAATAATCGCTTCTAACATTTTCCCGAAGACAGATGTTAAGCTAACTGGCCTGTAGTTTCCTGCTTTCTGTTTCCCTCCCTTTTTGAATAAAGGAGTCACATTCGCTATTTTCCAATCCAATGCAACCTTCCCCAAATCAAGGGAATTTTGGAAAATTAAAACCAATGCATCAACTATCTCACTAGCCACTTCTTTTAGGACCCAAGGATAAAGTCCATCAGGACTCGAGGACTTGTCAGCCCGCAGCTCCAACAATTTGCACAGTACCACTTCCATGCTGATTGTAGTTTTCCTGAGTTCTTCCCTTCCTTCCATTTCCTGATTTACAGCTATTTCTGGGATGTTACTTCTATCCTCTATATTGAAGACCGATGCAAAATACCTGTTCAATTTATCTACCATCTCCTTATTTTCCCTTATTAATTCCCCAGACTCACTTTCTGTAGGACCAATGCTCATTTTGTTAATTCTTTTCTTTTTTAAATATCAATAGAAACTCTTACTATGTTTTTATATTTCCAGCTAGTTTTCTCTCGTACTCTAATTTTTCTCTCCTTATCAATCTTTTAGTCATTCTTTGCTGTTTTTTATATTCCGTCCAATCTTCTGACCTGCCTCCCATCTTTGCACAATTATATGGTTGTTCTTTAAGTTTGATAAATTGGACAACAACTTTCTGATTTCCACGTATAACTGCACATGTGCAGACTCCAGAAGTCACTGTCCGATTTGCATCTTAATAATGGTGAGTGCCGATAGCTTCACTGTTATTCCTACTACAGTATCTTGGCCATTATGTCCATGAAAATTTTAGAAATTTGGAAATAAAATGTCTCATCCAGAACACTGCACAATAAAGTCACTGTGAACAGTAAAAAAAAAGCCTTCCAAAATCTTTGAGTTCCTAAGCCCATAGAGTTTCTCTTATACCCATTCCAAAATGGCTGCATGATAAAAAGCAACCCCAGTACAAATACCAGGTGTTCATTGAAATATTTTTACATTCAATCTGAGTGCATGGTACAAAACCTCGCAGTCACTAATAACAGAAATGTAAATACACCACTAAAAGAAACTGGTACAGATTTCCTGTTTCCTCTGCATTGGTTCTGCATCTGCTTTCTTCATACATGGACCAAGGAATCAACCTTACTGTTATTTTGTCTCTGAAATCTGATTTCAAATTCAACCCAGACTTCTGGTGTAAAAGCCTTTAATGCAGTGACTCAATTCATACTGGGTGTAAGCCCACAGCACAAAATTGCCCATAATTCAGCACTAATTGACAGTAAATTTAATGGTCTCAATCCATAAACATGTCTGCCAGCTTTCTTGCCTGAGGACTGTGATCTCATGTCCTGTTTTCCAAAGTGCACAACAGCATAAAAAAGTCCTTGGTTGTAATCTTGGTTGTTCTGTTGAAGAACGTTGTTTTTCACAAATGGGGAATCCCTTTGTAGTCACACAAAGTCACTAATAGGACAAGCAATGTAGCCCACAATGTAAAAAACAGGCAGTAAAATTGTAATATTTCTCTTTCTACCATTCTGTGTATCAGATATGGTAGCACTTTCAAACATTTTTCTCGACAAACACTTGCTCAAAATATTCACTCTCCTGTTTTTCATCACTAGTTCATTTGCATTTATGGAGATTATTAACTGTTCTTAGAAGGCAGGTTATCACTTGTAAATCAATACTCAATCGTAAGTGCATTAACACAAACACAAGAATTCACTCTCCTAAAGAATTGCGTCCGTTGTGTTATCTGCTTACTATTCTGTTACTCAACTGATGTAAGCTCATTATGTCATGGTGATGTCCATGACTTAGCATGTTCACTATTTTGAAAAACACAGAATGAACTGTGATCAATGATTTTTCATTGATCCACCTAGAAATGGAAGACGAGCATCACAGCCAAAAGATGATGACGTTCATTTAGTAGATTGGTGTCAATTCTCTTAACACGTGTCTTTATATAGTTTTATTTTTAAACAGCACATCTGAACTTCACATTGTTATTGTAACTGAAATCTGATTTTATTTGAATTTCTTTACACCATTCCTTACATCAGTGAATGTATTATTTTGTTGTATGTTGTATAACACTGCCGTATTTTGTTTAATAACTAAAAAGGGTCATACTTCTGTTGTGCACAACATCAAGACAAAAATTTCAACTGCATTGTTTTCCCCACAATGGAAAAAGACAAATTTTAGCGTGGACAGATTACTGTAGAGAAAACTGATTCTGTAATTAGTGAGTTTCAACATACAAAACTAATTTTAAAAAACTGGCACAGTAGTGTTCTTGCTTCAGGATGTTGATAATTAAGTATTAGCAAGAAAATAAATTAGGACAAAGTTTCATGCAGACTTTCAGACCAGTTGCTGTGAACAATTGACATTATACAGTTCAAAGTAACTATGTACAGTGACTCAGTATACAATTTGCAATTTTATTAAACCATATCCTGTCTTAAATTTCCTTTAAGGGATATAGTATCAGCTAAAATATGCAATTTAGACAATTTCGCTATTTGTGTTACAAAGACCAGATTTTGGTGCTTTAATCCAGTTTACTGCATCCCAGACAGATAACTGCCAAGCATATTGGGAGGGCTACACACAAGGCCTAACTCACAGTGATGTGCCAACCTGTTTGTGAGTGAAATCTGTCCTCTTAATTATATTTATGATACATAGTAAGCCAATACTTGACTTTATAAGCAGCAAATGCACCATATTTGTAAATATTCACCAAGAAATAATGTAGTTGAACAGTTAAGCAAAATGTACAGTGGACTCTGGACATATTGTAGGAGGCTTCATCATATGACCTCTCACCTCCAATCACTCCACCCCTATGCTCCCACCATTTGCCTGACAAGTTCATACTTGCAGTGCATCACCTCCCCACTGTAATTAGAAAGCAAACAGACTCTTTATTACCAGATTGGATGATTCATAGCTGTCAGTCAAACAACCTTTTTACCCTTCTCTGATTTTTTCTGAATAACTAATAAATGAATGGGTTCAAAGAAAATGAAAAAAACCCTCATTTTTTTTTTTAAATGCCTCTATGATTTTTCTCCCGGGATGCTCACAGTAGTATTCAGGTGATTAATCTTTAGTTCATGAAGAATTGCAACTCCATATAATCGACCATATTACAGTTTGGACTTTTACACACCATTTCCTTTTCAATTGTTGTAGCAGAACACTAACACGTTATCTGTTTCTCAGATACTATAGGAATGTCTGTCTTGGGTTGCATAGCCCAGGTCTAAGAATTATCCTTTAGAATTAAGAATTGCAGAATTTACGTATGATTTCCACTGCAGTTCTATCAATTTAATGGTTATAAAACCCAGAAACACAGTTGTATGATCTAAAATTGAAATGGTATTTAGTTACTCCTGCGATATATAGATGTTCAACAAACTAGGTAAATACTGTAAGCCCACTGCAATATGATGCTACATACTTAGCACTGAAAGGTCTTCTTAAAGGACTTTAACCCACTCACTTTTTCCAGTAGTAAAAGCTTTCTAAGTTCAGTGAAACTGTGTTCCAGCAATGGCGCTGGTTCTCTGAGGCTTCCGGAAAATGCTAAACTCTACCACATTTAACTGTGGAAAGTACCAAAGCACTCAACACAAATAATACTCCCAACAAAGGTAAAATGCAATACTATGTAAGAATAAAATACCATTTTTATCCATTTATTCCAAATCAAAGAATACATTCACAACTTGTGACTGGTTACTCAGAAGTTAGAAAGTTTTTCCCACTCCTGGCATGAATATAGTTTTCCGGAGTCAATTACTGAGTATTGCTATAATCAGCATAATACTGTGAATTTGCCACTTTTTTCCCTAGTATGAAATTAGTTTTACTTTTAAATGGAACAAATATTATTGGAACTCCTAGATTATTTTGATTATTAATTTTGAGGAGGAAGATGAGCAATATCTTCTGTAGAATTATCCTACAAGACTCAATATTAGTCTCCTCCAGCTGCTATGGTTGCTGGACGTTTGCTTATTTTCACCTTTGCCCAACATCTGTGGGGTTCAGCTTCATTTCTTTCTTTTTGGTGTAATGGCTGGTAATGCCCTCACTCACTTATGTTATTCTTCTTTCATCAAATGGCTGCTGTGTTACTGCTCACTAATGCATTCTTGATTTGGTGTCTTGCAGACTACTATTCATTTATTTTTGATGTACTGATACAAAAATGACCACGGTCATAGGACAAGGTGTTGCATTTCTGCCACTGATCACACTAAATAAAACCCCACTGGAAGCGGTTAGAAAATTCTTTTACCTTGGGTCCACAGTGACAGACAATCTGACCCTTGATGCAGAGTTCAATACACACATAGGGATAGCAGCTACCACCTGGGGGAACAGAGAGAGAGAGGGGGGATCAGAGAAAGGGGGGGGAACAGAGAGAGAGGGGGGAACAGAGAGATAGACGGGGGAACAGTGAGAGAGAGGGGGCGAACAGAGAGAGAGAGAGGGGGCGAACAGAGAGAGAGAGAGGGGGGAACAGAGAGAGAATGGGGGAGAACAGAGAGAGGGAGGGGGTGAACAGAGTGAGGGAGGGGGCGAACAGAGTGAGAGAGAGGGGGGAACAGAGAGAGAATGGGGGAGAACAGAGAGAGGGAGGGGGTGAACAGAGTGAGGGAGGGGGCGAACAGAGTGAGGGAGGGGGGAGTACAGAGAGAGAGAGAGAGAGAGAGAAAGAAAGAGGGGGGGGGGAACAGAGAGAGAGAGAGGGGAACAGAGAGAGAGGGGGGACCACAAAGAGGGAGAAAGAGTTGGGAACAGAGAGAGAGAGTGGGGAACAGAGAGAGAGAGAGAGAGAGGGGGGGGGGTAACAGAGAGAGAGATGGGGGAACAGAGAAAGAGGGGGGGAACAGAGAGAGAGGGGGAACAGAGAGATAGACGGGGGAACAGTGAGAGAGAGGGGGCGAACAGAGAGAGAGGGGGCGAAGGGAATGAGAGGGGGTGAAGAGAATGAGAGAGGGGCGAACAGAGAGAGAGAGAGGGGGGAACAGAGAGAGAATGGGGGAGAACAGAGAGAGGGAGGGGGCGAACAGAGTGAGGGAGGGGGCGAACAGAGAGAGAGAGAGGGGAGTACAGAGAGAGAGAGAGAGAGAAAGAAAGAGGGGGGGGGGAACAGAGAGAGAGGGGGGACCACAGAGAGGGAGAAAGAGTTGGGAACAGAGAGAGAGAGTGGGGAACAGAGAGAGAGAGAGAGAGAGGGAGGAACAGAGAGAGAAGGGGGAACAGAGAGAGAGGGAGGGAACAGAGAGAGAGAGGGAGGGAACAGAGGGAGAGGGGGGCAACAGAGAGTGAGAGAGGGGGGAACAGAGAGAGAGAGGGGGAACAGAGAGAGAGAGGGGAACAGAGAGACAGGGGGAACAGAGAGAGGGGGGAACAGAGAGAGAGAGAGAGAGAGGGGGTGAACAGAGAGAGAGAGAGGGAGAGAGGGGAACAGAGAGAGAGGAGGCAACAGAGAAAGAGAGGGGGGAACAGAGAGAGAGAGAGTGGGGGGAACAGAGAGAGAGAGCGAGAGAAAGAGGAGGGGAACAGAGAGAGAGGGGATGGGAACAGAGGGGAGGGGAACAGAGAGAGAGAGTGGGGGGAACAGAGAGAGAGGGGGGGACAGAGAGAGAGAGTGGGGAACAGAGAGAGAGGGGGGAACAGAGAGAGAGAGAGGGGGGGAACAGACAGAAAGGGGGGAACTGAGAGATAGGGGGGGGAAGAGAGAGAGAGAGAGGGGGCGAACAGAGAGAGAGGCGAACAGAGGGCGAGGGGGCGAAGAGAATGAGAGGGGGTGAAGAGAGTGAGGGGGGGGAACAGAGAGAGAGAGAGGGGGGAACAGAGAGAGAATGGGGGAGAACAGAGAGAGAGGGGGTAACAGTGACAGGGGGGGAACAGAGAGAGAAAGGGGGGAACAGAGAGAGAGAGGGGGGAACAGAGAGAGAGAGGGGGAACAGAGAGAGAGAGGGGGGGAACAGAGAGAGAGGGGGGAACAGAGAGATAGAGAGGGGAACAGAGAGAGAGAGGGGGGAACAGAGAGAGAGGGGGCGAAGAGAATGAGAGGGGGTGAAGACAATGAGAGGGGGGCGAACAGAGAGAGAGAGGGGGGATCAGAGAGAGAATGGGGGAGAACAGAGAGAGGGAGGGGGCGAGCAGAGCGAGGGAGGGGGCGAACAGAGAGAGAGAGAGGGGAGTACAGAGAGAGAGAGAGAGAGAGAGAAAGAAAGAGGGGGGGAGTAACAGAGAGAGAGAGAGGGGAACAGAGAGAGAGGGGGGACCACAGAGAGAGAGAGAGAGAAAGAGTTGGGAACAGAGAGAGAGAGTGGGGAACAGAGAGAGAGAGAGAGAGAGAGAGAGGGGGGAACAGAGAGAGAGGGGGGAACAGAGAGAGAGGGAGGGAACAGAGAGAGAGAGGGAGGGAACAGAGGGAGAGGGGGGGCAACAGAGAGTGAGAGAGGGGGGAACAGAGAGAGAGAGGGGGAACAGGGAGAGAGAGGGGAACAGAGAGAGAGGGGGAACAGAGAGAGGGGGCAACAGAGAGAGGTTGGGGAACAGAGAGAGAGAGAGAGGGGGCGAACAGAGAGAGAGAGAGAGAGAGAGAGGGGGGGGGTAACAGAGAGACAGATGGGGGAACAGAGAAAGAGGGGGGGAACAGAGAGAGAGGGGGGAACATAGAGATAGACGGGGGAACAGTGAGAGAGAGGGGGCGAACAGAGAGAGAGGGGGCGAAGGGAATGAGAGGGGGTGAAGAGAATGAGAGAGGGGCGAACAGAGAGAGAGAGAGGGGGGAACAGAGAGAGAATGGGGGAGAACAGAGAGAGGGAGGGGGCGAACAGAGTGAGGGAGGGGGCGAACAGAGAGAGAGAGAGGGGAGTACAGAGAGAGAGAGAGAGAGAAAGAAAGAGGGGGGGGGGAACAGAGAGAGAGAGGGGAACAGAGAGAGAGGGGGGACCACAGAGAGGGAGAAAGAGTTGGGAACAGAGAGAGAGAGTGGGGAACAGAGAGAGAGAGAGAGAGAGAGAGGGAGGAACAGAGAGAGAGGGGGGAACAGAGAGAGAGGGAGGGAACAGAGAGAGAGAGGGAGGGAACAGAGGGAGAGGGGGGGCAACAGAGAGTGAGAGAGGGGGGAACAGAGAGAGAGAGGGGGAACAGAGAGAGAGAGGGGAACAGAGAGAGAGAGGGGAACAGAGAGAGAGGGGGAACAGAGAGAGGGGGGAACAGAGAGAGAGAGAGAGGGGGTGAACAGAGAGAGAGAGAGGGAGAGAAGGGAACAGAGAGAGAGGAGGCAACAGAGAAAGAGAGGGGGGAACAGAGAGAGAGAGAGTGGGGGGAACAGAGAGAGAGAGCGAGAGAAAGAGGAGGGGAACAGGGAGAGAGGGGATGGGAACAGAGGGGGGGGGGAACAGAGAGAGAGAGTGGGGGGAACAGAGAGAGAGGGGGGGACAGAGAGAGAGAGTGGGGAACAGAGAGAGAGGGGGGAACAGAGAGAGAGGGGGGAACAGACAGAAAGGGGGGAACTGAGAGATAGAGGGGGGAAGAGAGAGAGAGAGAGGGGGCGAACAGAGAGAGAGGCGAACAGAGGGCGAGGGGGCGAAGAGAATGAGAGGGGGTGAAGAGAGTGAGAGGGGGGAACAGAGAGAGAGAGAGGGGGAACAGAGAGAGAATGGGGAGAACAGAGAGAGAGGGGGTAACAGTGACAGGGGGGGGAACAGAGAGAGAAAGGGGGGAACAGAGAGAGAGAGGGGGGAACAGAGAGAGAGAGGGGGAACAGAGAGAGAGAGGGGGGGAACAGAGAGAGAGGGGGGAACAGAGAGATAGCGAGGGGAACAGAGAGAGGGGGGGGAACAGAGAGAGAGGGGGCGAAGAGAATGAGAGGGGGTGAAGACAATGAGAGGGGGGCGAACAGAGAGAGAGAGGGGGGATCAGAGAGAGAATGGGGGAGAACAGAGAGAGGGAGGGGGCGAGCAGAGCGAGGGAGGGGGCGAACAGAGAGAGAGAGAGGGGAGTACAGAGAGAGAGAGAGAGAGAGAAAGAAAGAGGGGGGGTAACAGAGAGAGAGAGAGGGGAACAGAGAGAGAGAGGGGAACAGAGAGAGAGGGGGAACAGAGAGAGGGGGGAACAGAGAGAGAGTGAGAGGGGGGGAACAGAGAGAGAGAGAGGGGGGAACAGAGAGAGAATGGGGGAGAACAGAGAGAGAGGGGGTAACAGTGACAGGGGGGGAACAGAGAGAGAAAGGGGGGAACAGAGAGAGAGAGGGGGGAACAGAGAGAGAGAGGGGGAACAGAGAGAGGGGGGGGGAACAGAGAGAGAGGGGGGAACAGAGAGATAGCGAGGGGAACAGAGAGAGGGGGGGAACAGAGAGAGAGGGGGCGAAGAGAATGAGAGGGGGTGAAGACAATGAGAGGGGGGCGAACAGAGAGAGAGAGGGGGGATCAGAGAGAGAATGGGGGAGAACAGAGAGAGGGAGGGGGCGAGCAGAGCGAGGGAGGGGGCGAACAGAGAGAGAGAGAGGGGAGTACAGAGAGAGAGAGAGAGAGAGAGAAAGAAAGAGGGGGGGGTAACAGAGAGAGAGAGAGGGGAACAGAGAGAGAGGGGGGACCACAGAGAGAGAGAGAGAGAGAAAGAGTTGGGAACAGAGAGAGAGAGTGGGGAACAGAGGGAGAGGGGGGGGGCAACAGAGAGTGAGAGAGGGGGGAACAGAGAGAGAGAGGGGGAACAGGGAGAGAGAGGGGAACAGAGAGAGAGGGGGAACAGAGAGAGGGGGCAACAGAGAGAGGTTGGGGAACAGAGAGAGAGAGAGAGGGGGCGAACAGAGAGAGGGAGAGAGAGAGAGAGGGGAACAGAGAGAGAGGAGGCAACAGAGAAAGAGAGGGGGGAACAGAGAGAGAGAGAGTGGGGGGAACAGAGAGAGAGAGAGAGAGAGAGAGAGAGAAAGAGGAGGGGAACAGAGAGAGAGGGGGTGGGAACAGAGAGAGGGGGGGAACAGAGAGAGAGAGTGGGGGAACAGAGAGATAGAGGGGGGAAGAGAGAGAGAGGGGGCGAACAGAGAGAGAGGCGAACAGAGAGAGAGGGGGTGAAGAGAATGAGAGGGGGGCGAACAGAGAGAGAGAGGGGGAACAGAGAGAGAATGGGGGAGAACAGAGAGAGAGGGGGTAACAGTGAGAGGGGGGAACAGAGAGAGAGAGGGGGGGGAACAGAGAGAGAGAGGGGGAACAGAGATAGAGAGGGGGGGAACAGAGAGCGAGGGGGGAACAGAGAGATAGAGGGGGGAACAGAGAGAGAGAGGGGGAACAGAGAGAGAGGGGGTGAAGAGAATGAGAGGGGGTGAAGAGAATGAGAGGGGGGCAAACAGAGAGAGAGAGGGGGGATCAGAGAGAGAATGGGGGAGAACAGAGAGAGGGAGGGGGTGCACAGAGAGAGAGAGAGGGAGTACAGAGAGAGAGAGAGAGAGAGAAAGAAAGGGGGGGGGGGAACAGAGAGAGAGAGGTGGAAACAGAGAGAGAGAGAGAGGGGGTGAACAGAGAGAGAGAGAGGGGGGAACAGAGAGAGAGGGGGAGAACAGAAAGAGAGAGGGGGGAAACAGAGAGAGGTTGGAACAGAGAGAGAATGGGGGCTAACTGAGAGAGAGAGGATGGGGGCTAACTGAGAGAGAGAATGGTGGCGAACTGAGAGAAAGAGGGGGGCGAACTGAGAGGGGTGGGGAACAGAGAGAGGGAGAGAGGACAGAGACAGAGGGGCATAGGGTGAAATGGGGAGAAAGAGAGGGGAACTACGTGTGGGGGGAACAGAGAGAGAGAGGGGGGAACAGAGAGAGATAGAGAGGGGGGAACAGAGAGAGAGAGGGGGGGAACAGAGAGAGAGAGGGGGGAAACAGAGAGAGAGAGAGGGGAGGAACAGAGAGAGAGAGAGGGGGGGAACAGAGAGAGAGAGGGGGGGGAACAGAGAGAGAGGGGGGAACAGAGAGAGAGGGGGGAGCAGAAAGAGGGGGGAACAGATGGAGAGAGAGGGGGGAACAGGGAGAGAGAGAGAGGGGGGTAACAGCGAGAGAGAGAGAGGGGGGGCGAACAGAGAACAGAGAGGGGGAACAGAGAGAGAAAGGGGGTCAGAGAGAGAGGAACAGAGAGAGAGAGAGGGGGGACAGAGAGAGAGAGAGGGGGGACAGAGAGAGAGAGGGGGGGGGGACAGAGAGAGAGAGGGAGGAACAGAGGTAGAGAGGGGGGAACAGAGAGAGAGGCGAACAGATAGAGAGGGGGCGAACAGAGAGAGAGGGGGCGAACAGAGAGAGAGGGGGCGAAGAGAGTGAGAGGGGGTGAAGAGAGTGAGAGGGGAGAACAGAGAGAGAATGGGGGAGAACAGAGAGAGAGAGGGTGGAACAGAGAGAGGGGGGGGGAACAAAGAGAGAGAGAGGGGAGTACAGAGAGTGAGAGAGAGAGAACGAGGGGGGGAACAGAGAGAGAGAGGTGGAAACAGAGAGAGAGAGAGAGGGGAACAGAGAGAGAGAGGGTGAAACAAAAAGAGAGAGAGGGGGGAACAGAGAGAGAGAGGGGGAAGAGAGAGAGAGAAGCGGAACAGAGAGAGAGAGGGGGAACAGAGCGAGAGAGGGGGAACACAGAGAGGGGGGGGAATAGAGAGAGAAGTGGGGAACAGAGAGTGAGGGAACGAACAGAGAGAGAGATGGGTGACCAGAGAGAGAATGGGTCGAACAGAGAGAGAATGGGTCGAACAGAGAGAGAGGGGGGAAAGAGAGAGAGGGGGGAACAGAGAGAGAGGGGGGGAAACAGAGAGAGAGGGGGAAGAGAGAGAGAGTGATGGGGCGAACAGAGAGAGAGGGGGGAACAGAGAAAGAGAGGGGGGAACAGAGAGAGAGGGGAGTACAGAGTGAGAGAGAAAGTGGGGGGGAACAGAGAGAGAGACAGTGGGGAGAATAGAGAGAGAGAGAGGAAGAGCGAAAGAGGAGGGGAACAGAGAGAGAGAGGGGGTGGGAACAGAGAGAGAGGGGGTGGGAACAGAGAGAGCGGGGGAACAGAGAGAGAGGGGGAGGAACAGAGAGAGAGGGGGGAACAGAGAGAGAGAGAGAAAGAGGGGGTAACAGAGAGAGAGAGGGGGGAACAGAGAGAGAGTGAGAGAGAGGGGAACAGAGAGAGAGGGGGGAACAGAGAGAGAGGGAGGGAACAGAGAGAGAGAGGGGGCAACAGAGAGTGAGAGAGGGGGGAAGAGAGAGAGAGGGGGGAACAGAGAGAGAGAGGGGGGGAACAGAGAGAGAGAGGGGGAACAGAGAGAGAGGGGGGAACAGAGAGAGAGGGGGGAACAGAGAGAGGGGGGAACAGAGAGAGGGGGGAACAGAGAGAGGGGGAAACAGAGAGAGAGGGGGAACAGAGAGAGGGGGGGAACAGAGAGAGGGGGGAAACAGAGAGAGAGAGAGGGGGCGAACAGAGAGAGAGAGGGGAACAGAGAGAGAGGGGGGATTAGAGAAAGAGAGGTGGGAACAGACAGAGGAGGGGAGTACAGAGAGTGAGAGAAAGGGGGGAACAGAGAGAGAGACAGTGGGGGGAACAGAGAGAGAGAGAGCGAAAGTGGAGGGGAACAGAGAGAGAGAGGGGTGGGAACAGAGAGAGGGGGGGAACAGAGAGAGAGGGGGGGAACAGAGAGAGATGGGGGGAACAGAGAGGGGGCAAACAGAGAGAGATGGGGCGACCAGAGAGAGAATGGGGGCGAACAGGGAGAGAATGGGGGCGAACAGGGAGAGAATGGGGGTGAACTGAGAGAGAATGGGGGCGAACTGAGAGAAAGAGGGGGGCGAACTGAGAGAGAGGTGGGGAACAGAGAGAGAGAGAGGGGGGTGAACAGAGAGAGAGAGAGAGGGGGGAACAGAGAGAGAGAGAGGTGGAAACAGAGAGAGAGAGAGGGGAACAGAGAGAGTGAGGAGGGAACAGAGAGAGAGAGGGTGAAACAAAGAGAATGAGAGGGGGGAACAGAGAGAGAGAGGGGGGAAGAGAGAGAGAGAAGCGGAACAGAGAGAGAGAGGGGGAACAGAGAGAGAGAGGGGGGAACAGAGAGCGAGGGGGGAACAGAGAGATAGAGGGGGGAACAGAGAGAGAGAGGGGGAACAGAGAGAGAGGGGGTGAAGAGAATGAGAGGGGGTGAAGAGAACGAGAGGGGGGCAAACAGAGAGAGAGAGGGTGGATCAGAGAGAGAATGGGGGAGAACAGAGAGAGGGAGGGGGTGCACAGAGAGAGAGAGAGAGAGAAAGAAAGGGGGGGGAACAGAGAGAGAGAGGTGGAAACAGAGAGAGAGAGAGAGGGGGTGAACAGAGAGAGAGAGAGGGGGGAACAGAGAGAGAGAGGGGGGAAACAGAGAGAGGTTGGAACAGAGAGAGAATGGGGGCTAACTGAGAGAGAGAGGATGGGGGCTAACTGAGAGAGAGAATGGTGGCGAACTGAGAGAAAGAGGGGGGCGAACTGAGAGGGGTGGGGAACAGAGAGAGAGAGAGAGGACAGAGACAGAGGGGCATAGGGTGAAATGGGGAGAAAGAGAGGGGAACTACGTGTGGGGGGAACAGAGAGAGAGAGGGGGGGAACAGAGAGAGAGAGGGGGAAACAGAGAGAGAGAGAGGGGGGGAACAGAGAGAGAGAGAGGGGGGAACAGAGAGAGAGAGAGGGGGGGAACAGAGAGAGAGGGGGGGAACAGAGAGAGAGGGGGGAGCAGAAAGAGGGGGGAACAGAGAGAGAGAGGGGGGAACAGAGAGAGAGAGGGGGGAACAGGGAGAGAGAGAGGGGGGTAACAGCGAGAGAGAGAGGGGGGGGCGAACAGAGAACAGAGAGAGGGGGAACAGAGAGAGAAAGGGGGTCAGAGAGAGAGGAACAGAGAGAGAGAGAGGGGGGACAGAGTGAGAGAGGGGGGACAGAGAGAGAGAGGGGGGGACAGAGAGAGAGAGGGAGGAACAGAGGTAGAGAGGGGGGAACAGAGAGAGAGGGGGGAACAGAGAGAGAGGGGGGAACAGAGAGATACAGGGGGGGAACAGAGAGGGTGGAAGAGAGAGAGAGGAGGCGAACAGAGAGAGAGGCGAACAGATAGAGAGGGGGCGAAAAGAGAGAGAGGGGGCGAACAGAGAGAGAGGGGACGAAGAGAGTGAGAGGGGGTGAAGAGAGTGAGAGGGGAGAACAGAGAGAGAATGGGGAGAACAGAGAGAGAGAGGGTGGAACAGAGAGAGGGGGGGGGAACAAAGAGAGAGAGAGGGGAGTACAGAGAGTGAGAGAGAGAGAAAGAGGGGGGGAACAGAGAGAGAGAGGTGGAAACAGAGAGAGAGAGGGTGAAACAAAAAGAGAGAGAGGGGGGGAACAGAGAGAGAGAGAAGCGGAACAGAGCGAGAGAGGGGGAACAGAGCGAGAGAGGGGGAACACAGAGAGGGGGGGGGGAACAGAGAGAGAGGGGGGAATAGAGAGAGAAGTGGGGAACAGAGAGTGAGGGAACGAACAGAGAGAGAGATGGGTGACCAGAGAGAGAATGGGTCGAACAGAGAGAGAATGGGTCGAACAGAGAGAGAGGGGGGCGAACTGAGAGAGAGGGGGGAAAGAGAGAGAGGGGGGAACAGAGAGAGAGGGGGGGAAACAGAGAGAGAGGGGGAACAGAGAGAGAGAGATGGGGCGAACAGAGAGAGAGGGGGGAACAGAGAAAGAGAGGGGGGAACAGAGAGAGAGGGTAGTACAGAGTGAGAGAGAAAGTGGGGGGAACAGAGAGAGAGACAGTGGGGAGAATAGAGAGAGAGAGAGGAAGAGCGAAAGAGGAGGGGAACAGAGAGAGAGAGGGGGTGGGAACAGAGAGAGAGGGGGTGGGAACAGAGAGAGCGGGGGAACAGAGAGAGAGGGGGTGGAACAGAGAGAGAGGGGGGAACAGAGAGAGAGAGAGAGAAAGAGGGGGTAACAGAGAGAGAGAGGGGGGAACAGAGAGAGAGCGAGAGAGAGGGGAACAGAGAGAGAGGGGGGAACAGAGAGAGAGGGAGGGAACAGAGAGAGAGAGAGGGGGCAACAGAGAGTGAGAGAGGGGGGAACAGAGAGAGAGGGGGAACAGAGAGAGAGAGGGGGGAACAGAGAGAGAGAGGGGAACAGAGAGAGAGGGGGGAACAGAGAGAGAGGGGGGAACAGAGAGAGGGGGGAACAGAGAGAGAGAGGGGGGAACAGAGAGAGGGGGGAACAGAGAGAGGGGGAAACAGAGAGAGAGGGGGAACAGAGAGAGGGGGGGAACAGAGAGAGGGGGGAAACAGAGAGAGAGAGAGGGGGCGAACAGAGAGAGAGAGGGGAACAGAGAGAGAGGGGGGATTAGAGAAAGAGAGGTGGGAACAGACAGAGGAGGGGAGTACAGAGAGTGAGAGAAAGGGGGGAACAGAGAGAGAGAGAGCGAAAGTGGAGGGGAACAGAGAGAGAGAGGGGGTGGGAACAGAGAGAGGGGGGGGAACAGAGAGAGAGGGGGGGAACAGAGAGAGATGGGGGGAACAGAGAGGGGGCAAACAGAGAGAGATGGGTCGACCAGAGAGAGAATGGGGGCGAACAGGGTGAGAATGGGGGTGAACTGAGAGAGAATGGGGGCGAACTGAGAGAAAGAGGGGGGCGAACTGAGAGAGAGGTGGGGAACAGAGAGAGAGAGAGGGGGTGAACAGAGAGAGAGAGAGAGGGGGGAACAGAGAGAGAGAGGTGGAAACAGAGAGAGAGAGAGAGAGAGGGGAACAGAGAGAGTGAGGGGGGAACAGAGAGAGAGAGGGTGAAACAAAGAGAGAGAGAGGGGGGAACAGAGAGAGAGAGGGGGAAGAGAGAGAGAGAAGCAGAACAGAGCGAGAGAGGGGGAACAGAGCGAGAGAGGGGGAACACAGAGAGGGGGGGGGAACAGAGAGAGCGGGGGAACAGAGAGAGAGGGGGGAATACAGAGAGAAGTGGGGAACAGAGAGTGAGGGAACAAACAGAGAGAGAGATGGGTGACCAGAGAGAGAATGGGTCGAACAGAGAGAGAATGAGTCGAACAGAGAGAGAATGGGTCGAACAAAGAGAGAGGGGGGCGAACTGAGAGAGAGGGGGGAAAGAGAGAGAGGGGGGAACAGAGAGAGAGGGGGGGAAACAGAGAGAGAGGGGGAACAGAGAGAGAGAGATGGGGCGAACAGAGAGAGAGGGGGGAACAGAGAAAGAGAGGGGGGAACAGAGAGAGAGGGGAATACAGAGTGAGAGAGAAAGTGGGGGGAACAGAGAGAGAGACAGTGGGGGGAATAGAGAGAGAGAGAGGAAGAGCGAAAGAGGAGGGGAACAGAGAGAGAGAGGGGGTGGGAACAGAGAGAGCGGGGGAACAGAGAGAGAGGGGGAGGAACAGAGAGAGAGGGGGGAACAGAGAGAGAGGGGGACCACAGAGAGAGAGAGAGAGAAAGAGGGGGGGAACAGAGAGAGAGAGGGGGGGAACAGAGAGAGAGCGAGAGAGAGGGGAACAGAGAGAGAGGGGTGAACAGAGAGAGAGGGAGGGAACAGAGAGAGAGAGGGGGCAACAGAGAGTGAGAGAGGGGGGAACAGAGAGAGAGGGGGGGAACAGAGAGAGAGAGGGGAACAGAGAGAGAGGGGGGAACAGAGAGAGAGAGCGGGGAACAGAGAGAGGGGGAAACAGAGAGAGAGGGGGAACAGAGAGAGGGGGGGAACAGAGAGAGGGGGGGAACAGAGAGAGGGGGGAAACAGAGAGAGAGGGGGCAAACAGAGAGAGAGAGGGGAACAGAGAGAGAGGGGGGATTAGAGAAAGAGAGGTGGGAACAGACAGAGGAGGGGAGTACAGAGAGTGAGAGAAAGGGGGGAACAGAGAGAGAGACAGTGGGGGGAACAGAGAGAGAGAGAGCGAAAGTGGAGGGGAACAGAGAGAGAGAGGGGGTGGGAACAGAGAGAGGGGGGGAACAGAGGGAGATGGGGGGAACAGAGAGGGGGCAAACAGAGAGAGATGGGGCGACCAGAGAGAGAATGGGGGTGAACAGGGAGAGAATGGGGGTGAACTGAGAGCGAATGGGGGCGAACTGAGAGAAAGAGGGGGGCGAACTGAGAGAGAGGTGGGGAACAGAGAGAGAGAGAGGGGGTGAACAGAGAGAGAGAGAGAGGGGGGAACAGAGAGAGAGAGGGGGGAAACAGAGAGAGGGAGAGAGGGGGGAAGAGAGAGAGAGAGAGAGGGGGGAAGAGAGAGATGGGGGGGAACAGAGAGAGAGAGAGAGTGGGGTACAGAGAGAGAGAGGGGGGGGAACAGAGAGAGAGAGAGAGAGTGGGGTACAGAGAGAGAGAGAGGGGGGAACAGAGAGAGAGAGAGAGGGGGGTACAGAGAGAGAGAGAGAGAGGGGGAACAGAGAGAGAGAGAGGGGGAACAGAGAGAGAGAGAGAGAGGAACAGAGAGAGAGGGGGAACAGAGAGAGGGGGGAACAGAGAGAGAGTGAGAGGGGGGGAACAGAGAGAGAGAGGGGGGGGGGAACAGAGAGAGAATGGGGGAGAACAGAGAGAGAGGGGGTAACAGTGACAGGGGGGGGAACAGAGAGAGAGAGAGAGGGGGAACAGAGAGAGAGAGAGAGAGGAACAGAGAGAGAGAGGGGAACAGAGAGAGAGGGGGAACAGAGAGAGGGGGGAACAGAGAGAGACTGAGAGGGGGGGAACAGAGAGAGAGAGGGGGGGGGGAACAGAGAGAGAATGGGGGAGAACAGAGAGAGAGGGGGTAACAGTGACAGGGGGGGGAACAGAGAGAGAAAGGGGGGAACAGAGAGAGAGAGGGGGGAACAGAGAGAGAGAGGGGGAACAGAGAGAGAGAGGGGGGGAACAGAGAGAGAGGGGGGAACAGAGAGATAGCGAGGGGAACAGAGAGAGGGGGGGAACAGAGAGAGAGGGGCGAAGAGAATGAGAGGGGGTGAAGACAATGAGAGGGGGGCGAACAGAGAGAGAGAGGGGGGATCAGAGAGAGAATGGGGGAGAACAGAGAGAGGGAGGGGGCGAGCAGAGCGAGGGAGGGGGCGAACAGAGAGAGAGAGAGGGGGAGTACAGAGAGAGAGAGAGAGAGAGAAAGAAAGAGGGGGGGTAACAGAGAGAGAGAGAGGGGAACAGAGAGAGAGGGGGGACCACAGAGAGAGAGAGAGAGAAAGAGTTGGGAACAGAGAGAGAGAGTGGGGAACAGAGGGAGAGGGGGGGGCAACAGAGAGTGAGAGAGGGGGGAACAGAGAGAGAGAGGGGGAACAGGGAGAGAGAGGGGAACAGAGAGAGAGGGGGAACAGAGAGAGGGGGCAACAGAGAGAGGTTGGGGAACAGAGAGAGAGAGAGAGGGGGCGAACAGAGAGAGGGAGAGAGAGAGAGAGGGGAACAGAGAGAGAGGAGGCAACAGAGAAAGAGAGGGGGGAACAGAGAGAGAGAGAGTGGGGGGAACAGAGAGAGAGAGAGAGAGAGAGAAAGAGGAGGGGAACAGAGAGAGAGGGGGTGGGAACAGAGAGAGGGGGGGAACAGAGAGAGAGAGTGGGGGAACAGAGAGAGAGGGGGGAACAGAGAGATAGAGGGGGGAAGAGAGAGAGAGGGGGCGAACAGAGAGAGAGGCGAACAGAGAGAGAGGGGGCGAAGAGAATGAGAGGGGGTGAAGAGAGTGAGAGGGGGGCGAACAGAGAGAGAGAGGGGGAACAGAGAGAGAATGGGGGAGAACAGAGAGAGGGAGGGGGCGAGCAGAGCGAGGGAGGGGGCGAACAGAGAGAGAGAGAGGGGAGTACAGAGAGAGAGAGAGAGAGAGAAAGAAAGAGGGGGGGGGGTAACAGAGAGAGAGAGAGGGGAACAGAGAGAGAGGGGGGACCACAGAGAGAGAGAGAGAGAAAGAGTTGGGAACAGAGAGAGAGAGTGGGGAACAGAGAGAGAGAGAGAGAGAGAGAGAGGGGGGAACAGAGAGAGAGGGGGGAACAGAGAGAGAGGGAGGGAACAGAGAGAGAGAGGGAGGGAACAGAGGGAGAGGGGGGCAACAGAGAGTGAGAGAGGGGGGAACAGAGAGAGAGAGGGGGAACAGGGAGAGAGAGGGGAACAGAGAGAGAGGGGGAACAGAGAGAGGGGGCAACAGAGAGAGGTTGGGGAACAGAGAGAGAGAGAGAGGGGGCGAACAGAGAGAGAGAGAGAGAGAGAGAGGGGGGGGTAACAGAGAGACAGATGGGGGAACAGAGAAAGAGGGGGGGAACAGAGAGAGAGGGGGGAACATAGAGATAGACGGGGGAACAGTGAGAGAGAGGGGGCGAACAGAGAGAGAGGGGGCGAAGGGAATGAGAGGGGGTGAAGAGAATGAGAGAGGGGCGAACAGAGAGAGAGAGAGGGGGGAACAGAGAGAGAATGGGGGAGAACAGAGAGAGGGAGGGGGCGAACAGAGTGAGGGAGGGGGCGAACAGAGAGAGAGAGAGGGGAGTACAGAGAGAGAGAGAGAGAGAAAGAAAGAGGGGGGGGGGAACAGAGAGAGAGAGGGGAACAGAGAGAGAGGGGGGACCACAGAGAGGGAGAAAGAGTTGGGAACAGAGAGAGAGAGTGGGGAACAGAGAGAGAGAGAGAGAGAGAGAGGGAGGAACAGAGAGAGAGGGGGGAACAGAGAGAGAGGGAGGGAACAGAGAGAGAGAGGGAGGGAACAGAGGGAGAGGGGGGGCAACAGAGAGTGAGAGAGGGGGGAACAGAGAGAGAGAGGGGGAACAGAGAGAGAGAGGGGAACAGAGAGAGAGAGGGGAACAGAGAGAGAGGGGGAACAGAGAGAGGGGGGAACAGAGAGAGAGAGAGAGGGGGTGAACAGAGAGAGAGAGAGGGAGAGAGGGGAACAGAGAGAGAGGAGGCAACAGAGAAAGAGAGGGGGGAACAGAGAGAGAGAGAGTGGGGGGAACAGAGAGAGAGAGCGAGAGAAAGAGGAGGGGAACAGGGAGAGAGGGGATGGGAACAGAGGGGGGGGGGGAACAGAGAGAGAGAGTGGGGGGAACAGAGAGAGAGGGGGGGACAGAGAGAGAGAGTGGGGAACAGAGAGAGAGGGGGGAACAGAGAGAGAGAGAGGGGGGAACAGACAGAAAGGGGGGAACTGAGAGATAGAGGGGGGAAGAGAGAGAGAGAGAGGGGGCGAACAGAGAGAGAGGCGAACAGAGGGCGAGGGGGCGAAGAGAATGAGAGGGGGTGAAGAGAGTGAGAGGGGGGAACAGAGAGAGAGAGAGGGGGAACAGAGAGAGAATGGGGAGAACAGAGAGAGAGGGGGGTAACAGTGACAGGGGGGGGAACAGAGAGAGAAAGGGGGGAACAGAGAGAGAGAGGGGGGAACAGAGAGAGAGAGGGGGAACAGAGAGAGAGAGGGGGGGAACAGAGAGAGAGGGGGGAACAGAGAGATAGCGAGGGGAACAGAGAGAGGGGGGGGAACAGAGAGAGAGGGGGCGAAGAGAATGAGAGGGGGTGAAGACAATGAGAGGGGGGCGAACAGAGAGAGAGAGGGGGGATCAGAGAGAGAATGGGGGAGAACAGAGAGAGGGAGGGGGCGAGCAGAGCGAGGGAGGGGGCGAACAGAGAGAGAGAGAGGGGAGTACAGAGAGAGAGAGAGAGAGAGAAAGAAAGAGGGGGGGTAACAGAGAGAGAGAGAGGGGAACAGAGAGAGAGAGGGGAACAGAGAGAGAGGGGGAACAGAGAGAGGGGGGAACAGAGAGAGAGTGAGAGGGGGGGAACAGAGAGAGAGAGAGGGGGGAACAGAGAGAGAATGGGGGAGAACAGAGAGAGAGGGGGTAACAGTGACAGGGGGGAACAGAGAGAGAAAGGGGGGGAACAGAGAGAGAGAGGGGGGAACAGAGAGAGAGAGGGGGAACAGAGAGAGAGGGGGGGAACAGAGAGAGAGGGGGGAACAGAGAGATAGCGAGGGGAACAGAGAGAGGGGGGGGAACAGAGAGAGAGGGGGCGAAGAGAATGAGAGGGGGTGAAGACAATGAGAGGGGGCGAACAGAGAGAGAGAGGGGGGATCAGAGAGAGAATGGGGGAGAACAGAGAGAGGGAGGGGGCGAGCAGAGCGAGGGAGGGGGCGAACAGAGAGAGAGAGAGGGGAGTACAGAGAGAGAGAGAGAGAGAGAGAGAAAGAAAGAGGGGGGGTAACAGAGAGAGAGAGAGGGGAACGGAGAGAGAGGGGGGACCACAGAGAGAGAGAGAGAGAGAAAGAGTTGGGAACAGAGAGAGAGAGTGGGGAACAGAGGGAGAGGGGGGGGGCAACAGAGAGTGAGAGAGGGGGGAACAGAGAGAGAGAGGGGGAACAGGGAGAGAGAGGGGAACAGAGAGAGAGGGGGAACAGAGAGAGGGGGCAACAGAGAGAGGTTGGGGAACAGAGAGAGAGAGAGAGGGGGCGAACAGAGAGAGGGAGAGAGAGAGAGAGGGGAACAGAGAGAGAGGAGGCAACAGAGAAAGAGAGGGGGGGAACAGAGAGAGAGAGAGTGGGGGGAACAGAGAGAGAGAGAGAGAGAGAGAGAGAAAGAGAGGGGAACAGAGAGAGAGGGGGTGGGAACAGAGAGAGGGGGGGAACAGAGAGAGAGAGTGGGGGAACAGAGAGAGAGGGGGGAACAGAGAGATAGAGGGGGGAAGAGAGAGAGAGGGGCGAACAGAGAGCGAACAGAGAGAGGGGGAAGAGAGAGAGGGGGCGAACAGAGAGAGAGAGGGGGAGGAGACAGAGAGAGAATGGGGGAGGAACAGAGAGAGAGGGGGGTAACAGTGAGAGGGGGGAACAGAGAGAGAGAGGGGGGAACAGAGAGAGAGGGGGAACAGAGATAGAGAGGGGGGAACAGAGAGCGAGGGGGAACAGAGAGAGAGAGGGGGGAACAGAGAGAGAGAGGGGGGAACAGAGAGAGAGGGGTGAAGAGAAGAGAGGGGGTGAAGAGAAGAAGAGGGGGGAACAGAGAGAGAGAGGGGGAACAGAGAGAGAGAGGGGGGAACAGAGAGAGAGAGGAGGGGGTGCACGAGATGAGAGGGAGAGAGAGGACAGAGAGAGAGAGAGAGAAGAAAGAGGGGGGGGAACAGAGAGAGAGAGGTGGAAACAGAGAGAGAGAGAGGTGAGACAGAGAGAGAGAGAGGGGGAACAGAGAGAGAGGGGAGACAGAAAGAGAGAGGGGGAACAGAGAGAGGTTGGAACGAGAGAGAATGGGGCTAACTGAGAGAGAGATGGTGGCGAACTGAGAGAAGAGGGGGCGAACTGAGAGGGGTGGGGAACAGAGAGAGGGAGAGAGGACAGAGACAGAGGGCAGAGGAGAAAGGGGGGAGAAAGAGAGGAACGACGTGTGGGGAACAGAGAGAGAGAGGGGGAACAGAGAGAGAAGAGAGGGGAACAGAGAGAGAGAGGAGGGGGGAACAGAGAGAGAGAGAGGGGGACAGAGAGAGAGAGGGGGGGAACAAGAGAGAGAGAGGGGGGAACAGAGAGAGAGAGGGGGGAACAGAGAGAGGGGGGGAACAGAGAGAGAGGGGCAGAGGGAACAGATGGAGAGAGAGGGGGGAACAGGGAGAGAGAGAGAGGGGGGTAACAGCGAGAGAGAGAGAGGGGGGGCGAACAGAGAACAGAGAGGGGAACAGAGAGAGAAAGGGGGTCAGAGAGAGAGGAACAGAGAGAGAGAGAGGGGGACAGAGAGAGAGAGAGGGGGGACAGAGAGAGAGAGGGGGGGGACAGAGAGAGAGAGGGAGGAACAGAGGTAGAGAGGGGGGAACAGAGAGAGAGGGCGAACAGATAGAGAGGGGGCGAACAGAGAGAGAGGGGCGAACAGAGAGAGAGGGGCGAAGAGAGTGAGAGGGGAGAGAGAGTGAGAGGGAGAACAGAGAGAGAATGGGGGAGAACAGAGAGAGAGAGGGGTGGAACAGAGAGAGGGGGGGGGAACAAAGAGAGAGAGAGGGGAGTACAGAGAGTGAGAGAGAGAGAACGAGGGGGGGAACAGAGAGAGAGAGGGGAACAGAGAGAGAGAGAGAGGGGAACAGAGAGAGAGAGGGTGAAACAAAAGAGAGAGAGGGGGGAACAGAGAGAGAGAGGGGGAAGAGAGAGAGAGAAGCGGAACAGAGAGAGAGAGGGGAACAGAGCGAGAGAGGGGGGAAACACAGAGAGGGGGGGGGGAACAGAGAGAGCGGGGGAACAGAGAGAGAGGGGGGAATAGAGAGAGAAGTGGGGAACAGAGAGTGAGGGAACGAAACAGAGAGAGAGATGGGTGACCAGAGAGAGAATGGGTCGAGGAACAGAGAGTGAGGGAACGAACAGAGAGAGAGATGGGTGACCAGAGAGAGAATGGGTCGAACAGAGAGAGAATGGGTCGAACAGAGAGAGAGGGGGGCGAACTGAGAGAGAGGGGGGAAAGAGAGAGAGGGGGGAACAGAGAGAGAGGGGGGGAAACAGAGAGAGAGGGGGAAGAGAGAGAGAGTGATGGGGCGAACAGAGAGAGAGGGGGGAACAGAGAAAGAGAGGGGGGAACAGAGAGAGAGGGTAGTACAGAGTGAGAGAGAAAGTGGGGGGAACAGAGAGAGAGACAGTGGGGAGAATAGAGAGAGAGAGAGGAAGAGCGAAAGAGGAGGGGAACAGAGAGAGAGAGGGGGTGGGAACAGAGAGAGAGGGGGTGGGAACAGAGAGAGCGGGGGAACAGAGAGAGAGGGGGAGGAACAGAGAGAGAGGGGGGAACAGAGAGAGAGAGAGAGAAAGAGGGGGTAACAGAGAGAGAGAGGGGGGAACAGAGAGAGAGTGAGAGAGAGGGGAACAGAGAGAGAGGGGGGAACAGAGAGAGAGGGAGGGAACAGAGAGAGAGAGGGGGCAACAGAGAGTGAGAGAGGGGGGAAGAGAGAGAGAGGGGGGAACAGAGAGAGAGAGGGGAACAGAGAGAGAGAGGGGAACAGAGAGAGAGGGGGGAACAGAGAGAGGGGGGAACAGAGAGAGAGAGGGGGGAACAGAGAGAGGGGGGAACAGAGAGAGGGGGAAACAGAGAGAGAGGGGGAACAGAGAGAGGGGGGGAACAGAGAGAGGGGAGAAACAGAGAGAGAGAGAGGGGGCGAACAGAGAGAGAGAGGGGAACAGAGAGAGAGGGGGGATTAGAGAAAGAGAGGTGGGAACAGACAGAGGAGGGGAGTACAGAGAGTGAGAGAAAGGGGGGAACAGAGAGAGAGACAGTGGGGGGAACAGAGAGAGAGAGAGCGAAAGTGGAGGGGAACAGAGAGAGAGAGGGGGTGGGAACAGAGAGAGGGGGGGAAGAGAGAGAGAGGGGGGGAACAGAGAGAGATGGGGGGAACAGAGAGGGGGCAAACAGAGAGAGATGGGGCGACCAGAGAGAGAATGGGGGCGAACAGGGTGAGAATGGGGGTGAACTGAGAGAGAATGGGGGCGAACTGAGAGAAAGAGGGGGGCGAACTGAGAGAGAGGTGGGGAACAGAGAGAGAGAGAGGGGGTGAACAGAGAGAGAGAGAGAGGGGGGAACAGAGAGAGAGAGGTGGAAACAGAGAGAGAGAGAGTGAGGGGGGAACAGAGAGAGAGAGGGTGAAACAAAGAGAGAGAGAGGGGGGAACAGAGAGAGAGAGGGGGAAGAGAGAGAGAGAAGCAGAACAGAGCGAGAGAGGGGGAACAGAGCGAGAGAGGGGGAACACAGAGAGGGGGGGGAACAGAGAGAGCGGGGGAACAGAGAGAGAGGGGGGAATACAGAGAGAAGTGGGGAACAGAGAGTGAGGGAACAAACAGAGAGAGAGATGGGTGACCAGAGAGAGAATGGGTCGAACAGAGAGAGAATGAGTCGAACAGAGAGAGAATGGGTCGAACAAAGAGAGAGGGGGGCGAACTGAGAGAGAGGGGGGAAAGAGAGAGAGGGGGGAACAGAGAGAGAGGGGGGGAAACAGAGAGAGAGGGGGAAGAGAGAGAGAGTGATGGGGCGAACAGAGAGAGAGGGGGGAACAGAGAAAGAGAGGGGGGAACAGAGAGAGAGGGTAGTACAGAGTGAGAGAGAAAGTGGGGGGAACAGAGAGAGAGACAGTGGGGAGAATAGAGAGAGAGAGAGGAAGAGCGAAAGAGGAGGGGAACAGAGAGAGAGAGGGGGTGGGAACAGAGAGAGAGGGGGTGGGAACAGAGAGAGCGGGGGAACAGAGAGAGAGGGGGAGGAACAGAGAGAGAGGGGGGAACAGAGAGAGAGAGAGAGAAAGAGGGGGTAACAGAGAGAGAGAGGGGGGAACAGAGAGAGAGTGAGAGAGAGGGGAACAGAGAGAGAGGGGGGAACAGAGAGAGAGGGAGGGAACAGAGAGAGAGAGGGGGCAACAGAGAGTGAGAGAGGGGGGAAGAGAGAGAGAGGGGGGAACAGAGAGAGAGAGGGGAACAGAGAGAGAGAGGGGAACAGAGAGAGAGGGGGGAACAGAGAGAGGGGGGAACAGAGAGAGAGAGGGGGGAACAGAGAGAGGGGGGAACAGAGAGAGGGGGAAACAGAGAGAGAGGGGGAACAGAGAGAGGGGGGGAACAGAGAGAGGGGAGAAACAGAGAGAGAGAGAGGGGGCGAACAGAGAGAGAGAGGGGAACAGAGAGAGAGGGGGGATTAGAGAAAGAGAGGTGGGAACAGACAGAGGAGGGGAGTACAGAGAGTGAGAGAAAGGGGGGAACAGAGAGAGAGACAGTGGGGGGAACAGAGAGAGAGAGAGCGAAAGTGGAGGGGAACAGAGAGAGAGAGGGGGTGGGAACAGAGAGAGGGGGGGAAGAGAGAGAGAGGGGGGGAACAGAGAGAGATGGGGGGAACAGAGAGGGGGCAAACAGAGAGAGATGGGGCGACCAGAGAGAGAATGGGGGCGAACAGGGTGAGAATGGGGGTGAACTGAGAGAGAATGGGGGCGAACTGAGAGAAAGAGGGGGGCGAACTGAGAGAGAGGTGGGGAACAGAGAGAGAGAGAGGGGGTGAACAGAGAGAGAGAGAGAGGGGGGAACAGAGAGAGAGAGGTGGAAACAGAGAGAGAGAGAGTGAGGGGGGAACAGAGAGAGAGAGGGTGAAACAAAGAGAGAGAGAGGGGGGAACAGAGAGAGAGAGGGGGAAGAGAGAGAGAGAAGCAGAACAGAGCGAGAGAGGGGGAACAGAGCGAGAGAGGGGGAACACAGAGAGGGGGGGGGAACAGAGAGAGCGGGGGAACAGAGAGAGAGGGGGGAATACAGAGAGAAGTGGGGAACAGAGAGTGAGGGAACAAACAGAGAGAGAGATGGGTGACCAGAGAGAGAATGGGTCGAACAGAGAGAGAATGAGTCGAACAGAGAGAGAATGGGTCGAACAAAGAGAGAGGGGGGCGAACTGAGAGAGAGGGGGGAAAGAGAGAGAGGGGGGAACAGAGAGAGAGGGGGGGAAACAGAGAGAGAGGGGGAACAGAGAGAGAGAGATGGGGCGAACAGAGAGAGAGGGGGGAACAGAGAAAGAGAGGGGGGAACAGAGAAAGAGGGGGGGAAACAGAGAGAGAGGGGGAACAGAGAGAGAGAGATGGGGCGAACAGAGAGAGAGGGGGGAACAGAGAAAGAGAGGGGGGAACAGAGAGAGAGGGGAATACAGAGTGAGAGAGAAAGTGGGGGGAACAGAGAGAGAGACAGTGGGGGGAATAGAGAGAGAGAGAGAGAGGAAGAGCGAAAGAGGAGGGGAACAGAGAGAGAGAGGGGGTGGGAACAGAGAGAGCGGGGGAACAGAGAGAGAGGGGGAGGAACAGAGAGAGAGGGGGGAACAGAGAGAGAGGGGGACCACAGAGAGAGAGAGAGAGAAAGAGGGGGGGAACAGAGAGAGAGAGGGGGGAACAGAGAGAGAGCGAGAGAGAGGGGAACAGAGAGAGAGGGGGGAACAGAGAGAGAGGGAGGGAACAGAGAGAGAGAGGGGGCAACAGAGAGTGAGAGAGGGGGGAACAGAGAGAGAGGGGGGGAACAGAGAGAGAGAGGGGAACAGAGTGAGAGAGGGGGGAACAGAGAGAGAGAGCGGGGAACAGAGAGAGGGGGAAACAGAGAGAGAGGGGGAACAGAGAGAGGGGGGAACAGAGAGAGGGGGGGAACAGAGAGAGGGGGGAAACAGAGAGAGAGGGTGCAAACAGAGAGAGAGAGGGGAACAGAGAGAGAGGGGGGATTAGAGAAAGAGAGGTGGGAACAGACAGAGGAGGGGAGTACAGAGAGTGAGAGAAAGGGGGGAACAGAGAGAGAGACAGTGGGGGGAACAGAGAGAGAGAGAGCGAAAGTGGAGGGGAACAGAGAGAGAGAGGGGGTGGGAACAGAGAGAGGGGGGGAACAGAGGGAGATGGGGGGAACAGAGAGGGGGCAAACAGAGAGAGATGGGGCGACCAGAGAGAGAATGGGGGTGAACAGGGAGAGAATGGGGGTGAACTGAGAGCGAATGGGGGCGAACTGAGAGAAAGAGGGGGGCGAACTGAGAGAGAGGTGGGGAACAGAGAGAGAGAGAGGGGGTGAACAGAGAGAGAGAGAGAGGGGGGAACAGAGAGAGAGAGGGGGGAAACAGAGAGAGGGAGAGAGGGGGGAAGAGAGAGAGAGAGAGAGGGGGGAAGAGAGAGATGGGGGGGAACAGAGAGAGAGAGAGAGTGGGGTACAGAGAGAGAGAGGGGGGGAACAGAGAGAGAGAGAGAGAGTGGGGTACAGAGAGAGAGAGAGGGGGGAACAGAGAGAGAGAGAGAGGGGGGTACAGAGAGAGAGAGAGAGAGGGGGAACAGAGAGAGAGAGAGGGGGAACAGAGAGAGAGAGAGAGAGGAACAGAGAGAGAGGGGGAACAGAGAGAGGGGGGAACAGAGAGAGAGTGAGAGGGGGGGAACAGAGAGAGAGAGGGGGGGGGAACAGAGAGAGAATGGGGGAGAACAGAGAGAGAGGGGGTAACAGTGACAGGGGGGGGAACAGAGAGAGAGAGAGAGGGGGAACAGAGAGAGAGAGAGAGAGGAACAGAGAGAGAGAGGGGAACAGAGAGAGAGGGGGAACAGAGAGAGGGGGGAACAGAGAGAGACTGAGAGGGGGGGAACAGAGAGAGAGAGAGGGGGGAACAGAGAGAGAATGGGGGAGAACAGAGAGAGAGGGGGTAACAGTGACAGGGGGGGAACAGAGAGAGAAAGGGGGGAACAGAGAGAGAGAGGGGGGAACAGAGAGAGAGAGGGGGAACAGAGAGAGAGAGGGGGGGAACAGAGAGAGAGGGGGGAACAGAGAGATAGCGAGGGGAACAGAGAGAGGGGGGGAACAGAGAGAGAGGGGCGAAGAGAATGAGAGGGGGTGAAGACAATGAGAGGGGGGCGAACAGAGAGAGAGAGGGGGGATCAGAGAGAGAATGGGGGAGAACAGAGAGAGGGAGGGGGCGAGCAGAGCGAGGGAGGGGGCGAACAGAGAGAGAGGGGAGTACAGAGAGAGAGAGAGAGAGAGAAAGAAAGAGGGGGGGTAACAGAGAGAGAGAGAGGGGAACAGAGAGAGAGGGGGGACCACAGAGAGAGAGAGAGAGAAAGAGTTGGGAACAGAGAGAGAGAGTGGGGAACAGAGGGAGAGGGGGGGGGCAACAGAGAGTGAGAGAGGGGGGAACAGAGAGAGAGAGGGGGAACAGGGAGAGAGAGGGGAACAGAGAGAGAGGGGGAACAGAGAGAGGGGGCAACAGAGAGAGGTTGGGGAACAGAGAGAGAGAGAGAGGGGGCGAACAGAGAGAGGGAGAGAGAGAGAGAGGGGAACAGAGAGAGAGGAGGCAACAGAGAAAGAGAGGGGGGAACAGAGAGAGAGAGAGTGGGGGGAACAGAGAGAGAGAGAGAGAGAGAGAGAGAAAGAGGAGGGGAACAGAGAGAGAGGGGGTGGGAACAGAGAGAGGGGGGGAACAGAGAGAGAGAGTGGGGGAACAGAGAGAGAGGGGGGAACAGAGAGATAGAGGGGGGAAGAGAGAGAGAGGGGGCGAACAGAGAGAGAGGCGAACAGAGAGAGAGGGGGCGAAGAGAATGAGAGGGGGTGAAGAGAGTGAGAGGGGGGCGAACAGAGAGAGAGAGGGGGAACAGAGAGAGAATGGGGGAGAACAGAGAGAGAGGGGGTAACAGTGAGAGGGGGGAACAGAGAGAGAGAGGGGGGGAACAGAGAGAGAGAGGGGGAACAGAGAGAGAGAGGGGGGAACAGAGAGCGAGGGGGGAACAGAGAGATAGAGGGGGGAACAGAGAGAGAGAGGGGGAACAGAGAGAGAGGGGGTGAAGAGAATGAGAGGGGGTGAAGAGAATGAGAGGGGGGCAAACAGAGAGAGAGAGGGGGGATCAGAGAGAGAATGGGGGAGAACAGAGAGAGGGAGGGGGTGCACAGAGAGAGAGAGAGGGAGTACAGAGAGAGAGAGAGAGAGAAAGAAAGGGGGGGGAACAGAGAGAGAGAGGTGGAAACAGAGAGAGAGAGAGAGGGGGTGAACAGAGAGAGAGAGAGGGGGGAACAGAGAGAGAGGGGGAGAACAGAAAGAGAGAGGGGGGAAACAGAGAGAGGTTGGAACAGAGAGAGAATGGGGGCTAACTGAGAGAGAGAGGATGGGGGCTAACTGAGAGAGAGAATGGTGGCGAACTGAGAGAAAGAGGGGGGCGAACTGAGAGGGGTGGGGAACAGAGAGAGAGAGAGGACAGAGACAGAGGGGCATAGGGTGAAATGGGGAGAAAGAGAGGGGAACTACGTGTGGGGGGAACAGAGAGAGAGAGGGGGGAACAGAGAGAGATAGAGAGGGGGGAACAGAGAGAGAGAGGGGGGAACAGAGAGAGAGAGGGGGGAAACAGAGAGAGAGAGAGGGGGGGAACAGAGAGAGAGAGAGGGGGGGAACAGAGAGAGAGAGAGGGGGGGAACAGAGAGAGAGGGGGGGAACAGAGAGAGAGGGGGTGAAGAGAATGAGAGGGGGTGAAGAGAATGAGAGGGGGTGAAGAGAATGAGAGGGGGGCAAACAGAGAGAGAGAGGGGGGATCAGAGAGAGAATGGGGGAGAACAGAGAGAGGGAGGGGGTGCACAGAGAGAGAGAGAGGGAGTACAGAGAGAGAGAGAGAGAGAAAGAAAGGGGGGGGAACAGAGAGAGAGAGGTGGAAACAGAGAGAGAGAGAGAGGGGGTGAACAGAGAGAGAGAGAGGGGGGAACAGAGAGAGAGGGGGAGAACAGAAAGAGAGAGGGGGGAAACAGAGAGAGGTTGGAACAGAGAGAGAATGGGGGCTAACTGAGAGAGAGAGGATGGGGGCTAACTGAGAGAGAGAATGGTGGCGAACTGAGAGAAAGAGGGGGGCGAACTGAGAGGGGTGGGGAACAGAGAGAGAGAGAGGACAGAGACAGAGGGGCATAGGGTGAAATGGGGAGAAAGAGAGGGGAACTACGTGTGGGGGGAACAGAGAGAGAGAGGGGGGAACAGAGAGAGATAGAGAGGGGGGAACAGAGAGAGAGAGGGGGGAACAGAGAGAGAGAGGGGGGAAACAGAGAGAGAGAGAGGGGGGGAACCGAGAGAGAGAGAGGGGGGGGAACAGAGAGAGAGAGAGGGGGGAACAGAGAGAGAGGGGGGAACAGAGAGAGAGGGGGGAGCAGAAAGAGGGGGGAACAGAGAGAGAGAGGGGGGAACAGGGAGAGAGAGAGAGGGGGGTAACAGCGAGAGAGAGAGAGGGGGAACAGAGAGAGAAAGGGGGTCAGAGAGAGAGGAACAGAGAGAGAGAGAGGGGGGACAGAGTGAGAGAGGGGGGACAGAGAGAGAGGGGGGGGGACAGAGAGAGAGAGGGAGGAACAGAGGTAGAGAGGGGGGAACAGAGAGAGAGGGGGCGAACAGAGAGAGAGGCGAACAGATAGAGAGGGGGCGAACATTGAGAGAGGGGGCGAACAGAGAGAGAGGGGGCGAAGAGAGTGAGAGGGGGTGAAGAGAGTGAGAGGGGAGAACAGAGAGAGAATGGGGGAGAACAGAGAGAGAGAGGGTGGAACAGAGAGAGGGGGGGGGAACAAAGAGAGAGAGAGGGGAGTACAGAGAGTGAGAGAGAGAGAAAGAGGGGGGGAACAGAGAGAGAGAGGTGGAAACAGAGAGAGAGAGAGAGGGGAACAGAGAGAGAGAGGGTGAAACAAAAAGAGAGAGAGGGGGGAACAGAGAGAGAGAGGGGGAAGAGAGAGAGAGAAGCGGAACAGAGAGAGAGAGGGGGAACAGAGCGAGAGAGGGGGAACACAGAGAGGGGGGGGGAACAGAGAGTGCGGGGGAACAGAGAGAGAGGGGGGAATAGAGAGAGAAGTGGGGAACAGAGAGTGAGGGAACGAACAGAGAGAGAGATGGGTGACCAGAGAGAGAATGGGTCGAACAGAGAGAGAATGGGTCGAACAGAGAGAGAGGGGGGCGAACTGAGAGAGAGGGGGGAAAGAGAGAGAGGGGGGAACAGAGAGAGAGGGGGGGAAACAGAGAGAGAGGGGGAACAGAGAGAGAGAGATGGGGCGAACAGAGAGAGAGAGATGGGGCGAACAGAGAGAGAGGGGGGAACAGAGAGAGAGGGGAGTACAGAGTGAGAGAGAAAGTGGGGGGAACAGAGAGAGAGACAGTGGGGAGAATAGAGAGAGAGAGAGGAAGAGCGAAAGAGGAGGGGAACAGAGAGAGAGAGTGGGTGGGAACAGAGAGAGAGGGGGTGGGAACAGAGAGAGCGGGGGAACAGAGAGAGAGGGGGAGGAACAGAGAGAGAGGGGGGAACAGAGAGAGAGAGAGAGAAAGAGGGGGTAACAGAGAGAGAGAGGGGGGAACAGAGAGAGAGTGAGAGAGAGGGGAACAGAGAGAGAGGGGGCAACAGAGAGTGAGAGAGGGGGGAACAGAGAGAGAGGGGGGAACAGAGAGAGAGAGGGGGGAACAGAGAGAGAGAGGGGAACAGAGAGAGAGGGGGGAACAGAGAGAGAGGGGGGAACAGAGAGAGGGGGGAACAGAGAGAGAGAGGGGGGAACAGAGAGAGGGGGGAACAGAGAGAGGGGGAAACAGAGAGAGAGGGGGTACAGAGAGAGGGGGGGAACAGAGAGAGGGGGGAAACAGAGAGAGAGAGAGGGGGCGAACAGAGAGAGAGAGGGGAACAGAGAGAGAGGGGGGATTAGAGAAAGAGAGGTGGGAACAGACAGAGGAGGGGAGTACAGAGAGTGAGAGAAAGGGGGGAACAGAGAGAGAGACAGTGGGGGGAACAGAGAGAGAGAGAGCGAAAGTGGAGGGGAACAGAGAGAGAGAGGGGGTGGGAACAGAGAGAGGGGGGGAACAGAGAGAGAGGGGGGGAACAGAGAGAGATGGGGGGAACAGAGAGGGGGCAAACAGAGAGAGATGGGGCGACCAGAGAGAGAATGGGGGCGAACAGGGAGAGAATGGGGGCGAACAGGGAGAGAATGGGGGTGAACTGAGAGAGAATGGGGGCGAACTGAGAGAAAGAGGGGGGCGAACTGAGAGAGAGGTGGGGAACAGAGAGAGAGAGAGGGGGTGAACAGAGAGAGAGAGAGGGGGGAACAGAGAGAGAGAGGTGGAAACAGAGAGAGAGAGAGAGAGAGGGGAACAGAGAGAGTGAGGAGGGAACAGAGAGAGAGAGGGTGAAACAAAGAGAGAGAGAGGGGGGAACAGAGAGAGAGAGGGGGAAGAGAGAGAGAGAAGTGGAACAGAGAGAGAGAGGGGGAACAGAGAGAGAGAGGGGGGAACAGAGAGCGAGGGGGGAACAGAGAGATAGAGGGGGGAACAGAGAGAGAGAGGGGGAACAGAGAGAGAGGGGGTGAAGAGAATGAGAGGGGGTGAAGAGAACGAGAGGGGGGCAAACAGAGAGAGAGAGGGGGGATCAGAGAGAGAATGGGGGAGAACAGAGAGAGGGGGGGAGGAACAGAGAGAGAGGGGGGAACAGAGAGAGAGAGAGAGAAAGAGGGGGTAACAGAGAGAGAGAGGTGGAAACAGAGAGAGAGAGAGAGAGAGAGGGGAACAGAGAGAGTGAGGAGGGAACAGAGAGAGAGAGGGTGAAACAAAGAGAGAGAGAGGGGGGAACAGAGAGAGAGAGGGGGAAGAGAGAGAGAGAAGTGGAACAGAGAGAGAGAGGGGGAACAGAGAGAGAGAGGGGGGGAACAGAGAGCGAGGGGGGAACAGAGAGATAGAGGGGGGAACAGAGAGAGAGAGGGGGAACAGAGAGAGAGGGGGTGAAGAGAATGAGAGGGGGTGAAGAGAACGAGAGGGGGGCAAACAGAGAGAGAGAGGGGGGATCAGAGAGAGAATGGGGGAGAACAGAGAGAGGGAGGGGATGCACAGAGAGAGAGAGAGGGAGTACAGAGAGAGAGAGAGAGAGAGAGAAAGAAAGGGGGGGGGGAACAGAGAGAGAGAGGTGGAAACAGAGAGAGAGAGAGAGAGGGGGTGAACAGAGAGAGAGGGGGAGAACAGAAAGAGAGAGGGGGGAAACAGAGAGAGGTTGGAACAGAGAGAGAATGGGGGCTAACTGAGAGAGAGAGGATGGGGGCTAACTGAGAGAGAGAATGGTGGCGAACTGAGAGAAAGAGGGGGGCGAACTGAGAGGGGTGGGGAACAGAGAGAGAGAGAGAGGACAGAGACAGAGGGGCATAGGGTGAAATGGGGAGAAAGAGAGGGGAACTACGTGTGGGGGGAACAGAGAGAGAGAGGGGGGAACAGAGAGAGAGAGGGGGGAAACAGAGAGAGAGAGAGGGGGGGAACAGAGAGAGAGAGGGGGGGAACAGAGAGAGAGGGGGGAACAGAGAGAGAGGGGGAGCAGAAAGAGGGGGGAACAGAGAGAGAGAGGGGGGAACAGAGAGAGAGAGGGGGGAACAGGGAGAGAGAGAGAGGGGGGTAACAGCGAGAGAGAGAGAGGGGGGGCGAACAGAGAACAGAGAGAGAGGGGGAACAGAGAGAGAAAGGGGGTCAGAGAGAGAGGAACAGAGAGAGAGAGAGGGGGGACAGAGTGAGAGAGGGGGCACAGAGAGAGAGAGGGGGGGGACAGAGAGAGAGAGGGAGGAACAGAGGTAGAGAGGAGGGAACAGAGAGAGAGGGGGGAACAGAGAGAGAGGGGGGAACAGAGAGATACAGGGGGGGAACAGAGAGGGTGGAACAGAGAGAGAGGGGGCGAACAGAGAGAGAGGCGAACAGATAGAGAGGGGGCGAAAAGAGAGAGAGGAGGGAACAGAGAGAGAGAGGGGGAAGAGAGAGAGAGAAGTGGAACAGAGAGAGAGAGGGGGAACAGAGAGAGAGAGGGGGGGAACAGAGAGCGAGGGGGGAACAGAGAGATAGAGGGGGGAACAGAGAGAGAGAGGGGGAACAGAGAGAGAGGGGGTGAAGAGAATGAGAGGGGGTGAAGAGAACGAGAGGGGGGCAAACAGAGAGAGAGAGGGGGGATCAGAGAGAGAATGGGGGAGAACAGAGAGAGGGAGGGGATGCACAGAGAGAGAGAGAGGGAGTACAGAGAGAGAGAGAGAGAGAGAAAGAAAGGGGGGGGGGGAACAGAGAGAGAGAGGTGGAAACAGAGAGAGAGAGAGAGAGGGGGTGAACAGAGAGAGAGGGGGAGAACAGAAAGAGAGAGGGGGGAAACAGAGAGAGGTTGGAACAGAGAGAGAATGGGGGCTAACTGAGAGAGAGAGGATGGGGGCTAACTGAGAGAGAGAATGGTGGCGAACTGAGAGAAAGAGGGGGGCGAACTGAGAGGGGTGGGGAACAGAGAGAGAGAGAGAGGACAGAGACAGAGGGGCATAGGGTGAAATGGGGAGAAAGAGAGGGGAACTACGTGTGGGGGGAACAGAGAGAGAGAGGGGGGAACAGAGAGAGAGAGGGGGGAAACAGAGAGAGAGAGAGGGGGGGAACAGAGAGAGAGAGGGGGGGAACAGAGAGAGAGGGGGGAACAGAGAGAGAGGGGGAGCAGAAAGAGGGGGGAACAGAGAGAGAGAGGGGGGAACAGAGAGAGAGAGGGGGGAACAGGGAGAGAGAGAGAGGGGGGTAACAGCGAGAGAGAGAGAGGGGGGGCGAACAGAGAACAGAGAGAGAGGGGGAACAGAGAGAGAAAGGGGGTCAGAGAGAGAGGAACAGAGAGAGAGAGAGGGGGGACAGAGTGAGAGAGGGGGCACAGAGAGAGAGAGGGGGGGGACAGAGAGAGAGAGGGAGGAACAGAGGTAGAGAGGAGGGAACAGAGAGAGAGGGGGGAACAGAGAGAGAGGGGGGAACAGAGAGATACAGGGGGGGAACAGAGAGGGTGGAACAGAGAGAGAGGGGGCGAACAGAGAGAGAGGCGAACAGATAGAGAGGGGGCGAAAAGAGAGAGAGGGGGCGAACAGAGAGAGAGGGGGCGAAGAGAGTGAGAGGGGGTGAAGAGAGTGAGAGGGGAGAACAGAGAGAGAATGGGGGAGAACAGAGAGAGAGAGGGTGGAACAGAGAGAGGGGGGGGAACAAAGAGAGAGAGAGGGGAGTACAGAGAGTGAGAGAGAGAGAAAGGGGGGGGAACAGAGAGAGAGAGGTGGAAACAGAGAGAGAGAGAGAGGGGAACAGAGAGAGAGAGGGTGAAACAAAAAGAGAGAGAGGGGGGAACAGAGAGAGAGAGGGGGAAAAGAGAGAGAGAAGCGGAACAGAGCGAGAGAGGGGGAACAGAGCGAGAGAGGGGGAACACAGAGAGGGGGGGGGAACAGAGAGAGCGGGGGAACAGAGAGAGAGGGGGGAATAGAGAGAGAAGTGGGGAACAGAGAGTGAGGGAACGAACAGAGAGAGAGATGGGTGACCAGAGAGAGAATGGGTCGAACAGAGAGAGAGGGGGGTGAACTGAGAGAGAGGGGGGAAAGAGAGAGAGGGGGGAACAGAGAGAGAGGGGGGGAAACAGAGAGAGAGGGGGAACAGAGAGAGAGAGATGGGGCGAACAGAGAGAGAGGGGGGAACAGAGAAAGAGAGGGGGGAACAGAGAGAGAGGGGAGTACAGAGTGAGAGAGAAAGTGGGGGGAACAGAGAGAGAGACAGTGGGGAGAATAGAGAGAGAGAGAGGAAGAGCGAAAGAGGAGGGGAACAGAGAGAGAGAGGGGGTGGGAACAGAGAGAGAGGGGGTGGGAACAGAGAGAGCGGGGGAACAGAGAGAGAGGGGGAGGAACAGAGAGAGAGGGGGGAACAGAGAGAGAGAGAGAGAAAGAGGGGGTAACAGAGAGAGAGAGGGGGGAACAGAGAGAGAGCGAGAGAGAGGGGAACAGAGAGAGAGGGGGGAACAGAGAGAGAGGGAGGGAACAGAGAGAGAGAGGGGAACAGAGAGAGTGAGAGAGGGGGGAACAGAGAGAGAGGGGGGAACAGAGAGAGAGAGGGGGGAACAGAGAGAGAGGGGGGAACAGAGAGAGAGAGGGGGGAACAGAGAGAGGGGGGAACAGAGAGAGGGGGAAACAGAGAGAGAGGGGAAACAGAGAGAGAGGGGGAACAGAGAGAGGGGGGGAACAGAGAGAGGGGGGAAACAGAGAGAGAGAGAGGGGGCGAACAGAGAGAGAGAGGGGAACAGAGAGAGAGGGGGGATTAGAGAAAGAGAGGTGGGAACAGACAGAGGAGGGGAGTACAGAGAGTGAGAGAAAGGGGGGAACAGAGAGAGAGACAGTGGGGGGAACAGAGAGAGAGAGAGCGAAAGTGGAGGGGAACAGAGAGAGAGAGGGGGTGGGAACAGAGAGAGGGGGGGAACAGAGAGAGAGGGGGGGAACAGAGAGAGATGGGGGGAACAGAGAGGGGGCAAACAGAGAGAGATGGGGCGACCAGAGAGAGAATGGGGGCGAACAGGGAGAGAATGGGGGTGAACTGAGAGAGAATGGGGGCGAACTGAGAGAAAGAGGGGGGCGAACTGAGAGAGAGGTGGGGAACAGAGAGAGAGAGAGGGGGTGAACAGAGAGAGAGAGAGAGGGGGGAACAGAGAGAGAGAGGTGGAAACAGAGAGAGAGAGAGAGAGAGAGGGGAACAGAGAGTGAGGGGGGAACAGAGAGTGAGAGGGTGAAACAAAGAGAGAGAGAGGGGGGAACAGAGAGAGAGAGGGGGAAGAGAGAGAGAGAAGCGGAACAGAGCGAGAGAGGGGGAACAGAGCGAGAGAGGGGGAACACAGAGGGGGGGGGGGGAACAGAGAGAGCGGGGGAACAGAGAGAGAGGGGGGAATACAGAGAGAAGTGGGGAACAGAGAGTGAGGGAACGAACAGAGAGAGAGATGGGTGACCAGAGAGAGAATGGGTCGAACAGAGAGAGAATGAGTCGAACAGAGAGAGAATGGGTCGAACAAAGAGAGAGGGGGGCGAACTGAGAGAGAGGGGGGAAAGAGAGAGAGGGGGGAACAGAGAGAGAGGGGGGAACAGAGAGAGAGGGGGGGAAACAGAGAGAGAGGGGGAACAGAGAGAGAGAGATGGGGCGAACAGAGAGAGAGGGGGGAACAGAGAAAGAGAGGGGGGAACAGAGAGAGAGGGGAATACAGAGTGAGAGAGAAAGTGGGGGGAACAGAGAGAGAGACAGTGGGGGGAATAGAGAGAGAGAGAGGAAGAGCGAAAGAGGATGGGAACAGAGAGAGAGAGGGGGTGGGAACAGAGAGAGCGGGGGAACAGAGAGAGAGGGGGAGGAACAGAGAGAGAGGGGGACCACAGAGAGAGAGAGAGAGAGAGAGAGAGAGAGAAAGAGGGGGGGAACAGAGAGAGAGAGGGGGGAACAGAGAGAGAGCGAGAGAGAGGGGAACAGAGAGAGAGGGGGGAACAGAGAGAGAGGGAGGGAACAGAGAGAGAGAGGGGGCAACAGAGAGTGAGAGAGGGGGGAACAGAGAGAGAGGGGGAACAGAGAGAGAGAGGGGGGGAACAGAGAGAGAGAGGGGAACAGAGAGAGAGGGGGGAACAGAGAGAGAGAGCGGGGAACAGAGAGAGGGGGAAACAGAGAGAGAGGGGGAACAGAGAGAGGGGGGGAACAGAGAGAGGGGGGAAACAGAGAGAGAGAGAGGGGGCGAACAGAGAGAGAGAGGGGAACAGAGAGAGAGGGGGGATTAGAGAAAGAGAGGTGGGAACAGACAGAGGAGGGGAGTACAGAGAGTGAGAGAAAGGGGGGAACAGAGAGAGAGACAGTGGGGGGAACAGAGAGAGAGAGAGCGAAAGTGGAGGGGAACAGAGAGAGAGAGGGGGTGGGAACAGAGAGAGGGGGGGAACAGAGGGAGATGGGGGGAACAGAGAGGGGGCAAACAGAGAGAGATGGGGCGACCAGAGAGAGAATGGGGGCGAACAGGGAGAGAATGGGGGTGAACTGAGAGAATGGGGGCGAACTGAGAGAAAGAGGGGGGCGAACTGAGAGAGAGGTGGGGAACAGAGAGAGAGAGAGGGGGTGAACAGAGAGAGAGAGAGAGGGGGGAACAGAGAGAGAGAGGGGGGAAACAGAGAGAGGGAGAGAGGGGGAAGAGAGAGAGAGAGAGAGGGGAAGAGAGAGATGGGGGGGAACAGAGAGAGAGAGAGAGTGGGGTACAGAGAGAGAGAGGGGGGAACAGAGAGAGAGAGAGAGAGTGGGGTACAGAGAGAGAGAGAGAGAGGGGGGAACAGAGAGAGAGAGAGAGGGGGGTACAGAGAGAGAGAGAGAGGGGGAACAGAGAGAGAGAGAGGGGAAAGAGAGAGATAGAGGGAACAGCGAGAGAGAGGGGAACAGAGAGAGAGAGAGAGGGGGAACAGAGAGAGAGAGAGAGGGGGAACAGAGAGAGAGAGAGGGGAAAGAGAGAGATAGAGGGAACAGCGAGAGAGAGGGGAACAGAGAGAGAGAGAGAGGGGGAACAGAGAGAGAGAGAGAGAGGGGGGGAACAGAGAGAGAGGGGGAACAGAGAGAGAGAGAGGGGAAAGAGAGAGAAAGAGGGAACAGCAAGAGAGAGGGGAACAGAGAGAGAGAGAGGGGAACAGAGAGAGAGAGAGAGAGAGAGGGGGAAGAGAGAGAGAGAGAGAGGGTGAAGAGAGAGAGAGAGAGAGAGAGGGAACAGCGAGAGAGAGGGGGAAGAGAGAGAGAGAGAGAGAGAGAGAGAGAGAGAGAGAGAGAGAGAGAGAGAGAGAGAGAGAGAGAGAGAGAGAGAGAGGGGCGTGGTGACAGAGAGGGGGACACACAGAGTGAGGACAACACGGGGGGAACAACACAGAGAGGGGGGAGTCCTGCGAGAGACAGACAGACAGACAGAGGGAAAGAGTGATCAAGATCCATCCTGACAGATGGAGATCTATCCGGAATACTTGCCACGCTACATGTGTGTGGGCAAACATTGACGACTTGTGCAATCAAAAGATTGCCTGTATCTCACTAAATCAGTGTCTAACATAGTGATGAGATAGTAAGTCAATAAATTAATCTTCACAAAAATACACATTTGTTGTTATTTTGATTAATAGTAAGATAAATTTTTAATGCCTTTCACTTTCCAAAATTGTCTTAGCGGCGAGCTTTGTAAGATAAAAATTGTAATGTTGCCCCCACCCCCCTCCCCACGTGATAAGGTTGGTCAACCCTGTTCTATTAGAACGATAAACCCCATGCCGTTTTCCTGTTGGATACTATTCATGTTCTTCGGCCCCTCAAGCTTACAATTAAATTTAGAGAAGACTGAGAGAACAGCTTCGTTACCTGAAGGGTAGATTATGTTGTTTCTTTAACTGCATGCAAGGTTACAATCACATTGGATATACTGAATCCCAATACTGCAATTAAGAAATAAAAAACATTTAAATGCATTTAATACACTTCCAAATCTTTTTTCTCCAATATTTAAGCTTTAACTAACATCCTTAAAACAGGCTATCTAGCCATTTATCTATTGCTGTTTGTAGGATCTTACTGTTCCCAAATTGGTTGCCATGTTTCCCTGCATAAGTGGCTAAACTTCAGAAGTAACTCATTGGCTGTGAAGCACTTTGGTATGTCCTGAGGAAAGGAGCCACTTAAACAGGGTTTTCTTTTCTTTTTTTGTGCCATGGTGTTCCTGATATTTTCTTTACAAACTAGAAACGAATGGTCTAAACAGTTTTTTGCTCATTGCACAGGGTTTAAACCTTAGCTGCTTTTCTGTGTGATTTGACCCAATCAGTGCACTGCCCAACTATTGGGGAAGGGGAGCAAATGTTCACTCCGTTGCTGTTAATGGCCCATTCATTAACTTTTACACACCACCACTACCATTAAAACTACTTAGACAAATTAACGGCAAATAAAAATCTGACTATAAATGCTGTCTATCCAAACTCATTATTAGTACTGAAATCAGTCTAACGAGCAAAGGCAGTATATGCTGGCCACATGTGTTC